>NC_064772.1:33194704-33497734 GCF_011397635.1 Epinephelus fuscoguttatus | reverse complement strand
CTCACCCCACCTCTTTCTCAGTCTCTGTTGGTATGAGACTACTGCTGTGGGACCAGGGCTCTGTGCTTGGGGCAGAGCAAAGCTACTGTTTAACAAAAGAGTTGAACCGTTTCAGTGTGAGATAAACAGTTCAGTGCGGGATGTTAACTGCTGTGCTTTAAACATTGCAACATGCATCTCAGTTTTTCAGAAAAGCCCATGTGAAATTAGGCGTTTCAGGCTGCAGCAACCCCTAAAACAGACCCCAGCTTTACCCTAGCTTTATCAGTCAGTTTTGATTAATCAATTAATCATTTAGTCAATAAAGTACCAGAAGGTTGTGGGTAAAAAATGCCCAGGACAAATTCTCCGAGCCCAAGATAATAGTCTTAATTGGTTTTGACCATCCAATAGTCCAAAACCCAGAGATATATAATACACTATGATGTAAAAGTGAAAACAGCAAATATTTCAAATGTTTGCTTTATACAATGTCTTATAAACTAAATTGATTATTTGAAATCAAAAATACATTTTTCCAGCTCTGCATTGCGTTTAATAATAACTGAATATATTTCTTCAGGAAAAAACGGACGTGTTGTCCAATATTATCGATCATGTTTGGCAGTGTGGCAGCGTAACGTTTTTTTTTCCCAAGTAGCAGGAGCCTTTGAGTTCAGGAGGTGAACCACCAGTACAGCATGTCCTCAGAGTGGCATTGTATGTTCAAGAGAACAGTACAGGGTGTCTGCAGGTCCTTTAAAAAATCTTTAAATGTCTTAAATTCGTACTCGTACTTGTACTCGTCGTCCTCCACTTATCCGGGTCTGGGTTGCGGGGGCAGCAGCCTCAGCAAAGAAGCCCAGACAGTCCTCTCCCCAGCCACTTCCGTCAGCTCTTCCGAGGGAACCCCAAGGCGTTCCCAGGCCAGCCGGGTGATGTAGTCCCTCCAGCGTGTCCTGGGGTGGCCCCGAGGTCTCCTCCCGGTTGGACACGCCCGAAACACCTCCCAAGGGAGGCGTCCGGAAGGCATCCTTACCAGATGCCCGAACCACCTCAACTGGCTCCTCTCGATGTGGAGGAGCAGCGGCTCTACTCCGAGTCCCTTAAATTCAATTTAATAATTATTTGGCATTGAAAGGCATTAAATAGTCTTAAACTTGAATTTATGAGGTCTTAGTGCCACAAACATTTTGTTGAATTTAATCAGCTTTCATTCATTTTAATCCATGTTTTATTTTTTTCAAAAACAGTTTAACTTTTCTGTGTAATAGTCCCACATTTCCGATGTTACAAATCTGTAAACCTACGACAGTCTTTTTACTTTATACTCGCACTTACCCGTTGGCAAAACGTAGATTAACCAAACTCACTCTAATAGTCATATTGCTATTCTTATTCCAACATTCCTATCCTATATACTACTTACTTACTGTCCTGATAGTGTTTTTTGTTGTTTTTATTTTTGGCATATTAGTGCTCCATTAAAAACAGCGTGAATGACGTGCTGCGCCTGGGTTTTGTTTCTGTGACAGCAGTATCTTGACGCTAACATTAGCCAGGTAGCGAACATAACTCTACATTAACAGAGGGTTGACACAATTAATATAAAGCTTACGAAGTTAACAGTGATAAAAAGCACAACACTTAAATGATCTGCCCCCAGAAGAATTTGCTTTTCTGTCTCTGTTATGACGATGGACAGCAGCATAGCTAAAGTAGCGGCAGTGACATCACCAGCGCCTCTCTGAAAAGTTAAGAGATTCTCAAATAAAGCGCTCGGATTGGCTGCACAGAAAAGACGCTGAGTCTGGTTCCTTTTCTCCTGGTGGCCCCCTGCGTGTACATATGCCCACTCATCATTGAGAACAACTGAAGAAAGACACCAGCGCTTAGGAAAAAAATCGCTATGTGGACACAGGCCCCTAAACTTTCCTGCAGTGCATGAATAAGAATGAGATGGGTTTTTTTTTTTTATCTTGAAAAGGTCTTAAAGGGCATGAAATGTAAGTGCTGACACATGTAGACACCATGACAGTATTTCGACTGTAATCAAAATGTTGAATCTTATAATTTGATCAATGGGTCACAGAATATTAGTTTTAAATGTATTGTTTGATGTATTGTGGCAGGTGTAATAAAACTATTGCTCCTGAAGTTATTTCAGTGTTTCCGTTCACTTCCTGAATGACGTCTAAACCACTTTACACACTCTAAAAGCAGAACCCCGCCTGATTTAGAAACAGTACGGACAGTTTTAGCTTGCAGCCGGGCCTCAAAGAGGATTTAGCCGGTATCATTTAAGACAATGATTACCTGTGGTGTGTGTAGCATCCTACCAAGCTACGCGATGACTGACAGCTTGATTCACCCTTGGCTGCATCCTCGCAGCACAATGGTCTTAAATTCATTCCCTGTTATCCCAGCTTATTGAAACGCTGCGCCCTCGCATAATGTGTTCCACCACGCCACTCAGACCGCGTTTTAAAGAGCTGCACACTACAAGGACATAGTGACTTTCCCTGTGATTACCACCGGGCTAAGCCACGCTGCAAGCCTCTTATTCCCCCTGCAGCTGGATCAAGCAGTAAAAGTTACCCATGAAATCCCGGCTGCGGCCAGAGTTCACAGTAGAGAGCTCCACTGATGAATGGTGACAAGCCGGCAAAGTGTCGTGGTTAACTCTGGTCTCTGAGTAATGTGAGGAAGTGGAACATGAACCACAATATTGGCTTATGGTTGTGAATTTTTCTAACTTGAAGTATCGGAGTGTTAAATGGTCGAGAACTAGTAGTTTGAATAAAAATGTTAAAAAATAAACAAACAGAGCACTTTAGTGTTTGAATAGTTCTTTTACCCGAGTTTCTACTTGTCCTTAAAGTCTTAAAAGTCTTAAATTCAGATTCGGTGAACAGTGGAGCTGAAACAGTGTCTCCATTAACTGATTACTCTGTCAACAGAAAATTAATCTGCAATAAATTTGGTTATTAATTGTCATTTTTCAGGTGGAAATTCCAAACATTCTCACATTTCAGATGCGCTGACTGAAGGGATTTGCTTGCTGTCTTTGCAAATTGATCTTTGGAGTTTGAACTCTTTATTATACAAAACAGTTTGAATCAGTCAATAGGTCATAGGTCAACCAGCCCTGGGATATCACGATTGATTTTTTTTCTAAGATAATTGACAGACTAAGCAATAATGGAACAAATTGTTTGCAGCCCTGGAGCACTGAGCAACAGTTTTGACAATAGAAAGAATAAAGATGAGCGTCCATACTGACTGTCCATATCTCAGGAGCGCCTTGAGGGAATTTCCTCAAATTTGGCACAAATGTCCACTTAAACTGAAGCATGAATTGATCAGAGTCAAAGGTCCCTGTGACCTCGCGTAACTCAAGAATTCATACTCTAATCATGACAAATTTCACAAAACTGTCTTAATAGGATAAAATGAAACACTTATGACATCTTATATCCCAAAGGTCAAAGGTCAACTTCACTGTGACATCATAATGTTCTGCAAAAAGACTTTCCTGTCCATATCTCAGGAACAGAAAGGGAGACGTGGTCAGATTCTGAATTGGTGACACTAATCTTGGGTGTCCACCTTGAATCTGTGCTGATTGTATTGTTCTTCTGTGCTGCCGAGTTGAAGGCGTGTGTGGAGCATCCATGTTTTAGAGGATGTAACTTCTTTGCGGCAACATCCATATTTGGAGTCTGGACAGACGTGGATGAACAGCACGTGGTGGTTTGTCTCTCAAGTCTAAAGTGTCGTGACCTTCAAGTATTAAACTAGCCTGCTAAACGGAAGCGAGTAGTCAACTATTGTGTTGTGCTGCTGGTGTTCAGTTTGTTTCTCAAACTTTGAGTCATTAAAATTGGTGGATACTGTTGAATGGCGACTACTGATTCTGCAAGAAAGGGCTGCAGGAGTCTGAACTTGTTGTGTCTGGAGGATAGTTTAATTTTCTGTCCTTCATTGTCCTTGTGTTAGTTCTCTGTGGGTGCTGTGGCATGGACGTCTTCGCCCTTCACTTTAAAATGTTTATCGTCACCGTCTCTGTTTGGTTCCCTTTTGTCTTTATCCTCTTGTTATTCCTTTTGAACATAACGTTTATTGTCTTATTGTTTGTCTTATTGGCTTCTATTTATAGTGTTTTATTGTCTGTGAAGCACAATGTACCAGTTTTGTGTTTCTGTTTTGCTGAGGCTTGTGCCAGCAGCGTTTTAATATGACCCGTGTTGCATAGATGACATTTTTCTACCCTTAAACAAACTACTAAAGACATTGGTGCTTTCATTCGAAGTCGTATAACATGATCACATTTAACTGAGACCATCTTTCATACGATGGAGGAAATGGAAGCACACATGCTCACACAGATCTTCAGCCAACACATTTGCCTGGAAAAAAAAGATCCCTCACAGTTTACACTTGCACTTGACTGCAGCATGTCGGGTATCTTAACCCCGACACTCTAAGCTGTCTGCTCATTCAAAACATTTGCTCAGTGCGTTGCTGTGTGGGTTGCCGGCCCCAGCAGCAAAGACACAGCGTGGTTCACAGTTTGGTGCAAGAATGTCGTCTCTGAAGACGGCTCAGTTGCCGTGTGTAATGGTAGACCGACTGTGTGACTTCTGTTGTGGTCGGTAAAGCGGAGGTGCAGAGAGGGAGAGGAGGGTGTGTACTTATCACAATTACCACCAACAGACCGAAAGAGAACTTATTTATTGACACGTTAGAAGTTGTGAAATCTATTTTCCTATAGCTCATAGGGTAGGAGCTCCAAAGTGTGTTATGACAAGGTGGCTAATGTCAGATCTGTGACTTAGAATACATAGAAATAAATGAAATTATTTTTATCGTGTCATGTGAAGTGTATTTGTTCTTTAATTGGAAAGAGATAAAAATGTCTAACCTGACAAGTGAAGCATATATTTTACATTAAAAGCTAGAAATCAGCAGCCAAGCATCACAACAGCGATGGTCATTTGCGTACCTCAGTGTTACCTGTCTGTCTTTAAGTGACTGTGAGGTTGGCATGCTAGCCGGATAAATTAGTCGTAGATATGATCTTTAATTTGCTTTGTCATTTGCATTATTTCTGTCTGCGCTGTGTGATTGTCGGTGTCTGAGATCACCTACTTGTTAGTCTGCCAACAGCCAATATGTGTTCGTAGAGTGAGAGTCCATTTACCCTTTGAATATTTTGGTGTGAATTATTAATGAATATTATAAGAAGCCCTCATTGTGATCTGGATTATTAAAAATGTACATACACTTATAAAACTCAGATGCACCTGAGTGCAAAGCAGAGACCGACAGAAAGTAGTTTTGGGGCATTTAATCTTCACTGTTTTCAAATAAGAAATTACTTTCATCCTGATAATGGTTTAGAGTCGTCAGCAGGAGTTATTACAAGTAATTCTTTGTTTCTTGATGTTATCAACGCGACTTCTGGCATGTTTTCTGTGCAAAAGTTTGCTTGTTACAAACACCAATTAGGGATGTTGTAGACAGATCTACAGGAGATGGATTGGTGTCAGCCCTGACATTTTCTTGGCTACATGAAGCTCAATTAGAGCCTGCCCAAATTTATTGTCGCTTGTCTGTCCACAGGTGTACAAAACACTAAAGGACACCATACAAAATATTACTATACCATCAAAGGAAAGCGCTGATGCACTCTTTCCTAATGCAGAGCTGAACATTGATTTCTTGTGTATACTTTAGGCTTTTTGTGCACTGTTCAGCCATAATGGATAAATATTAAACAGGAAATATAATAAATGTTGGATATTTAGCATTGAAGCATATGAGTTGTGCGCAAATGCTGCAATTGTGACACCTTTAATACAAACATTAACAGCCATAAGTGCTATATCGTAGGCAACTGGACTTACTTGAGTTTCTTGCAGACGTTTGGCCTCTCATCCAAGAAGCTTCTTCAGTTCTAAATAGCTCTTTTTAGATAGGAATTGTGCAAATTTGCAGGAAAGCCCAATCAGTCTTTTTTCAGCATTGGCAGTATAAAAACAAAATCGGGGAGTGCAGCAAAATGCTGCCTGCCTACTTTTGTTTATACAGAATGTGCCTTTTTCGGGGCAATGGGGGGCGTGAGCAAGTAACAAAACATGTAGCTCAGTGTGTGACGTAAACAGTGACGTGGGAGGGAAGCTGTGGCTGGTCGGCGATTCTCTTGTAAATTGGCCCGTTCTTCACCGTCCCCGTCATCTGACAGTTAATGGCCTCTTCATTTGTGAGGACAAGGAGGGCGCGCAATTCCTTGTCTCCCCAGTTGCTCATCTTTACAGTGTCTGTCAGGTTTGTGTTTCCCTCTTGCTACTAGCTGCTCACTAACTCCTGCTATCAGCTGTTTCCTGTTTATCCACCGCCAACGGGCTCGCATGTGCGGCGTCATCAACAGCTCCTCCCACAAGTCTTCAACAGCCCCTCCCATTGCGGTCTGTTTAAACTTAAAGGGTTCCGCCAATATGACTTCCCTACGAGGCGGAAAATTGGGCACCTCGGGTCAACTCGCCAATCCGGCTTTCTATGTCTAAACACTTGCAGCTTACTGGCCCAACATTTGTGGAAAATCTGGCAGTGTAAAAGGGGCTAATGACTGGTGCAGAGTCACAAGCTTTTAAACTCTTTGTAGGAGTGGAGTTTAAAAGAGTTTAAAAGCTTGCGACTATGCACCAGTCCTTTAGAACTGAAGAAGCTTCTTGGATCAGAGGCAAAACGTCCTCAAGAAACTCAAGCAAGTCCAGTTGCCTACGATATAGCACTTAAGATTACCATGACCTGGGTGACTGAGAATCTTCACCGACAAACATTAACAGCCTTTAAATTATCAGTAGTGTAGTAGTAGGAAGCAGGCTCTTGTGGAAACAGCCACCACCCACATTTTGCCTTGGTTACGTCTTGTGTTAAGCCTACTCTGTATTTGTTGTAAAGAAACAACTGTGTTGTGTTTCCACAGGTGATGGCGTCCCCAAGGAAAACAGTCCCTTTATCAACAACACAGACAATGACAAAACCAACAGCTACGATGGCACCAACATGGCCCTGTTTGAGGTAACTGTCAGTCTTCATCACCACCAACTTCATATAGCACTCATGCACAAGGAAACCTGACAGTGTGATCTGTTCTGGCTAGATGCTAAAGAGAAACCCAAAAGTGTTGGGCTGAAGCTGTGTACACATCCATATCCTCTCCAAATCAGCATTCACTGCCAGAACTATTTCTACATTTTAATTAGAACCAACCTACAAAGCTCAAAGCGTTCATGGATGCGCAGTTTGCTAAAGCTTCAGGGTACGCTGTGGTGAACTAAATAAATAACTCAGAATCTTTTCTTAGCTCAACAGTGTGTCAGTCAGAGAGTTTATTTGCCATAAAAGCTGGAGCGTTGCTTCAAGAACATTCAGCTGAACTCTTTCCAGGTGCTTTGCTCTGCCATTTGGCAGACCTCGCAACTCTGTGGTCACTGGCCTTTGTAAAGAATCAATTAGGCACTGCGGCTTCTGCATGAAGCTGACCCAGCCGAGCTATTCTGAGATGCTTTGAACAGTTAACTAAATATTGCACCGTTCATTTTCATCCTGGAAGAGCTTGTCCTCTTAAGCATACAGTAACTGACCACTTAAAGGCCAAATAACAGTTGCCAAATATTTAATACGTGGTGGACAGATGCATTATGCTGCTGTGGTCTGGGAATAAAGGATTCCTGAGTGAGGTACAGGAAGTTAAAACATGTTAAATTGAAAAATCAAGTTTGTGTTCAGCATATTGAAGCAGTATTCTCTCTATTGCAGGAGGAGATGGACAGCAACCCCATGGTGTCGTCTCTCCTCAATAAACTGGCAAACTACACCAACCTCACCCAGGGGGCCCAGGAGCACGAGGAGGCCGATGATGACGAGGGACCCAAGAAGAAGGCTGTTAAGGTACAGCAGAGAGCCTGGTTTTTATACAGTGTTTGTATCACAGCTTCACGGTGGAGTACACTTATGTCCTGTACAGTTGCATATTAACAGCTGTTCTTTGAAACAAGCTGAACTGTCATTACATAACAGGGTCTTTGACCGTCGAAACCCTGCCGTTTGTATTCAATCTCGCTGGGGGTGTTCAAACCTGATCACCTTATGTTTTTGGTCTACAGAATTTTGTGTCCTTGCTCACCCTTTTGTGAAACTTTATCAGTGTGTCAAACACAGAAATATTTGAATGAACTATTTGTAAGTCTGGGATAAATAGTCACACAGTTTATTTTACATACACAAGTGTTCAGTTTTGGAAGTTAAATATTGCAGGAGAGTTATTACAAATCCAGTCAACAGACTTATATTGCTTCAAGAAAAGTTTTTGGGCTTTAAAGATACACAGAATAATTGAACCTTGAGAGAAATGTTTTTAGAAACCACACTTTTAGATGCTGTATCACTAGTGGGCAAATGGCATCTATAGTTAAAAATCATCAAGTTTCCGTCGAGGCATCGGTCTTATTTTATTGATTGAGCTGTACTGTGCCTGAGTATAATGACAACTACCCCATTCCCACTGCCCTGCTGCTCAGCCGTCACGTTAGTCATGTTGCTTCATGCTTGAGTACGCTAATGTCATCATTTAAGACTGTATAATAAAGATGAAGGACACGACAGCCCCACGAAAGTGAAGCCAAAACATCTCAATTGCCCCCTGGTGGCTGGCTGCAGCACAGCTCATAAACCCCGCCCACTTCTTGTAAGAAGAGTGGACATGTGCCAAACTAAAAGATGAAAGTGCACATCAAATAATGTCAAAGATAGTTTCTGTCATTCTATGTCATTCTTACCACTGTGATGTAGTGATGGCCAAATGAAGTTTCATGAAGCTTTATTTTCAGAACCCACTAGATGGCGCTTTTTGTTCAACAAAAGGTTGAAAGCACTTCGAATTGCTATTCTTTGAGCCTCTCTCTTTAAACCGTGAGTGCCATCTAGTGGGCTCAGAAAACAAAGAAAATGCTTCATGAGGCTTCATTTGGCCATCACTGCTGTGATGTATGTTCAAGTGTTAATTTTTCTGGTAGTTTCGGTTGTAAGTAGTTATTTGATGCTATAAAAAGGGGGTGTGGCATCATGATTGACAGCTGTGTGTGCGCCAATCAGTGTGCTCGCAATTGGGTCAGATGGTGGGAACTCAATGATCAGTGATTGCTACCACATAGACTCTGGTCCCCAGTGATATTGCCAGTGCAAGATAGCAGCAGCCATCTTTTCTATGCAGTTATTGGTCATCATCTACATGACATTTGTTCATGTTGTTGCTACAGTGTAGAAAAAAGTGCAAGATTGGATCGACCTTTGCATCATGCCGACTACTTTTTTATTTTGGAGATGATGTCAAGAACAACCCACTGACCTTCCTGCTTGGGGTCAGAGGATGAGATTGGCGAGTGCTGCACATAAACACAGATTTCGGAAGAGACCGGCAGTGTTGATAAATGCTTTTGTACCTCTGCTCGCCGACTTCTACTCCTGTTAAATGGCAGTCCACTCCAGTGTTTGGTACAGTTGGTTTTCAGACCTGATGCGAAGCGTACCCACATACAGATGAAGCAGACCTTTTCATGTGGACCCGGGCACAGATCGACAAACTTTGTCTGTCTAGGTACGAAACACACTGTTCACACTCATCAAATGAACTCGACGTTGGGGTCAAGTGTACTCAGATCTGGGCTCAGGTCCCTGATGTGAAAGCCTCCTTAAAGGGGAACTACACCAATTCTGTGAAACTCATACAGGTTATTCTTATCTTATGGTCCAAGACAGTCCAAAAATATCAGTAAACATGAACAACTCTCTTCCAGACCCAAAAACTAGGGTGCTAAAAGTCAAATTTGTCATGTCCTAGGTGTAAAGTCTGGAGCTCCTCCATAGATAGTGCATTGGGAAAGGTGTTATAGATGATGCAGAGAGTACTCGGGGATGTACTCAGTATATAGGCACATTTTCTGTTTCAGAACTGAGAACACTACAATAGAATAAAGCTCATTTTGGATATAAAAAAGAAAACCAAATTTCTGTGGGTCCACAAATTCAGTCTCCCATGACATGACAAGTTTGAGACTTCTCTGGTGTCTGAGAAAGTAGCTCATGTTCATAAATATTTATTGAACTTTCCTAAGCCGTGGAAATAACATGTTGGAGTTCCTAATAAGGTGGTGTTCCCCTTTAAATGCTACATTAATATAGAGCACGGTATCTTTTCACTAAATACCTGTTGACCCTCTTGGTTGAGTCAGAAACAGCAGTAAAAGTAGATGTAATAAGAAATTCCACAGTCCATTCGTGCTGGTTCTCTAGGATCCGTTTTCTTAAAAAGGAAAAATTAAAAGCGGCCACAATGCTGCCATGCGGCACATAGATGCCTCTGTAACCACAGCTCCAGTCCCATGCCAGTTGCCCCATCCTGTCCCCTGCATGGAAAGAGGCCTCGGGCACCTCCCATTGGCTCACAGGGAACATCTCAGTGAAGAATTAAGCTGACACCACTGTCACCCCTCTTCGTCCGGACTGGTGGGAGCAGTGCTGCACATTTGGAGATGGATGGCTAAAAAGGTAGCTGCCTGTCACCGCGAGGTGATCGATTCGACGTGTTGGGATTTTGTCAGAAAAGTTTAACATATTCCTGTCGTCTGAGCCTTTTTATACGCTGTTGCGAAACAATAGCTTTCTGCAAGGAATGCTATCTTTCAGGGTGGAAGCACTGAAGGATTTCCCACAAATCAGCAAGTATAGTGGTTTAAAGAAATGATGCCTGTGTCACTGAGATGTAAGTCTGAAATCCGTAATGTACGGCTCATTTTCATCAAACATTCATGTTTCGGAGAGCATGAAGCGCGATCTTTGTATTGCAAACAGTGGCAGCTTTGACTGAGGATTTCCCTGCACATTAATGACGCTGCGCCATCGAAGAGATGGTTCAAACAATACCTGAGAAAAACCACAGCTTATCAATTATTAAGCACCGGAAAGTGAATCAAGATCTTTAACACTTACTGGGAACTTATGGTTTTAGTGGTGATGTACTATGTGTTTCCTGTTGTCACATGATGTATTCATGTGTTGTATTGTGTCTTTTGTCCCGAGTCTGCACTTATGTCTCTGTGTGTTCAATTTTTTGACCTGGCTACAAGACAAGTTTCCCCTCTGAGACAAAAAAGCTTAAGTTAAAGGTTGAAAGATTTGTGTTATTATTATTTTGTGTTTTTTAATTTGTAATAACAGGACTTTAATATTTAAACTGTGTAGGGGTGCTTTGTCCATTTTGTTGCAACTCTGAAAACAGATTTCATGATTTCATATTGTGGGAAAAACTGAATTGACTCACTTTTTACCACATGTGCACATTTTGTTTTTGTTCCCGTTTCACTTCCCCCTTAGGTACGCTTTTATTTCCCCTGATTTTTTTCCTTCTCTTACTTTCTTCTGTCTTCATTTTTGCTGCCAACATTGCTGCAATTCTCACCTCATGTTCCTCTCCCCTACACATACGCACTCATGCACACATTAATCTCCTTTCTCCTCTGTTGTTGTCCCATCTCACCCCCTCCCCTCCACAGAGCCCTCAGATGGGGACCTTCATGGGCGTCTACCTCCCCTGCCTCCAGAATATTCTGGGGGTCATCCTGTTTCTGCGTCTTACGTGGATTGTCGGCACCGCCGGCATCTTGGAGTCCCTTGCTATTGTCTGCCTGTGCTGTTCTTGTGTGAGTACTCAACCCTCCCTCCCGTGACATACCTGACTCATCTCTTTAAAGTGGAAGTTAAAGGAAGGTTTCAGGATCCACGCCACCGCTCTGCTATTTGGCTTGGTACAAACGTGGATGTTACATGTCCTCTATCAAGGTTTTAGCGTCTAAGCCATGAGGGCAATGGCATGTAAGATTATGTAAGAGTACTTAATGTAAACGTCCACATTCTTTAATGCATCATGAATACATGAGCACATGAGAGTGAATACATGTCCGTGTGCTTGAGTGTTTCGGTGACGCTGGCGGCAGATGTTGCCTCAACTTTTAATGGCAGACGGGTGCAAATGTGGGATTGGCAGCAGTAATGAATGACAGGCAAGTTGATTTAGCGGTGACTGATCCGATCCCTCCTATATTTAGACGCCACGACTCTCTGTCTCTCATACGCTCCCTCGCTTCTAATGGTACCCAGCAGCTTGACGTGTAATCCCTCCATCTGCAAAGTGTCAGAAACATAGCGACATGCACACCCACACAGTGGCTATATTTGCCGGTCCCACGGCAGACAATGGATTACTTCAGCTTAATCAGGGAAAGTAGAAACAAAAAACCTGGAGTGCTATCTCAGTTGAATGCTTTTTGCCTCTTAATGGAATGCTCTAATGGTAGAACATGATCAACTTCAGATACAATATGGCCGAGCGTGGCTAAGTGACCTCATGCAAAGTCAAGTTTTATTCTTGTCCATTCCTTTAAAGAAGCAATCAGATCCATATATCTCAGACGTGGTGTTTTTATTTATTGGAATAATCATGTGTTCACCCAGAACTCTGCGTCTGTCGTCTAATGTTATAAATTTGCAACAGATTTTGTTGCTGTAAAAACAGTTTGCCTAGAAAGATGGGGACTCCATTTCATATATTACAATCTAGCTAAAGTGCATTAGGAGGTTTACCCTCCACTGCATTGCTGCCGTTACATAACAAGAGAGCAAAGCTTAGGCAGACAGATTAATGTTCATTTTCTCGGCCTAAACCACATCTGACTTTGCACTGATGGCTCCACATCAGCCACCTGTTTATAGGTCATGTTTTGTGCGCTCCAGACCCAACGCCAGAAATGTCTAAAAATAAAAAAGGGAATTCACACGACTTATATTTAGAGCACTTATAATTTATTCCATGCAGCATATTTCTTGTTCTGGTATTCTCTTATCAGTCATGATTAAGTAATCTTCCCTACTCTCACTGTTTGCATGAAAGCCATTGCAAACAGTCTCTAAAGAGCACCAAACAGAGCGACACACAAAGAGGTTCAGTGAGTCAGGATGGCTCTCATGAGACCAGGTCTCCCACTCACATATTGAGAGAGCAAACACACCTTTTCATTCGCTCAGCACACAGCGCAGCATGCAGAATATTTTCCATTATGTCACGATTAGTGTGTTCTCCTGGCTGCGTATTACCCAACAGCGTGTGTACAGTAGTGCATTGTGTTTATAGGTCACAGCAAGCACCTGGTTTTCTAAAATGCAGCCACATCAGCATTTCACGACATAAAATATGCTTTGAATAAATAGGGGTAGGAATGAGATGGTTTTTGTTTTTGATTCTTGAGGTCATGATTGAACTGTTAATTGATTCTTGATCAGTGCTACCCTTGTTCATATTTTGGTTTTGGTTTTAAAGATGAAAAAAGTGTTATGTTGTGACCTCTGGCTCACCTGGTAGTGTGTGCCCTGGGTAACACTTGAAGGTATCTACATAAGAGTGACATGACACGTTCATGAACCTGTCATAAACATTATGTACATGTCATAAACATTTATGACTGCTGTCATTAAGTGTCATTCAGTTTTTGTAATGACAAGTTGACATTGTTTGGGTTGTCTTGATTATGGCAACTTGGCATTACCAGAAGTTGTCTTTGTCATAACAACTTGACATTAAGAGGAAATGCACCTCTTTTTGTGTTTATGACAAGTTGACATAATGATTGATACAAAGACATCTTCTGGTAATGTCATCCTGGTTAATGTCAACTTGTCATAATAAGGACATCCCAAACAAATTTAATGTCAACTTGTCATGACAAAGACAACTTCTGACAGCAGTCTTATGACTGCTGTCATTAAGTGTCATTTGGTTTTTGTAATGACAAGTTGACATTGTTTGGCTTGTCTTGATTATGACAACTTGACATTAACCAGGGTGACATTACCAGAAGATGTCTTTGTCATGACAAGTTGACAGTTCTTTCGAGTCAAGAAATGCACCTCTTTTTGTGCTTATCACAAGTTGACATAATGATTGATACAAAGACATCTTCTGGTAATGTCATCCTGGTTAATGTCAAGTTGTCATAATAAGGACATCCCAAACAAAATGTCATCTTGTCATGACAAAGACAACTTCTGGTAATGTCACTTTGATTAATGTCAAGTTGTCATAATCAAGACAACCCAAGCAATGTCAACTTGTCATTACAAAAACCGAATGACACTTAATGACAGCAGTCATGAACGTTTATGACGTGTACATAATGTTCATGACAGGTTCATGACCGTGTCATGTCACCCTTATGTAGATACTGATGGACTGGGGGCTCATCCTACTCTCCAATGTGCTATGTGTGAGCTCAGTCCTGCGTGTTCTTTAATGAAGCAATAGGAGAAGATATTCAGTCTCAGTTAATGTAGTTTATTAAGCAGTAAAGGAATAAAATTACAGAGCTCTGGGTCTCAACTTCACGTCCCTGACGAACAACAAAGGTGTGTCAGTTCACGAAGTCTGACCTCCTGTCCTTTCCCTGACCCAGTATATTTGAGCGTAACAGAGTGTCATTGTGCACGCAAGGCGTTGTCCTCTTCTCATTGGCAGTTCCACTTCCTCCTTCACCACACCACACCCCTGCCTCGTGTTAATCTGACTCCTTCCCGCTGGCGGTGGGGGCGTGGTTCCTGTTTTGAAAGACAAGAGAACAACACAACTCCCTACACGTGCTGTACCTTACTATCTGTACATCACTTTCTATTCTTTTTACCATATATGAAACTAATTATCTAAGCGTTGCAGTATGTGCTCCTCAGACTTCATGTCTCTTCCTCTCCTGTACTTCTCCACTTCTGCAAAGCAAACACATTCAGATCAGCTGAAATCATCTCAGTATTCTCATTGTTCACATATCTAAAACTTATATAGTGAAACACAACTGATAGTAAAACACATAAAATCATTCTATTCTCAACAATACCTTCAAGTAAAGTGTTACCGCGCCCTGTATAGGCAAAGTCCTCTGCAGCGGCCTGGGTTTGATTCTGACCCTTTTTCTGTTCACCTTCCAATCAAGAAAGGCAAAAATCACCCAAAAATAAGCTTTAAAAATGAAAACAGGTTATTTTTCTGACTGCATCGCTCACATTATTGTAGAAGATCAGGTATATATATCACCTGATCGCAGTTATCTCGCTATTAGTTACTCTTTGTGTTCTATCACTGTGAAAGTTCAATTAAAAACTGAGCCCTAATTAAAGGCGGAGTCCCTTTAACTAGCTGGTGTGGCTTCACGTTTTGATGAATTCACACAGGTCTCAATATGACGCCCAGTCTGGTTGCCAATGATGCCGAGAAACGGTTGATTTTTTTTAGATCTTAAAGCCCTGCAGGTCATTGGCAACCTGTTGAGCTAGTGCAAGGCTGCTCAGATTGTGCATACAAGTGTAAGTGTTTAACTCCTGTTAATATGGACATGCTACACATTGTTAGCCATGGTCAGATTCTCCACAGTTCAAGTGCTCAGTTCATTTTATGGAGACTATGAGCACCAAAGTATAATTAATTCAGATTTATCAGCATGGTAAACAAGAGAGACGAAAAAGGGGTCACTTTATTGTCATGGGTGTCTGTCAAATATAGGTAGGAACCATTGATTGAGAGACAGGTGTTGCTAGACAGGGGAGCACACATAGTTTTTTGACCGCAACGCCAGGCCACATTAAGTGAGCCGCATGGTGCTCTGTGTATTGGTGAAAGTTTGTGTATTGGGTTGGTTTATGGACACAGATTCAATGGATGTTTCCAGTTTCATTCAAAACTACGATGGTGATAAATAAATTATGCATCCAAGAAAAAGACGAAGTGCTTTCTTTGTTTTCACCTCAGAGCAGCGGTCAATTAATAAGTAGACTGTCTATGCAGCCCCTCAATGGCTTTAAGTTTAGGCTTAGCCACTATAGTGGCGACTCATCACATTTGAAGTGGTCATTAAGTCCAAATATGTGTCCTTCTCTTTATTATTTATATTCCTTCAGTTCATAAGGGTCCACTGATCAGAAGGATCGAAAGGGTTTTTCATTCAAATTAATCCAAGTTGTGAATATTGTCATATAAAGTCCATTGCTCACAACTTTGTTCGTCAAACACAGACCGCACTTTCACTGACATAAACAATATTTTCTCTTCTTCCTGCTCCAAAAAAAAGCATCCTCACTTTTCACTGTTTAGTTTTCACCCCTTTCTCACTCCTTTTTTTGCTGCCGTAAATTTTTTTGTCTTTTTTTTTTTTTGTGCTAGATGCTCGGTCTCTTAAAACTAGATCAAATCATGACTCGTAATTGGTATGTTATTTGATAGCCTAATTTTTATACTGGTTTAAACAAACAATTTGATGCTGAGCAAGAGTTTTTTGTGAAAAGAATTAAAGGCCCGTCCCTTAAAGACACCTGTCCCAAATATATACAAATAAAATCCTGGGATATAAACTGAAGTTTTGCAGTTTGTGAACATACTTAAATGTTGAAAATGTCAAATTAGACTAGATTTGTACTGTCAGTGACGCATTGGTTAACATTGAGGTCGATGCATCACAATGGCGTTTGATTAATGCTGTTGTTGGACCTTCTCTGGATTTAACTTGGCCTCTGGCTCTGGCTGAGTTTCGTCCAGAAGCCCCTAAATTCCACTAAATCTTGTAAAATCCAGTCATGTGTCCAAATGATTCATGGGAAATATGTGGTGATTTTTAAAGTTCTGTCTCTTACTGTGAATTCTTTGACACTTGTGTGGTCAAGACAAGCCGGTGTGTAGCTGCTTAGGGCTTCAGTGGAAGCGGAAGGTAAAACTGTCAGCTAATTGGCTTTACTCCAGCTTGTCTGCCACTTTAAACCGGACACCCTGCACGAGGTTTATCTTGGTCGTGTCCTTGTCCCTCCTCTTGTCTTTGTCCTCTGTTCTCTCACTTTCACACTTTCTCCTCTGCCTTTTTCTTTCACGCTGTAAGTTTTAGCTCTCGTGTCTTCCTCTCTTTTCTTTTCTTTGTGCCTCTTATCTTGTCTCCCTGCCCGTCCCCTCTGCTCTGTTCTTTCTCTCATCCGGAAGTGCTGTTAGGTAACAGGCTGATTTCACCATCCTCCTTCGTCACAAGGACTTCACAGGATCGTTTCATGGAAAAGCTCGTATCCGTTACCAATCTGAAAGACTTAGAGCATAAGCCACTAAGACGTATTTTATTAGGCTAAATGCTGGTTTAAGCCCTCCAAGTATCCCATTGTTGGGAAAATCCGGAAAATTCATGGAGTTAGAGAATTAAGTGGGCGTGAAAAAATGATAGAAGAGGTTTTGTTAATTGTTGGTCTTGGCTTTGAATAGTTGAACAGACACCATATCTTCACCTTCAAGTCTCACTCAAGTTACTGTGGTAAGAATCAAGTCAAGTTGAGTGCCGGCTATAAGTCACAAGTCAAGTCATTTAAATTCTGATGATGTATTCCAGTTTGCACGTTTAAATCAGTCACACAGACAGTGGCCATGTTTGTTTTTAACATTTACGAAGACTGTTGGAGCCAGCTTACTTTAGCTAGCGAACATTTGACCAACCAATGAGCTAACATTAGATAAAAAGACACAGTCACGTACCTTTCTTTGTGGTTTTTGAGGTGATGGATAAAGTAGGATGTTCTGGTGGTCGTGTCACTGAATTTTGGGCTACAGACCTCGTGTAACGCTGCTCTCTTCTTACTGCCGTAGACTAGCCCCCTTCATGATACCTACCTCGTGCTTTTGCCTCTGCTGGTCTTCAGCATCCTTGTGGGTTGCCAGGTTTGCGCACATGTTCAAGTTACTCTGGGCCTTTCACAACAGTCTTTCCGGGAGTTTCATAAAATGTTTTAATATAATATAAATATAAAACGTTTCTTGTGTCTTATTTTGGTTATTCAAAGTGTCCTTGGGTGTCTTGAAAGGCGCTTTTAAATAAAATGTGTTATTATTATTTTATCTAGAAAAATGCAAATATTTCATAAAATAAAAGTAAAGTTCTTTCGAGTCATCTGTGTCAAGTCTAAGTCAAATGTCAAGCCTTGAATACCAAGTCTAAGTCAAGTCGAGTCTTTCATCAGTGTACAAATCTAAAGTCCTCAAATTTGGGACTTGGGTCTGACTCGAGTCATGTCATGTGAGTCCCCCACTTCTAGATAATAACAACATGACACAGTCCCTTGTTACAATACAACATTAAAAATGAACTTACAGTAAATACTGGCTGTAAAAAATAACTTGTATTTTAAAAGTATATCATGTGTAAAGTCTTCAGATTTTAAGAATTTTGTTCTGATGTTGTCGCTCTTGACCGTCTTCTCTCCACAGACCATGCTGACCGCTATATCCATGAGTGCAATCGCTACCAATGGTGTTGTGCCAGGTAAGGTGATTTGGTAACCAGACATATACAAACTCAAAGAAGGGATGTTTCATACATAGAAAAGGAATCATTGAGAAAAGATTTGTCTCAGAAATGTCCCCTTTTCTGAACTCTTTAGCTTGTTATGGGGATAAAATGGAGTAACAGCAATAGGCTGATGTGCTGTAGCTGCAGCTGACTGGTTGCTGGATAGAATTCTCAATCAATATTTGTGTGAAATAAAGTCCAACATCTCCTTCCTTGATTTTTTTCTTATGGTTATTGATACTAGATATTGTTGTCTGAGAATTCCAGGCATATTTTTAGGTCTTTTAGGATCTTGATGAAAACCTTGCTGACATTTCTCCGTCCTCTTAGTTCCTGAAATGCCGATGTATTTTTAATTTTCTCATAAACTCATTCCCACTGTTCTCCCATTTTCTCTCACAGCTGGAGGCTCCTACTACATGATTTCCAGGTCTCTGGGCCCAGAGTTTGGTGGAGCTGTCGGTCTCTGTTTCTACCTGGGCACAACCTTCGCTGGCTCCATGTACATCCTTGGTACTATAGAGATTCTGCTGGTGAGTGAACCGTGTTTGCTGATTACTTTTTTTGCAGCTGTCCTTTGACTTATAACCAATCTTTTAAAATCTGGGGCAGGTTTGTGAATCCATTTGTAAGTTAAGCGTTTTCTTGTGATAGACCACAAATTTCAGCCTCCTGGGGCCAAAACCGTGTCCGCCAAAGGGTTGGAGATTTTTGTGGACTGACCAACTGACAAAGCGAGCTATAGAGCTGCTGTGCACTGCTAATAAAATGGCTACCCTCGACTGTTTGCTCACTTTATGTCTCCTACCTGTGAATTTTATTAATGTGCAGAGATGAAACTTGCAGCAGTATGAAAGACATTTTGTTTTGTCTTGTCCTTCCCCGTCCCCATTCAGACCTACATTGTGCCTAAAGCAGCCATCTTCGTGGCAGAGAAAAAAGAGGATGAGGTGGATGCCCTGCTGAATAACATGCGTGTTTACGGCTCGTGCTGCCTAGCGCTGATGGCCGTGGTTGTCTTTGTCGGGGTGAAATACGTCAACAAGCTTGCGTTGGTCTTCCTGGCCTGTGTCATTCTCTCCATCCTCGCCATCTATGCCGGAGTCATCAAGTCCATCTTTGAGCCTCCGGACTTCCCGTGAGTCCAGATGTTGCTGTTAAAAAACTGCATTTCAATTGTTAAGTCGTATTTTCATCAGTTTAATGAGTCGTATTTTAAACGTCTCACTTTCATCTTCTCTTCCTCCACACAGTGTTTGCATGTTGGGGAATCGCACCCTGCAGAACCACAACTTCGACCGTTGTCTGAAGACAGAAGTGATAGACAACATAACGGTCACCACCAAGCTGTGGAAGCTGTTCTGTGAGACAGACGGGCTCAACGCCACCTGCAACGAATATTTCAACAACAACAATGTGACCGAGGTGCAGGGGATCCCCGGGCTGACGAGCGGAGTCATTTCAGGTTGGAGCACAGTGTTTTAGGAGCAGTGTGGAAATGTGGTGGAATTTAAAAACAAGCTCACTGACCTATTTCTTCTAAGATATGTTGAACTTTTCTAATATCTGATGCATAAGTCACGTGTGTAGTTGTTTAAATCATCCAGAGTTTTTTCAGGTATTTTCTGTCATGCTGAACCAGACAAGCTGCACTTTAGAAGTAGGACAAAAAAGATAAATGTAGAGGCTCAGACGATATATCTCAACAGGAATCTACACCTTCACGGACTGCGATGTTTTATTAAATAAAGGACAAACTCAGAACATTCCTCATGTTATGTAACAGTTGGCCGAGACAAACTAGTTTTCGTCCAAACATTCAGTGCAAATGCATTCCTGTCATATTTCATGTGAACAATCTGGAGCAAGCGTGTGCAGGTGCTGAGTGATTTCATATGTGATTATTTTACTCTCTCTGCTTTCTCCCATTCCCATTTACTTTATTTTTTTTTCTTCCTCACCAGTCTCTTTCAGGTAACTCCTCCTTGACTGTATCATCATTCTCTTTCCCTCTCCGTCTGATTCAGTTTACAAGTCTGGTCCTCTGCACTTACTAGTGGAAGCATAAGCTTTATCACTCAGCCTGTGTCACCTGCTTCAGCTACCACTGCTCACTTAGCTTAAAACAACAAATCCATGTTGAAATCGGCAGGAGGAGAGCTAGTTATCATTAGGGATGTTCCTGTCGACTAATTTCCCTGTAGACTAAACGAAGATTTAAATTAAGACTAGTCGACTAGTCTAAAAAAAGGGAAAACACTAGTGATGGCCAAATGACGCCTCATGAAGCATTTTCTTTATTTTCTGAGCCCACTAATTGGTTCCTATTGTTTAAAGAGAGAGGCTCAAAGAATGGTGATTCAGTGTGCTTTCAACCTTTTGTTGATGGCAACTCAGTCAAAAGTTAACCACTAAAATAACATCTAAAATAAATAAACTGCCTCTGAAATGTGGGGCACATTGAACCCTGCAGATTATCTGGCAGAAATGATTGCAATTCACTTTAAAGTTAATGAAACATGTAAATTATTATTAAATTTCAGCTGAAATGAGAGGCATTTTGCTCCATGCAGTATGAATGTAAACCTGCACATTATCTGACAAGTCACTTAAAGTTAACAAATAATATGACATCTCAAAAAAGATTCATTGCTGCTGAATTAATTTTCTACATCAAAGTGCTGCCAAACCACGCTGGTTTTGCAAGAGGACGTCTCTCTGTAGCACCCACTAGTGGCGGACAGCTGCATGACAGTGCGGCCTTGTACATGAATAAAACACTATTCGGTAGTGATGGCCAAATGAAGCCTCATGAAGCATTTTCTTTATTTTCTGAGCCCACTAGATGGCGCTTTTTGTTCAACAAAAGGTTGAAAGCACACTGAATTGTCATTCTTTGAGCCTCTCTCTTTAAACCATGAGCGCCATCTAGTGGGCTCAGAAAATAAAGAAAATGCTTCATGAGGATTCATTTGGCCATCGCTACTAATCGGTTTAACTGAATAATATTTCTGGTGCCGACTAGTGAGGGGGCTGACGTTTAATCATTTAGATGACTAATCATGCTCATCAGTAGTTATTGTTACCTCTAAGCAGCTAACGGAGGTTTCATTGATTTACATTGTGTGTCCAGTAAAATGAGTATTGGCCGAAGATAAATTTTAAAGTTCTCATGATGTGAGAAGCTTGAATAAATACAGCTGTTTGAGGGAGAAATCTGTCGATAATAATAGTAATTATGACTTTATTAAAGACACAGAAAAAGGTCTATAGTGTACCACATAAAAACAGGCAATTGTCTATGTACAAAAATATATAAAAAAGACAAGAAGTACCCAACACTACATTATGCAAGTTCATATTATAAAGACAAATTCAAGCCAGTGACCACACATTCTGGATGAAAACCTGACTGAGCTCACCTCAGGTTGGCCAAGGCCTGGATGATACTATTTTCCGAGACTACGCAGAGAGCCTGCACATTTATCGATATATAAGGTTTCATATTAAGGCAGAGCAGGTCGGCACATCAACATTGACAAAAATTTGGCTTGCACTGCACCATCTTGGAAGTTAAAACAGGAGTCTTATTCCATCGTTTAAGGCCACATTAAGTCTTCGCATGTTGCTCCTCCTATAACAGCACCACATTTGCGAGCATGCATATTAGTTTGCGCATTCAACTTGCGACACTGTCTGCGGATATCTGTATTATCAGATAAATCACTGACAATAAAACGGCCGAGATATGTAACCTCATTACACACTTTTTAATGTCTTCACAGCATTGTAAAATACATATTAAAGAGGGAAGTATGATGTTTCATGTGTAGTAAAAAGGCTTTTGCTTATTTTTTAAAGATGTTTTCCATATGAAAATAATGGCCAAGACTTTGAAACTGTTCATTTGTTGTTTTATAGTGTAGATTTCTTTGTTTCCCTGGAACTGAAGAAGAATAAATAACAACAGAACACAAAAGAAACACCAATATAAAAACTAGTGATGGCCAAATGAAGCCTCATGAAGCTTTTTCTTTATTTTCTAAGCCCACTAGATGGCGCTCATGGTTTAAAGAGAGAGGCTCAAAGAATGGCAATTCATTGTGCTTTCGACCTTTTCTTGAACATAAAGCGCCATCTAGTGGGCTCAGAAAATAAAGACAACACTTCATGAAGCTTCATTTGGCCATCACTAATAAAAACATCAATATCAGCTATTGGTGACAATTGCTCGCCTGGGGCATGAAATGTGCAAGGGCCGCCACTGTATCTGTGACATGTCGGTTTGGTCACTGTGGTTGGATCAGCCAAAGAGTGGAACTATTTTTTGGACCATGGCGTTTCACTGCATTGAGGCTAAAATGGCGCAAACGTGGTCACAGCCTGCTCTCTCTATCTCTGTCTCTATCCCTTTTTGACTCAGGTCTGTGAAACCAAATGGACCTCTTAGAAACATGTCTGAGTTACTACTGACTCTGTCTCTCTCGTAGAAAACATGTGGTCAGTGTACGGCCCTCTGGGTATGATGGTGGAAGACAAGAAGATGCCATCTTTCGGGGGGAGTGACCCTGCCCAGGACATCTACATGCCCTACGTGGTCAATGACATCACCGCCTTTTTCACACTCCTGGTCGGCATCTACTTCCCGTCTGTCACTGGTGAGACTATGACACACCCACACGCACACACATTATGGTTGAGTAAAGAGTTTTGTTTGAGTTCTGAAGACTGATTTTGTCTCGTGACACCTCCTCCAGGTATCATGGCTGGTTCAAACCGGTCAGGTGACTTGCGGGACGCCCAGAAGTCCATCCCAATCGGGACCATCCTGGCTATCGCTACCACTTCCTTCATCTGTATCCTTTAACCTCTGTGTGATGCTAATACCAGAAGTCTATGTGAAATATCTATCAGCTGGGCCCTCAGTAGAGCTTGTGTTGTTGCCAGATATTGATTGAAAGTTCTCTTTCAGGCACCACAGTTGCTCGGCTTATAGGTTGTTGGCAGGAATACTTGTTTTTCGTGCCTTAGAACAAGAATCAAAGGCTAGTACAACAGAGCAGGCATCTCCAGTTAGACTGTGGGTGGTGTTTGCACCGTATCTAAAGCTTTACAGCGAAGGTGAGGACTGTCTATAGATTCAATTTACTCTCCTGAACGGTGCCTCCCAGACATCAGCTGTGTTGTTCTATTCGGCGCCTGCATTGAGGGAGTTCTCCTTCGAGACAAGTAAGAGTTTAACACAGAGCACGTACGGTGAAAGGAAAGGTTTAAGGTCCCATGCAGATATATTTGTTGACGCAAACACATTTTATAGGCTGAATAAAAAACATATGGTCCAATTAATGTGTGTGATTGTTTTTGCATTACAGATTTGGTGACGCAGTGAAAGGGAACCTCGTCATAGGCACACTATCATGGCCCTCGCCTTGGGTTATTGTGATTGGCTCCTTCTTCTCCTGCTGTGGGGCGGGGCTGCAGAGCTTGACCGGCGCACCTCGCTTGCTGCAGGCCATCGCACGAGACGGCATCGTGCCTTTCTTGCAGGTTAGTCACACACGGTCAACACAAACACAGCCGAAGCGGTAATTATCCTTGTGTGCTGAGCTTTAATTTTCCTGTGGTAGGTGTTCGGTCATGGGAAAGCTAACGGGGAACCTACCTGGGCTCTGCTGCTGACTGCTGGGATCTGTGAGATCGGTATCCTCATCGCCTCCCTGGACGCCGTGGCTCCTATCCTCTCTATGTCAGTATCTGTTTGCATAGAGATATTACACGCTCGCTTTCCATGAAAACAGATCAGCAGATAAAGTCTCTGATCCCCCAAGTATTTGACTTCTTAAAGGCACTTACAGTAGGTCATAAAGATGAGATTAAGATGATGAGTGAGATTTTTGGGCCTGTTGTCTTCCTTCCACAGGTTCTTCCTCATGTGCTACTTGTTTGTCAACCTGGCCTGTGCAGTTCAGACCCTGCTGCGGACACCTAACTGGAGACCACGCTTCAAATACTACCACTGGTGGGTGATGAAGTGTATCGTCTCTCTGCAGTTCACCCCCTTCTTACTCTCTCACAGGGGAAGAGGAGGATATTAAAAATGTCTCAGGGTTCATGTGAGGCAGTTGTAACATGTGCCAGGCTCATTTAACCTGTCAGGGAGCTGTTGTTGTAATAACTGAGGCTTTCCTCATGAAGATTTAGCACACATGCCAGTTAATGGCTGTGTGTGTGTGTACATGATGCACTGTTGTAAAGTGTGTGTTTCCTCCTACAGGGCTCTGTCCTTCCTGGGAATGAGCTTGTGTCTCGCTCTCATGTTCATCTGCTCCTGGTATTATGCCATCGTGGCCATGGGCATCGCTTCCTGCATCTACAAATACATTGAATACAGAGGGTGAGAATGACTTTATTTAGAGGTGCACACAGCAAATCCTCGACATGGAAAAGTTCAAATGTGGCAGCAAGTCAATATGACTGTCGGCCGGGAAACAGCGCTGCCAGAAAAGAAACTAAATCAAAGGGGAATAAATCCAATTCAGTTCAATAGAACTTGTTTCTCCCAAAGGAAATTATTGTGGCAGAGAATGCTTCGATTACAGTAACACATTATACAGTAACAACAGTTAACATTCACTGAAAAAACAGTAACAACCAGTGGGTTCCTGGGGTCAGGGTCACACACTGGGCCCAATTTTTAAAACAATAGACAATAAAAATGAATTAAAAAGGTGGAGAAACACCGACTGCTCCTGATAGTCAATGTTTATAAAGGTAAATGTACAACACTGATACATTATACATAGAATATAAAATGATGTATGACGCTTAAATGAGGTCAGACATCTTGACAGTTATTGCTGCATGTAAAAATGTGAACTTTTATTCGGTAAGGTTTAAGGTTTATTTGGATCCCCATTAGCACCAGGCTGTTCTTCCTGGGGTCCACAGCCATCACACATATACATTTTTGTCAGTGTACATACAACATACAACATACAACATAACATCACATGACGCCACAGAAACAAAAGAAAACCATTACAAATAAGCAAACAAACATCAGACCACAAAATACAGACAGGACAAGCTCCCAAGTTTGAGTTTCACTTCATGACAGATATAAGAATGTACATAACCAATACATAATCTACGAAATGTCTTTACTATCCACAGAAAGGTAAGAGTGACATCCCATATTCCCTCATGAGAGACACAATAATTTTCCAATTGATTTCTCATTGATATAACACTTGCTCGCTTTTGCACATGCATACAGCCAACACCAGTCCTTATCTCAAAGGCAAGAAATCCCATACCATTGCATGCATCCAGCACTCTCACACGCATACATATCAATGGCAAGTCAGACACAAGCTTTCACTACCCAGCAGTTTACCATAAACTATTAAAATCATTTATGAAGTATTCTTTATTAAAAGATACTGTTTTAATAAACCTGATTTTGCTGTTCTCTTGCTTGACATGACTTGGTATAGAGTTCCATTCTTGTATTGCACGGTACATTATTGTCCGTTTTATTGCATTGGTTCTTGCTCTGGGTAGTGTAAAATTTCCTCCTGTTGCTTGCCTGGTTGTGTAATTGTGTCTCTCTGAGCTTAAGGTTAAGTTGTTATATAATACAGATGGAGTTTTTGTAACAAAAATATTTCTGAAAAATACCAGAAGAGAATAGAGAAGTCTGTTTTTAACCACTAACCAACTGAGGACTTTGTGCATTACAGCAACATTTGTTCTAAAATCACACTTTAACACAACACGGGCTGCTCTATTTTGTACCATTTATATATATATATATATACCGTTTCTTTATTTTATCTCGTTGCATTTGACCATACTACAGGATATGCGACAATATTAATGCTTGAATTATCTGCTTTTTTGAACTATTTGTTAGCCGTTTTGTACACCTTTTAACAGCAGAAATGCCTGTTCCCATCTTTGCAACTGTCTTATTGATGTGTTTTGACCATGACAGTCTGTTGTCTATAATGACTCCAAGGAGCTTTATTTCCTGAACTTCAATAATAGGCACATCATTTATATAAATATTTAACATTGGTTTAAAATTAAGCGTATATTTTGAGCCAAAAATAATACTGTTTGTCTTGGAAACATTCAATACCAATCTATTTTTCTTTATCCAGTCAACCACAGAATGCAACTCAGAATTTAAAACTGTGTTTAACTCTCCAGCTGTGTTTGCCGACACATATACGGCCGAATCATCGGCATACATGGAGATGTTGGCTTGTTGTAAAACAAGAGGCAATTCATTTGTAAAAATAGTGTACAGCAACGGTCCAAGGCAACTTCCCTGTGGCACCCCCCAGTTCACAGACTTAACCTCGGAAAAACTTCCATTAAAGAAGACAGTCTGTGACCTATTTTTTAGGTAGCTTTCCATCCATAATAATGCAGACAGGGAGTAGCCATAACAATTAAATTTTTCTAATCATATTGTTTGATCAATAACATCAAATGCAGCTGTAAAGTCAAGCATAACAGCACCTACTATTTGCTTTTTCTCAATTTCTCTGAGCCAATCATCAGTCATTTGAACTACTACTACTACGGTAGGAACTACAGCGTTAAATGCAGAATATAATACTTAAGCTACTGTCGAGGAAAAAAATAAACAGACTCAAGAAAATTCCCTTTATTTTTAGATCAGCTTAGGATCATCCCCCTCATTTTAAAACAAGTGTTATACAGTTTTTCTCAGCTTGTTAGGACAGTGTAATCCTACAGAGTAAGATATTCAGAGTTTCTGCAGGTCCTTAAAAGGTCTTAAAAAGTCTTAGATTTGACTGTGTGAGGTCTTCATTGCCTCAAATATTTGATTTAATTTATCCATCTTGAGTCGAGCTCTTCTGTGTGTCTAAGTCCACGTTTCTGAAGTTACAAATCTTTAAACCCACCACTGAACCTCACACTTGCACTTAGCTGTTGGTAAAATGTAGATGACCTTAACTTAATCTAATAACTATGTTCCTATATAAAACCTACTTATGCTCAGGACCACATATATACTACACATATACACCTTTATAAATACCTGCAGTGCTTGAATAAAACAATGATGATTTGTCCAAAAATCAGTCTTAATTGTGGTTAGAAATTATCTTGAAAAGACCTTAAAATGCACTAAATTTAACTTAGTGATACCTCTCTAATTGCTGAGCGTAACAAAAAGGTATTTATATAAACATCTTTCTTTTTATATAGTATGGGGTGCACCAGCTAAGATTACTTTTTAAACTCCATTAAATCATAGTTTAAATTTAAATTACGTTAAATTTAAACTTTAAAACTATCTTAAACTTCAGAAAGATTAAATTAAACCTTTTTGTAAATGTCAGTCTAGTTTTTAATTTAAACTTAAATTAAATGTAATTCAATCAAATTAAAAATGTGATACAGTATTAACTGACTTACACTCAAGGAGGTTTAACTTTAAAATGGCTGCCTTTATGAGATGGATTAAGCAAGAAAGAAAAATCAAGTTTCTTGAATAAAGTTAAGGGACAGTTTTATGGTGTTGCTGATATTCTCTTAAGATACTAGTTCAGCATGGAAACTCCAATGGAGCTGAACAAGATTTGACATCTCCATACTGATTTAAGTCTATTTAATGCTGGTTTCCATCAATAAACTCAGATTTACTGAACAGATATTAATTTTTAACTGTGTAACAGAGCTCTGCTTTATTTTAAATCTAGATTTACTCATTTTAGTTCAGTTTTGCTGAAGCCTCAGATTAGAATTTATCTCAGATTTAATCAATTATTGTTGGTACAGCCCAGCCGTATTGTTTGGTGAAGCAGAAAATGTTCTCCCAGATCTGAAGGAACTCGACTAAAACAAACCAAACAGTTGTGATGACAGTGTCAGACTGTTGAGATCTGTCCTCTGGTGTTTGTTTTTATCACTGTTTTGTTGCTTCTTGTTAATGTGAATAATTTCTGATAAATCATCTGTTGGCTTCAGGGCAGAGAAGGAGTGGGGAGACGGCATCCGTGGCCTGTCTCTAAATGCAGCACGCTACGCCCTCATTCGCCTTGAGGATGCCCCACCACACACTAAGAACTGGAGGTACGGCACTGTGTGTGTGTGTGTGTGTGTGTGTGTGTGTGTGTGTGTGTGTGTTTCATATGGATGTGGTCATAGTTTGACATCGTGCCACCTGTCACTGTCGCGGTGGACAGAAGCGAGACAGAAATAGACACAGAGGGTGAATTTGATTAATCTCTTGGTCCTCTACCTAATCTGACAGCGGAGGTCGATGAGCCTTCGTACTGTACAGAGGCTCACACTGGCTGACCTTGCAGACTGCCTGTCCGAAAAACAAACAAGTATCATTTGCTTTGTTGGCGTGTTGAGTGTGGATACCCCTCTCAGGGATGTCGTGTTACCAATGATACAGAAGGCAACTGTTTCTTCCTTTATGTCTTCCAAACACATGTACTGTAGGATTGTAAGGTCACCATCCAGTTTGTTTTAACACAAAAATGTTTGTTGCCGCTCATGAACTCTGAGTGGTCTCTAACCACTTTGCAAAGCACTCAAATGTGACTTTTTCCCCCCACAGGCCTCAGTTGCTGGTGCTGCTGAACGTTGACTCGGACCAAGGAGTCAAACACCCTCGTCTGCTGTCCTTCACCACTCAGCTGAAGGCGGGGAAAGGCCTCACGATAGTGGGGAATGTTTTAGAGGGGACCTATCTCACCAAAGACTCAGAGGCCAGGTGTGCTGAGCAGGTATGTTGGAAATGCGTACATTCAACTCTGTTCTACTAAAACAAAAAAGGATTTCAGGTTTCACAAAACATCAGATGTGTTTTATTCTTAAATTATGTCCATCTATTGCCAATAAAATATTTCTTTTTAGGCAGTGTTTAAAATGCACCACTGGGCCCACGAGTAAATCTGTTGTGTCAGTCAGGAGTTAGTGAGCATTTTACAACCAAACTGCAGCTGAACTCTGCCACCTGCTGGCCACACTCAGGAAGTCACTTGACACTTTTTTTTTGGCAACCTAATTTGACTGGGTCCTCAGAAGCATTTTTAATCAGTGGATTAATTTTCTATGAAAGCCATCATGTGCAGAGGCTCAATTCCAGGTAACACACACTGCTGTATTAATGGGCATTGTTTGGACCCACTGTAATGAATTGTCCTGGATAGATGGAAATGGAGTGCAGTCAAAGATCAGTACGATCTTAATTAAACATGTTTCTCTCAAGAGACAGTGTTGCATCAGTGTTAGACATACATTATGTTTGCTGTTCTTCTGTCTTCCTCGATCCAGAACATCAAGTCCGCCATGTCAGCAGAGCGGACGAAGGGTTTCTGCCACGTCGTGGTGTCCTCAAACCTCCGAGACGGCATGTCCCACCTCATCCAGTCTGCAGGGCTGGGAGGCATGAAGCACAACACAGTCCTAATGGCCTGGCCCGGGACCTGGAGGCAGTCCAATGACCCGCAGTCGTGGAAGAACTTCATAGGTACAGAGCAGGAGACAGTTCACAGTAAACTGGAGTACAATTGTAGGCGCAGAAATGCATGATCAGATATGGACACTTACAGAAAATTACAGCTGAATCGGAAGAGAATTAACGGTAATACATCCTCCGATCTTTCCACTGAGATAACAATAACTGTCTTTCTCTGTGACTCCATCCAGAGACGGTGCGGGAGACCACAGCGGCCCATCAGGCCCTGCTCGTGGCTAAGAATGTGGACAGTTTCCCCACCAACCAGGACCGTCTGGGGGAGGGCACCATCGACGTGTGGTGGGTGGTGCACGATGGAGGCATGCTGATGCTGCTGCCCTTCCTGCTGCGACAGCACAAGGTTGGTGTGCGCACGTCTAGGGTTGGGTTGTCACATCTTTTTTTTCCTCCTCCACTTCCCTTTGGTCCTTCATCGTCTCACTAATACATCCATCTACCTCTGTCTACTGACAGTCTTGTTTTCCATTCCACCTTCTCGTATATTAACAGTGTCTTTCCTACACCAGGTGTGGAGGAAGTGTAAGATGCGCATCTTCACCGTGGCCCAGATGGACGACAACAGCATCCAAATGAAGAAGGATCTCCAGATGTTCCTTTACCACCTGCGACTCGATGCAGAGGTGGAAGTAGTGGAGATGGTGAGACTTTATTTAACAACATAGCACAGAATTAAATCCTTAATTTAATAAGACTGGTAGCTCCCTGATACTGTGGCTTCATGTGTCACAAGCCTTACTCAGAGGTTTCGTGGTGGCTGTTTCCTGCTGCTCCACATCGTACTGACGACAGTGTTTGTCTCCTCTCCTGCGCAGCATGATAACGACATCTCGGCCTTCACCTATGAGAAGACGCTGGTGATGGAGCAGAGGTCTCAGATGCTGAAACAGATGCATCTTTCCAGGACTGAGAGGGAGAGAGAGGTAATGTACACCTTATCTCACCTGAGCACGACCCTGCACTCACAGTCTCTTTGTCTCTGTAGCTGCATTCAAAGTAAACACAAGTGAATGCAGTCTTTTTCTGCTGTGTCTTAGATCAGATACTAATGAAATAAGCTCATAAGATCTGTAAGAAGATGGTTGTTACTGAATGTTGTTTGCATTTTGCTCCCTGGTAGTGTAGGTCAGATTATTCAGTCTGTAACTACAGTGTTTTAGTAAGTGTGGCCTGCCACTACGTTACATGACAATTGGCCCTTTCCTTGTTCATCTGCCATCGCCGCTCTGGGCCACCCCACATCGCTCAGATTCAGAGTATCACTGACGAATCACGTAGTTCAATCCGGAGGAAGAACCAGGGCGCCGCTGAGGGCACCAACCTCAGCCGGCAGTCCTCAACGGTGGAGGACAATCAGGAAGACGAGGTAGCCGATGTTGTCAACCCCACTGTCTCTCACTGTTAGAAACACAAAGCTGTCTTCACAAAGCTGGATCTTTGGCTACAGTTTATCATCGATATGGTTTAAAATCTGGACGAAGAAAATCTGATTTTACTCCCATACTAAGTCATACACCAAACACTCTAGCATGGATGTCAGACTGCGATGAGTATGCAGTGTAGAGAACAGGAAGGAAGGGTGGAGAAGTAGTGATACTGCCATGTTTTAAAGTTAGTCATGCCATAGAACATGAATTATCAGTCAAAATGTGTGTATAGTTATTGAATTATATAAAGACTGACCTATGAAATGGAAGTGTCATCATACTCAGACAGTCGTAGTGCTAATTGAGATGTGTTTTGTTAAGTAAAAAACTCACAGATGATTTTATAAGAGGTCCTTACCAAGGTCCCTCAAGCATTTGTACAGTTGTGAATGTTGGCACTATTTTTTTTATTACAAATCCTCACAGAGAAAGAGTCAGAGTCACTTTAGTTGCTCCACATCATGCTTCTTTTAAACCAAATGCTCCACAGCAGCTTCAGCCAGCCAAACCCAGTTTACCAGTCTACATAAAACGCACCAGAGTGAAGTCCTAGTCAGCCCAGAACAAGTTTGTTACTCTAGCATTGTCTGAAAAGTGCCATTCGCCCTTTTGGTAACTTGTTCCTGATTACAGATGGCATCCATCTTGTACATCTGACGATAAAACCACGAGTCCAGAGAGCTACTTTGTGAACACCAGCCCGTTGCATCTTGAAACCGCTGCCTGACTTCCCAGTGCCTCCATAATCCCACCTCATCCCCACCTCCCCCAAAAATGTGAGCAGAGAGAGAGGACAGTGTTGTCTCAGAAACCTCAGAATTTGATACTTGATATCTTAATTTGCACCATCTACATCTCAGCTGGAAGAGTCTGACATGTTTCTGAAAATGGCCGCTGCTCAGAGGATACGCTCATGATTGAGCAGCATTATATTCTGACAGAGCTACTGTCCAGCCTGCCTGTCGTTTTTACTCCCCATTCTGACCTGACAATACTGCACTCTCTTTAATCATTTTCGTGTAACCCCAGTCATCTCCCACCCTCCATTCTGTGCAGTAACGATCACAGCTAGTGGTCAAAAACAAAACAGGTAAAAGGATTATGCTCCAGAAACTGAACACCCACCATTCAGAAAATAATGTGCATGTTATTCACCACACTTTCTCCCTTCTAAATGTATTTAATGGCAATAATCAGTAGGCTGTAAATATGTCACATAGTCAGCCTGCCTTTGTTTTAAGACGATATGTTCTGCATTTATGAAATATGAACGGGCACCAAGCAGCACCGAGGCCATAAGCCGTATCTTTATGATGACAGATACTAGTAATAAACCCATAATTTAATGTTATTATTTGTCATCGGCTGAGCTTACATAACTGCTGACTTTGTTCTCTGGAGCACAGACACTGAAACAGAAGTGAAACAAGTTGTCAAATATAATAAAAGCAGATTATACTTTATTATAATGAGCGTCGTACACCAGATTATGTGAACTGCAGCGTGGCTCCAGCTGTGCTTCACCTCTGTGTATGTTAATCTGACTCTGCTAGCTACTGCTGTGCTGTATGATCTGCTGTATAGGCTTATAGACCAGCGTTAGAAGTGTTTCAGTAACATATTTGTGCATGTGTAATATACTTTGGAAGCTTTGTATTCAATCTAAACACTTGGATATCGTCATACTGCACCTTCCTTACTTACTCGTACTCTGCCAGCCTGGTTCATCTCCACCACCGCTGCTCTGGTCTTGTTAGTCACCCATAAATGTCGTGTTTTAACCCTCACTGGGACCTTAATTCTGCACAGACAAACACTGTCTTGTGATGTGTATTCAGTATGGTCCATGTGTGTTTTTGGAAATGTCGAACAGGTTTGTATTATTCTCTTTTTCTCTGGCATGGTTTCACCGACTTGTAGAACAAAAGTTGTTGGTTTCCGTCTTCCTTTGCCCCATGTTTGATTTCTCACTTTGTGCACTATTTATTCACTTCTACCTTTGATTCCTTTCTTTTGTCTTTCTTAGATAAAGTTGGACAACAACCTTGTCATCCTCTTATCCACATACCACCTCTCCTTGTTTAAACCTCTACATCCATTCTGGTCGTTGTCTTTTATTTCGCCTCTCCCCTGAAATATCTCCCGGTCAATAACTTCCTCCCCCTTCTCTCTCACTCCCCTCCAGGCCCAGCTCATCCATGACAGAAACACAGCGTCTCACGCCACGATAAACGACAAGGCCGACACCGGGCCCGATCGGGTCCACATGACTTGGACCAAGGACAAGCTCTTCTCGGAGCGTAATCGCAACCGAGAGTGCAACGCCAACGTGGCTGTGCGCGACCTGTTCAACATGAAGCCGTGAGTATTTGTTTGTTTGAAATTTTGAGTGTCAAGTCTTCTGTATATGCTACTGAAACATACTGTGAATAGTGTTATGCATGTGCCTTGTGAGAGACATTTGCACCATTTTGAACAGCAAGTTTTAAGCGTCAGAAAGTATTAGAAGAGTAAACCTCAGCACTGACGACACTTCAGGATGGTGCCAAAGCCTCAGTGCAGGAGGACAGCATGTGTAGATGTAGCCGTAGCGACGAAGCCTGGCAGGGTGAAACGGGAGGACTCTCTGCATGGCGTGTGCATTCAGGCTGCATTTGGTGTGTGTGCGCATGTGTGTACACGTCCAGCCATTTCAGTCTTAGTGCATGGCCAGAACACGCAGACCATTAACGCCGTCTCATCCCATACTGTCCATAAGATCAGTGTGTGGACTTAATCAGGTGTGGCCCAGTCCACTTTTATTGGCCTGTAAAGTTTGTCTTTCAAATCAGTTGTCGTAAAGTCTCACCGGATACAGGAAGAAACAGAGGCTTCTTTTTCACAAAGCCTCGCCATACACATCACTTCACCTTCTGGGGTCTTCGTGGGTCACCTTCGGGTGTCCCAGTGAGCCATTTGGGACAGTTGGAAGCATGCAGTGTGGTGGAGAGAGCTGATGTAGGAAGCATCTAAGCCTGTCTCTGTTGTTCTGTCCCATTTTCTTCCTTCTAGAGAGTGGGAGAGTCTGTAAGTGGCATTCTTTTTGCTCTAGGCTGCATGTGTGTGTGCTGCTGCTGTGGTGACTGTAGCTTTGCTCAGTGTCCTCCAGCTCATATGCGCGCACCTCAGTGTGTGTGTGTGTGTGTCTGCATCCTTGTTTGTGTGTCCTAATTTGCATGGACTTCCTGTTCTAACAGTCCGTTGGTTGGAAAGCCTTCATTGGTTTAATTTGCATGTAATGTTGAAGATTTGTCTGCATGAGCAACTTTGTGCTTTCCATTGACCTTTTTTAAAATGATTAACAAATATTTTTAAATAAAACTTTTGAGCATGACATGAAATTCTAAATGTTTTTGTTTTTCAGTGTAATGGAAAGCAGAACTTTGTGAAAGTGTCTTGTTTTTTCCTTAATGTGATTTTGCTTCTGGCAGTTGACATCGTGTGCTTTAATTGCTTTGTGATAAATCATTGTGAGGATGACGATAAAGAGGCAACATTTAAAGAGACAGAGCTGGAAGAGTTGTAACTATTAAAGCGACAGTTCACAGTTTTAGTGAGTTGCAGAGTTGCAGCTCTCCAATATAAAGGAAGCAGATGTCACTCAGCTTGTGGTGCTGAAAGAAAAAAATAAATAAAAAATACATTTGAAAAACTCAACAGCAATGTCTCTTTCCAGAAGTCATGACCTTGTTACTCAAGATAATCCACAGACCTTGTCGTGAGCAGTTTCATGTAGGAACTATTTTCACACCCACCAACCATATCACTGTGCAGAAGGAAGCGTGCATCTACTCATGGACGAGAGGCTCATGCTCCTGACAGTGAACATTAATAGTGTCCTCCTTGGCTGGGCTGTAACGTTAGCTAGCTCAGTGGTGCTAGGTGAGCTAGCAGTAGATGTTTCCTTCTGCGCAGTGATACGGTTGGCAGTAGAGCTCTGATCTCTGCGCAGCCAGACCTGCCAGGCTGTAATTTTGGTTTGAATCGAGTTGGTTTCTCGCCAATTTTGTAGTTGTTTTTTTTTTGTTTTTTTTTTTTTAAACTCAACTGGCAGTAAATAGCAGGCGTTTTAACAGCCTGAATCAAGAGGGAAAGAGAGAGGAAGAGGATGGGAGTACGAGTTGGAAAATGACAGAACAACTGAGTTAGGGCTGGGCAGTATTCACGGTGACGGTAACTTTCCGCAGTAAACATGAGCCGCGGTAGTGCTTTCATGGTTACCTTCATACTGCAGTACTCTGGTTACGGCGGCAGAACGGGGCCCGGCAGCCAGCCAGCCAGGCTGCCTCACGCACCTCCCTCGCTACGTGATGGAGATGGCCTGGCCGACTGCCCCAAACTCAGGCCCACGGGAGAAGGGGGCCTGGGAGCCGCAGGTCCTCCCTCTTTCCTCTAATGTTTATACATACTATATAACGTTTTATACACAGTAATAGATGGATTAGCAACCGTTTTACTTCTGACAATAAATAGTTTCCATCCTAGACTTGTATGGCTTTTTAAATTGTTTTATTTAAGGTGTAAAAAAAAAAAGAGAGAAGGCGATACTGCGATATCATACCGTCACCGCATCCCCCCAATATAATACTGTGATATTGATTTTAGGCCATACCGCCCAGCCCTAAACTGAGTAATATACTGGAAAACTGGAAAAGGGAGCACATGTGAGAGAGGGATGGAAAACAGATGAAAGAGGGGGAAGGAAGGGCTGCAAGGTGACTTGATTGGCTGGCAGTGTTTCCTTCTGCCTCCCCAGCAGTGGGTGCCTAACATGCAGCGGAGACCAGTTATCATCATCATCTGGGCGCCACATCGCTCTGCCGAACCTGTTGACGGCAGACTATTGAAAAAGGAAAGAAGGAGAAGTGGTGCGAGGAAACACATCCTCTAGCTTTTAAATGTTTGAATACAGAAAATATAATATGTGCTACATTTATTTTGCAGCAGAAATTCAGTTTTTAATCGGGCTTTGGGTCAAAAACTGCTGCCATAGGTCGGGCATGGACAGAAACTGTGCGGGTTCATGTAGGGCGGGACCTGATTCTTTTGACCTGATCAGAGCTCCAGTTGGTGAGTGTTGTTTGGTAGAAAGAAGATAGTTGCTACATGAAACTGCTCACAACAAGATCTGTGGATTATCTTGAGTAACCAGGTCATGATTTGTGCAAAGAGACATTGATGTTGAGTTTGTCACGTGTTTTTTGGCGCCACAAGCTGAGTACAATCTAGTTCCATTATATTGGAGAGAAGGCAGACTTCTCTACACCTGATATCTCCAACACTCTGCAACTCACACTAAAACTATCTAGACTGATAAACAGCACTACAAGGTAAGAGGACAAATATGTATTTTTGATTCTGATGTGAACTGTCCCTTTAATACACAGGATTCAATGAGTACAATTAGCTGTGACAAACTACACAGTCATGAGCACCATGTGGACCTCATGGTGAAATACTGCACGTCTCTTTAGTCTCAAAATGCTGCCTCTTTATTTGGAGTTGCTTCAGTCTGTTCACCTTGCCTTGTTTACTCATTTGTGTTTGACGCTAACAAACAACATGCTAAAATGCAACTTGACAGAATGTTATTTTATACAATATTTCGTGTTTTCTCCAGAGGTGTATCAGTGATGTTTTAATTCATCAGCAAGTCAGAAAAACATCCTGTGACATTAGTTTTTTTGTTGTGTAACCACATAAACCTGTAAAGCAGAGCCTGTTCTCAGTGAAGTTTCCAGCTCCACTGTAAATACTGGTTTTGTTCATTAAAAGACGAAGGTATAAGCAGGTGCTGGCTCAAACCCTCACAGTTTTGAGTGGATTTTCCACTCCTGTTATACTCAGGAGAGCTGCCATGTTGCTCCAATAGGCCTTTTCCACAGAAAACATTTGAAATGTCCAGTTGGTGAAGCACGATTAAATCATGGCTGATCACAATTTAGCTGCTTTTGAATAGAATACAGTCATGGCTAGTGTCATTAGTGACACCTGTGATTATCCTACTCTGACCAAATCTATACTGCGTACTCTTCCTTTACAGGGTGTGTTACACACTAATCTGTTTTAGTAGTTAGTAAACGACAACATAAGCATAATTCACCATTTTTTATTAGCAGTAAATGATTGTGTTTGGTGTCAGTCAGCCTAAGATGTGATAGTTTGGGGTTTTTTTTGCATTTCAGCATGTTTTCAAAGCAGTGTTATCACCACCAAAAAGTAGAGACTTAAGACAGAGTAACTTCAACCCTCGGAAACCTGGAGCGACATCACTTTTCTTGTGCTGCCTTCGGGTGCCTTTCACAAGTATTTAAACCATTGAGCCCTCGGGAAATTAGTGCGATTTCTTTCAAAAACATGGGGGAACAGGGCAATGAGCAAATTGTAAAGAAATGTCCCACAAATTGCCCCCAAAAATGTATTATTTATTATTATTAAATTATTTAATTTACTATTACTTATAATAATAATTATTATTATATTTAAAAGTAATTATATAATTATATTAATTATAATAATATTTAAGCACTATTTATCGGTCATTTCCTTTTTTGTTTGATGTAACTTTATTTCATTTTTTTCAACTAATTTTCTTGTTTTTAATTTTCTCTTTTTGAATACTTGAATAATTTTAAAATTTAGGTCTTTTATTTCGTTGCTCATTGCCTTTGTCCCTTTTAAAAAAATCAAACTAATTAAAAGGGTTAAAGGCACAGTTCAGTTTTGTTTGTTTTTTTGAAGTGGGGTTGTATGGTGTAGTTATCCATAGACAGCAGATTACATACAATAGATGTCAGTCGGTACGCCCCCAGTTTGGAGAAGCAGGCTGGAGCCTGAAATGGAAGCTAAGCAATCGACTGTTGTGGAGGGGCCAGCAACAAAACATACTGTATATTTTAGTCACGTAAAAAAAATCAGTAACCGTTTAATGTCAGACAGCGATTTCCTGCTGGAAAATAAAGCTCTCTGTAATGCCAGACTCCATTGACAAAAGTAGTGATTTAACATTGCTGAACATAGGAGCTGCTGGTGTATTGCTGCTCTCGAGCAATTAATTTGTTTGTGTTATTGCATGACTTAGGTGTTAAAAAAAGTTAGTTTGGACTCACCAAAGTCACACAAAAACACGAACTAACTAACTGATTGAAACAGTAGTACACCAGCAGCTCTCCTGTTGAGCGAGGTAAAATTACTCACTTTGTCAATGGAGTCTGGTGGCTTTGACGAGAGCATAGACGGGAACTGAAGCTGTTAACAGCTGTCCCGTTGTAACCAGCTGTCTGACAGAAAGGTAAAGCACTGAAAATACTGTCAATATAGCGTACACTTAAACCGATACTGATTTTTTTTAGTTGGGACTTTCTTTAGGTGACTAAAATGTGTTTTGCTGCGGACCCTATCTACAGCAGTACATTGCTTAGCTTCCATGTCAGACTCCAGCCTACTTCTCCAAACTGGGAGCGTGTTGACTGACATCTACTCTTTGTAATATACTGTATATGGATATAACCCCACACAACCCCGCTTCAAAAACGGAACTATCCCTTTAAGTGCTGACACACTCAAAACCTCTTTATTATCATTGTGTCCTATGGAACTTGCAAATCTATGGGTCAACTATGTTTCCTGTGAAAAAGGCCTGTTGTAGTTTGACACCAGCATTAAGCTGTGAGACTCTTGGATTACTTACAAGATCTCAACAGATCACTTGTATACAGAGAAAATGTCTTGCACAGCACAAGTCTAGTTTAGTTGTGACAGCCTCAGTACAGTTTTTAGCTCTGAAATTTAGGGTTTAGTTTAGCTCTCCATGTTTGCTTCAATGCTGTCCTCTCTCACTTTGATCTTCCTGTCAAACTAGGAACCAGTCAAATGTCCGTCGGATGCACACAGCTGTCAAGCTGAATGAAGTGGTGGTCAACAAGTCGCAGGGAGCTCACCTGGTGCTGCTCAACATGCCCGGACCACCGAGGAACAGAGGCGGAGATGAAAACTGTATCCTTAAAGCAGCTGTAATCTGTGCTTTTATTATAACAGTGTGATGATGGGAAAGGGATCGCTCGTGAGGATGATGTTTCGCTTCACTCTCACGGCTCTCATCGTTTTTAGCAGCATCAAGCAGCTGTTTTCAGTGATGAATCTTCTCAAACTCCACTGTATACCAGTGATGGCCAAATGAAGCCTCATGAAGCATTTTCTTTATTTTATGAGCCCACTAGATGGCGCTTTTTGTTCAACAAAAGGTTGAAAGCACACTGAATCTCCATTCTTTGAGCCTCTCTCTTTAAACCATGAGCGCCATCTAGTGGGCTCAGAAAATAAAGAAAATGCTTCATGAGGCTTCATTTGGCCATCACTACCGTATACTACCAGCTCAGCCCCAAACTGCAGTCAGCTGGGGGCAAGTTGGTGGTGACGAAAAACAGGGCTACAAGAGAGTAAATATTTGACTTAAGTTCATCAGCTGGACAGTAACACAACTCTAAACGAATGCTAATGTTTCTCTGTAACCGCTGAGTGTTTAAATAAGCAATAGTTTGCTTTTAGGTTGGCTTTATTAGCTTTAAAGGTGATCATATGTCGAAGTTGTGCTCTGAACATGTGTCCGCAGCCCCTAGCTGGCAAAAAAAAATCCATTATAACGTAAATGTTCTGGTTCTGTTCCCTGTTGGGATGTTTGTTACTGCAGCAGCTGACAAGGAAACTATGGGTGCGTTCGTAAATACACTGCACCAACGATAGTCGAGCAGTGCCAACCCGTGGCGTAGGCAGTATAGGCAAATGCTAAAGGTGATGTCATCTATAGGGAGTGGCACAAATGGGGGAAGAAAAAAAACTGTTTGTCTTTTAATATTTTTTACCAATACCGTGGGAGGCTTGCCGAGGGCACCACATGTGCTTGGACCGCCACTGTAGTCAAGTCTTAATCTTTTTTTTCTCTTTCTGCACTTTGAGCACCTTTTTGTGCATAGATGTCTTAAATAAATAGACTGTTTTTGCATCTATCTCAACTAGTTGACCTTTTTGTGGCCTTCTAGCTGTGTGTGGGTATCTTCTCTGCTGTCATGTGCGTTTGTAAATACTCACTCCGAGTGCTGGAGCATACTTTGGCACGAAATTTGAAGCGCTGCTAGAATCTACCATTCAGTTTGTCTTCAAACAGCAGCGCTCTAACTTAACGTAGAACCTCAAATTGGATTAATGAACACACCCTGTAAAAGTATAGCATAGTTTCCTTGGTAGCTGACAGAAAGTGAGCAGAGTCCAAAGCTGTTGCCCCGCAGGGACCAGGGTTTTTGGTAGGGCAGGCTGGAAGTTATCATCGCCCTGGTTCCCTCAACAAAAAAGCAATAGGATTTTTCCACTGGATTTTCTGTTGTTTATACTTACACGGTTTGTTCAGAAATGAACACTGCTTTTATGATATTTTAAGTATAAATACCATCGCCAGAAGTAAAAAGCTACCTTAGGCTATAAACAGCTGACACCATGTTGGCATGACCTCAGTGTCACCACCATAATGAGGCTGTTAAGGTTGTGTTCGATGACATTTAACGGCCCCGACAACCTCTGTAGTGTCATTTAGCCACTTCTTATAACCGCATTTTTTAAGACAAGTAAAAGGTTAAGTATTCACTAGTGATGGCCAAATGAAGCTTCATGAAGTGTTGTCTTTATTTTCTGAGCCCACTAGATGGCACTTTTTGTTCAACAAAAGGTCGAAAGCCCACTGAATTGCCATTCTTTGAGCCTCTCTCTTTAAACCATGAGCGCCAACTAGTGGGCTTAGAAAAATAAAGAGAATGCTTCATGAAGCTTCGTTTGGCCATCACTAGTATTCACAGATGCAACGTTTACTGACTGATTTAATGTAGTAGAACAAAAGTGAAAATCTATGCTTGGTGACAGACCTTATTTCAGGCATCTAACCGAAACCTTTGAGATGTGGGATCCAGAAATGAGGGTGGGGGGATATAATGTGTGTGGTGATGTGGTTCTCTGTTTATGTCTCTGTACGTTTGATCCCCTGACTGCTTCTCTCAGACATGGAGTTCCTGGAGGTTCTCCTCGAGGGTCTGAACCGGGTCCTCCTGGTGCGAGGCGGCGGCCGTGAAGTCATCACCATCTACTCTTAAATAAAAAAAAAACTCTTAACGCCCCACCCTGCATACATGGGCTGTTCCCATGGATACCGGTCACCGGGCATTTTCGGGGGGAAGAAGCCTAATCTGGTTTTTGTGAAGGGCGGGGGTTGTTGGAAGGCGGGACCACTTGTGATTGACAGATGGTTTGAAGGACCTCAGGACGAAGGAAACGGCGTTGAATCAGTCGACTGGCCGAGAGAGCAAGCACAGTGTGCGTCCACGCCGGGCCACTGCACCCCTGCACGTGGAAGATAGAGCATAGAGACACTTTATATTGTTCATTTAAGTCTGAAAACGTCGTTATGTTCTGTTACATTTTCATATTCTTTCCCTCTTGTGTTGATGTTGTCGAGTTACTGGCGCTCACTGTGTAAAGATAAGCAAAGAATGTGTGCTGTCGATATGAACCTCGTAGTCTTTCATGTTGCACTCTGGGTGCAGAGACGTTTGCTGGACCTGAGACAAGGACAAGTTACAGAGTGGCTTTGAAAGCTGACAACAACAAATACTGGACTTTCAATATTAGATACAGTTTGGTGATCTGTGCGGTCTGCGTCACCATTCGTGATAATGTTTTCGTTTAAGATCACTTTAAAGAAGCTGCTTTCAGTCTGAGAGAGCAAGCAGCGTGTTTAGAAGCTTTCTGATTAGGTTGTAGAGTCGTTACCGTTGCAGAACAAGGGTCACGTGTGTAACTGAAGGTCCTCTGTAAAGCAGCATGTAGTTGTAGTGTTTGTGGTCGTTCGCCTCGTCAATGATTTACTGACGGACTGGCTGAGAGGATGTGCTCACTACATGTTGGATAGGAGCATTTCAGCCGGATCATTGGTCACCATCTCCCACACTCTAATAACACTATCATTTTAATAGGGAAAATAGCCATATTCTATATTTTAGGACCCTTTGTAAGCTTTATAGGATGACATATGAAATGCACATGTATACATATTTATGCTGACTGAAGTAGTGCTCCGTTTAGAGAACCTATAGATTCTTTTTTTTAAATCCAAGGGCTGTTTGACAGCATGCAGTAGATTAATGAGAAAGTAGATTGGCTGAATTTTTAATCTGCCACTTAACAAAGTGTACAAATGTGAATCCGTGTAATTCTTCCCGTGTAGACGTAGTGACAGCACTGTTGACTTTGCACTTAATTCAATGTGGACTCTCACCCGGTTCTATCGCCTACAGTGACGCTTTCCTCCGGTTAATACGTCGTGACATTCTTCGTACGTTGAAGTGGAGCGAGATACTGATAAATGAGCTTACGAGGTTGCACACAGCAAGTTATTCCATGCTATTTAATACTCATGTTTCAATGTTGTTTTTATAATATTTTACCAAACTCTTCAGGCTTCGAGTCCCAGACTGAGTAGAATAATGTGTAGGAGAAAAAGTGCCAAAATGACTACAAAAGAAACTGTGGAAGTATTACTGATGCGTTGTAGAGCGCGGCCGCACTGTCGCCACCGCTTTTTGTTGACAATCTTTAAAAAGTAAAAGCACATTTTTTTATTTTTTGAAATTCTGCTTATCGATACCTGAGCAAACGCAACTAATAGTGCAATGTCCGGGGCATTTCAAACCATCTCACGTGGACTGAAGAGATTTTCGTCGAGCCCTTTCTCTCGTGTACCTCCACAGTTTCTTTGTCAAATTAGCTGTGCAGTATTTTGTAAAGCAGAAAGTCGTGTTCTCCTGTGCTCCTTTGCAGGGAAATGAGAACTTCTGATTGTCAGTTATGCAACATCTGTGTTTTGTTTTGTTTCGTTGAGTTGTCAATGTTCGCCTGTGTAACTATATAGTCACGGTCTGTGTAGTGTTTGTTACATTATAACTGATCTTCTGTTACTTTAAGTGTTAATTTTCTGTTTGATTTGTATGGAAGGAGGCAGAGAGGCGGTGTGTGTGGTGACGGAGGCAGATGGGAAGTTTTTGTGTTTTGTTCCAACCCATCAGAAACACACAGGACTGAATCCCCGCCTCGGGACACAGAGGCACCCTGGACTGAAAGTTATTAGGAAACCAGAGTGAAGCAACCACGGTGCAAATGAATGGTTTAAATGACTCTATCACAATATGAAGTTCAAACAATTTCTTGTTCAGTTTTATATTTTAGCCACCAAAGATTAAAAAAAAATAGTTCTGTATAAATAAACTTGAAATTGTTTAGTTTTAAGAAACATTGAAAGTTGTAAAGATAAATTATTAAAGCTGTTTTTTTGTTTTTAATTTGGTTACTGAGCTGAATATCAGTAGCTTTGCATAAATAAAACATTAAACCCTAAACAGAAGATGCTAATAAAGAAAAAAAAAAGATTTCTGGAGGTAAAATAGGATCGTCATCAGTGTGTGTTTCACAGCTCTAATGTTTGAGGTGACTGGAGAATGTTATCTACCTCAAGGTGTCACTGAGGCTCGGCTGAAGAAATAAAAACCTGTTAAATCACATCTCTCTTTCAGAACTGATGTTACATATGGATTCATGAAAGGAAAAATAAAAGCTCTGCGATGTGAGAGGACTGGCAGAATAGTATGTGTGTGGGTGGGTGAGTGTGTGTATGAGTGTGAGGTGAAGCTGTTTGTGTTTCTGCTGTTGTTCGCCTCAGCTGGCAGGTCTCACAGGCTGGAACAGGAAGTCACTTGTGGGCGCACATGTAGAGGAAGGTAGCCCTGTAAATTGTATTTGTGCCTCTGAGTAATTATTAAAAGTGCTGAAATAAACCACAACTGGTCTGCGTCCTGATTCTAGCCTCATTATTCAAGAAGCGTGTAAAAGGGGATTTATACTCGTGCGGCAGTGTCTACACTGTTGTGAGCATTTATACTTGTATGGTGGTGTGTCTGTGTCACTCTGCAGTTACACCTCCAAAACACTAGTTAGCAGTGGAGTTCTGTGAAGTGCTGTAAAGTTTAGTTGATTCAAAACACACATTAAACACACATTAAACATGGCTTAATAGAGACAGTTTCAAACACAAGTACACAAATCAGCTTCACTATAACTCGCAGCATTCACAGACAAACACTTGTCTTTATCTGGACACATTTTCCCCACAAATACAACATGCTAACGTTATTAGCACAAGCCTATGGCATTTTACATTGTATAAATTAGCCTAGCGACGAGCGTAGATTTCCTCTGCTCATATGAAGCCAGGATAAATCAAACACAAGACTTAAAATGCTATTTTAGTGGAGGCTTTATTGTCTTCACAAATTATTGTTTCTTATCTGTGAAATTAAAGTAAATACAAGCTTTGTTTGCACTGAGGGAAATGGTTTCAGCTTACAGAGAGACAGGAGGTCTGTGTCGCTGTGATGTGTAGTTACATTTCTGGGGAGGTGCACGTCAGGCTACAGCATCAGTTCGACGCAGACATATAAATTCCACCTCAGTTATAACACGATTTAAAGTTTAGGGAAACATTTACCTGTTTCCACCCGCGGGCTGCATGTTTGACACCCCTGGATTAGACCGTTCATCAACCTGGGGGTCAGAACCCCTATAAGAGCTGATTTAGAGATTTAGAGAAATTTTATGCATATGTATTTTGTAGTGATGGCCAAATGAAGCCTCATGAAGCATTGTCTTTATTTCCTGAGCCCACTAGATGGCGCTTTTTGTTCAACAAAAGGTTGAAAGCTTCACTGAATTGCCATTCTTTGAGCCTCTCTCTTTGAACCGTGAGCGCCATCTAGTGGGCTCAGAAAAAAAAGAAAATGCTTCATGAGGCTTCATTTGGCCATCACTAGTAATTTGACTATTGACAGTGTAGTTTTACGCTTACACACCTCTTAAAATAATCTGACAAGGGAAAATTACTTGAGCTTCTCCCATGGACACCTCTGGAGCAGTCACAAAGGATGAGCGTTAACTCCTGCTGAAGAAGATAAACTCAGACAGAGAGTAAAGGTGTGCTGCAGGTGAATGTGCAGACTGTTGGTCACATTGATGGAACAACATTTTCCCACTAGAGGGCAGTGTTTCCCTCCCTTGAGGCTGGCCTCATGCAGCTCGATGGCAGCCACTGATAAAGACATTTATCTGCGAGCCAAATCAAGCATGGGCACATTTTTGTATCAGATGACGTCCAGAGATAGCTCCAAATGTTTGTGATATGTTTACTGGCCTGAACTAGTCCGCCCACATCATCTCAGCCTGCGGCAGGCTGTCAGGTTATCATCCAGCCCCTCTGCTGTGGGAGGTGTCGGCCTGCTCCTGCCCCATCTGCACCTCCCCTTCCATCCAACTGCACAATCAGCTATCCAACAGGCCTGACCCCGACTGGTCACATGACCTGTCTCACACAAACAAACCATACCAACATCTGATTCAATCAGAGCGTGACCATGAAAAAGAGCGAGAGCGGACCAGAGACAGTGCTGGGACATGATGCTTTTCATGTTTACACAATTTATACGTCACCCTTTGAAAGTTGCACCAGCCGGCCTGAACACATGCATTCATTATGTATGGTGCAGGGGAAAGTATTGACTTCTTTTAAAAGCTAATCTCTCGAGCTCATCTTATGGTGTGTTACAGTAACCTAAGGAGGAAGTGATGTCGCCGATTGCAACAACACACTGAACGTGAGTCGTGTTACCAAACGATCCAGTGTTCAAAGAGGCGTCAGCTGCTGCTCCTTCTGATTCTAGCAGCCACACATTCTGCCATAAAGTCTCTGACAAGAACACTCGTGGGTTTTGTCTTTGCTTGACCTTTGACCTCAGCCAGTGGCGGCCTTTCACCACTTTCTCTGCGCAATCAGTCAGTCCAAAGTCCCGCCTCCCTGCTCTGTTTGCTCTGTGCATTGTGGACCAAATCGATAGGAGACGCTAGATGTTGACAGCACAACCTGACGTATGTCAAAACTGTACAAATGCGTGTGAGACATTTTCTCATTGATTCTCAGTAGCAGCAGCACTGTGGACAAAAATAACAGTTAAGTGATGTGTGCACGTCAGTGTGATATTGTATCGATTGGAGCTATGACGCTCAGCTTTTTCCATCCATTGAAATGTCGTTGATTAATCCCGTCAGCTGCAGGTCAGAGCCAGGTGAAAGGTTGTTTTGTGTCAGGCTCAGAGCGGGTTTTATTTTAGCTTAGCAAACGTGTATTATCCATCCATCCATTTTCAATTCACCCTGGACAGGTCGGCAGACTATCACAGGCCTGACATATAGACACAGACAACCGTTCACACTCACATTCACACCTACAGACAAATAACCATGTATCACTGTATCACTGGACATGTTCATAGATTATTTTGTACATTATTTTTAGGTCAATATGTGCCAGATGAACTGCTGTGTCTGAGTCCAGCGTGAGGCCTCAGAGTGTGAGGCGTCCGCTCTGTTAAACGCAGTGGAAGATGTCGTGCAGAGGAGCAGCACACAGTGGATTCAGCCGTGATGAGATTCAAATCCTCTCCTCACTTCAAAGGCCTCTGATCCCCGCTGCAGAATGCAAAGCAGCTCAACTCTATCATATCTTAAACCTTAAAAAATGATGTCTTTGCCGCTGACAGTTTCTGTCTGGCTCCATCCTGTCAGGCTGTGTTACACAGCTCTGTGGAGCAGAGAGGGTGCAGGATGCAGCAGGGTGAGGGTGACATTTCCCTGTGCAGCAGAGCTCGTGGAGGCTGAGGTGAAGATAAGGACTCTGAATGAGGTGTGTGAGGCAGAAATATGTTCAGTAACCAGGAGAAAAAGAGGACAGCATACGCTACGTTAAAGCTGCCAGCGTGCTGACTGATGATAGATGAATAAAAGATGGTAAAAATAAAGTGTTTTAATTCAGAAGTATGAAAATCTTTGTTGGACTTTTCAGGGAAAACCTGAAATAGCTTTACCTTTAGAAAAAATATCTGCTTTCACTTGAGACATTTAAGAAGAATGCAAAGACAGTTCTTCACCTAAATATTTGTGAGCATAGCAGCACATGAATGATGAGAGGAAGATAATACACACCCTCACCTCTCCCTGCACATCATGCTTTAGTGACTCTGTTATTGTGTTCGTCCAGCAGCTGAAGGGTTAAACTGGGGAGGAGAGCGCGCTGAGAGCGACGTCAAGTGACGCAAAGACAGACAGAATAAGACCGGAAATTGTCCAGGATTGTTAAGAAAATAAAAGTGCAACGTTTGTGATACTGCCACCACAACTACTATTAGTATTATATTGTTGTAGATGTTGTCATTGTCATTAACAGAAAATTAAGGACAATAATTAAAAAATGAATAATGCAAAGAAGAAGAACTAGACTTGTGGCCTGAAACAAGGTCCAAACACTCTGATGCAATTTAGATGTGAATGTTCAGAGAGCTGTGGAGGAAGAAAAAGATTACTTATCATCAGTGAAAAAAAAAAAAATGCAGGAATGATGATGATACTGAAAACAGGCAGAATAAAATTAAAAAATTAGGTGATTTAACATTTTCCCCATGATCCTAAAATAACCTTTTGGTTGTCCCAACTTAATCTGAAATATATAAGATTAATAATTTAAGAGACTATGGTTGTAATAAATGACACAGAAAAAAAGCAGAGCACCTACATTGTTGCAGCCAGGGGCGTCATAGTGGGGGGACAAGTGGCACTGATTACCCAGGGCCCCAACTGAGCGGGGTCAGATAGCCTGAAATGAAAAGTTTGGATTTGTTTGCATTTTTTCGCAAGTAATTATTGCCATAAATAAAATAAAACTGGCTGAATAAATCGGTCAAAAGACTGAACTTTGTATAAATAATACTGGCAGCTTCTTGAAATCATTTGGGGTCATTTCTTTGACGCTTTTAAGGAGTTTCCCCCTGCCCCTTTAACCACACTGTTAAGGGTGTTTGAGCCAGGTAGAGTGAAGGACAGGTATAAGGCTCAGGTCACCTCTCTGTCCACACTGCTAGCGAGAAGATTGCTGCTTTAATTTTGGACACCTGTGAAGCTCCTAACATTTGGTATGTGGCTGAAGGAATTAGGTCATGTTTTACATTTGCATTAGGTGTCAAACAAAAAGGGACTCTTTCAGAAAATCTGGCAACCAGTTGTTAGTTTGATTGAGGAATCAAAGTGAATGGTTAGTGGTTTAACAGGTTAACTGTGCCATAGCTCCTATGTCAGTGCCCAGTAACCTGTGGGATAATTAATGTGTAATCTTATTTTTCCTTTTTTGTCTTACCACCAATGTTACATTTTTTCTGTTGGTGTGTTTCTTTGCTGTATTTACACTGCTTTGCAAAAAAAATCAGTAAACAGATATTGAAAAAAATATACTGGCTGCTCTCTGAGGCCCCTTACCCCTTAAAGAAGGATGCGAAATTGGTTAGTCTGCCCCTGCACTAGGATTCATCTCTAAACACAGCTAGAGCCAATTGACTGCTGCTGGAGCACTAACGCACACTATCATGTCTTTCCTCAATAAAGGAAAATCAGGGTTTCAAAAAAGAAAAGAAAAGACAGAAAGAAGGACAGCAAATTCAAGAGCTGAGGAAGGGAGGCGTGGAACAAGAGAGAAAGGGCGGGGAGTCCACAGAGCCCATAGGGACCTGGATTAGGAACCTGAGGGGCGCTGTTTCAAGTCTCCAGCTCGACCAAATATGGAGTTTGGATTGGCAGCTGGAGAGGTACCAGTTTGCCTCCTTGATCTCCAGGGCAGCCCTGTTGCTCTGACATCTCTCCATTTCACGCAAGCATAGGTGATCATAAGTAGTGATGGCCAAATGAAGCTTCACGAAGCATTTTCTTTATTTCCTGAGCCCACTAGATGGCGCTCATGGTTTAAAGAGAGAGACTCAAAGAATGGCAATTCAGTGAAGCTTTCAACCTTTTGATGAACAAAAAACGCCATCTAGTGGGCTCAGGAAATAAAGAAAATGCTTCATGAGGCTTCATTTGGCCATCACTGTGCTATACTGTTACAACTGTACCTACTTGAGGCATGAAAGAAGCCATCTACGTCAAACTAGAACGACCATCGTTAAACCTACGACACCACTTATCACCCACCTACAGTGCAGTCTTGGGATGCCTCCTCAGGCGACTGAACACCCATTCACACCTGGACCCATCTAACCCTAATGACACACAAGATGGCCGAGTGGGTCAACGACTCACAGGTTGCCTTAATGACTCTGAAACTCAGAGCTCACATGTGACCTCAACCGCTGTGTAAGGCTTCACACCCACAAAGAGTTTAAAGGTTGGGAACTCCGCAGCAGTCCGTTAGAACTCAAGAAGCTTCTTGGATGAGAGGCCAAACGTCTGCAAGAAACTCAAGCAAGTCCAGTTGCCTACGATATAGCACTTACCAGGGCCTGGATGACTGAGAATCCTGACTGATTGTGCATGTGTGTGTACTTCAGGCTTGACAACAGAGTGAAAGACTGCTTCTTAATTAGGCCCAGAATTTGTTGGTGCGCCCCTGGTTGCATCCATATCTCACTGTGTTGCTTTAAATTTATATTTTTTTGTCATACTCCACACATAGACTACAAAGATGGCAGCTAATATAGGTATAAATGATGGCAGCAGAAGCTCATCTGGAGAGGTGCCAGTTCACCTCCTGGGCACTGCTGTGGTGCCCTTGAGCAAGGCACCAAACCCTCCAACCGCAGCCCCCTCACTCTGACATCTCTCCACTTTGTGCATGTATAGGTCCTGTTTGTGACCTGTGTGTTAATGACAAAAAAAGAGTTAAAAAATTGAATTTCCCCTCAGGGGGATTAATAAAGTATATTAAATTAAATTAAATAAAAAAATAAATTAAAAATCAAAAAATTAAATTAAGTGATTCTTTTATTTTGACAGTCCTCCACCAGCAGCACTTCCTGTCAGTGCCTCGAAGTTGCCGCGCGGGTCTGAGCTGCACCATCACCAGCAGCCTTCAGCTTAGTATCGCTGCTGCCGCTGCTGCTGCGGGATCCTCCGGGGAGCGGACACAAGGCGACGGCCGTGTTCCTGCCAGCATGCCGTCAGATAACGCTCCTGTCCGGGTGTCTTTTATTCCGTGTCGGTGTATGTGAAGGGGGGTCCAGCTGGGAGAGGATTTACGGAGCCAGGAAGGAGGTGCCATGCCCTTCACTGCTTGGCGCAGTCGGTGCGCTGATAGCTGTCAGACGTGGACGAGGTGCAGACCGGAATGGTGCATTTAAATTGTTCCTTTTAACGCAGAGGAAGACAGGCCCGGGGTTGAATCTGATTCTGGATTATTTACCGAGACATTACATGCCCGATCTGAGAGCGGCAGCGACGGGAGAATGCAGCACAGCGGGTGTTTGGCTGCAGGTGGATGGCCAACCTGACGGTCCCAGCCGCCGCGTCCCTCCCGTTCAGCCGCCGCCGCTGCAGCAGCAGCAGGTCTGGCGTCATCCGAGGCTGTAGACCCCAGAGTGAGAACAGACCACAGGACTAGATCACACACATAAAGCCGAGCCATGCTGCCAGGGGTCGGCGTGTTCGGCACCAGCCTGACCGCCAGGGTGATCATCCCGCTGCTGAAGAACGAGGGCTTCGCCGTGAAGGCGCTGTGGGGCCGGACGCAGGAGGAGGCGGAGGAGCTGGCCAAGGAGATGAACGTGCCGTTTTACACCAACCGGATCGACGACGTGCTGCTGCATCAGGATGTGGATCTGGTGTGCATCAACCTGCCGCCGCCTCTGACGCGGCAGATCGCGGTCAAAACACTGGGTGAGTCCTGCTGCTGCTGCTGCTGCATGGTGGATGCTGCGGCCCTGGGGTGGTGATGGGTAGGCGATGGACCACTGATGCATGCATGTGTCAACTCTGTGTGTTTGTTGCCTTGCAGTGGAGCAGACCCATAGGTGGGGCAGGGTTGCAGCTGAAGTGCTCTTGAGCATGTGTGTGTGTGTGTGTGTGTGTGTGTGTGTGTGTGCAGTGGCTGCAGAGCCAAGCACAGGATGTGAAATGTGTGACCTCCCCTGTCAGGATGTAGTTTGGCCCACTAACCACTGAGACATGTCCTCCCTGTGTGATGTATGGTGGCCTGATTGTCCTCAGCATCGCCACTGAGGAAACAAACCCTCAGCAGCACCGGCTGTGGGTCAGGGGACTCCCCCTCTGTGAAACAAAGCCCGTGGTTAAACACCAAACTTAACCTGTGTTAGTGAAACTGGCCGACACAGAGGAGGCCCGACTGAGACACACAAAGAGACGTTGTTCTAGTTTAAATCTGGAGCAACGCAGCTTATTTTGGAGATGGCGTTCGGGAGCCGATGTGAAAGAATGGAGGCAAGGACGACTGAGCTGTACTCCACACAGGCTTTATTTACCCCCGCAGTTTGGCAGCAGAGCTCAGCTGGCAGGGAGCTCTAATAGGTCAGGTTTGTGACTTGAAAACAAATGGGGCTAAAGATGCTTAGCGTCCAGGGAGGAGCTGGGTAATACCTGGAGACGTGTCACATCTAAGGTTGGAAACAGGGAGTTGGGCAGGGCTGCAAGAAGTGATGATCTCCAGTGATTCATCTGAGAATTTCTGTGATCAGGGTGACAGCAACCAACCAGACCAAACCCAAATTGAAGCTCTGTAGTCGTGGAGCTTTTAGTCATGACTCATGGGCTTCATCATTAGATCCCAATCCCATAGCTACTGACCAAACTCCATCTGCTGCTGAAGCTCATGTGATGTGACCCAGAGCACCAAAGTGGCTACTGAATAACAGACCGGAGCGGCTGTGGCTCAGAGGTAGAGCAGGTCGTCCACCACTCGGAGGATCGACTGGACGATCCCCGGCTCCTCCAGTCGACATGTCAAAGTATCCTTGAATCCCTACTGAACCTCAAATTGCTCCTGATGGCTGTTCCATCAATGTGTGAGTGTGTTTCCAAGGTCAAGATCAAACTTTGAAGCTCAAGAGTAGATTAGCATGGCGGCTGGCTGCAGTGTCTGTTATCGCACTGAGATTTATCTTCAATTAAGCAGAATGCTTCAAATATTGGAAGCGATGCTCCTCCTGTCAATTACTGTCACTGAATTCAGCCAGTGTGTTCTCAGGAAGCTCGTTTTGACTTTAGCTGACTGTCATCATGGTGTGGCACCAGAGTTTTGACGCGTAGTTAAAAATTGTGGGCGACATGGCCTTAGAATATTATCATGAGATTTCAGGGTATTTTTGCATTAACAGTATCCTTGACCTTTCCTCTGCATGTTTATGCTCTGCCATTTCTCCTCTAATCATCACGCTGTAACCTGTGACAGGCTGTTATGATACCACAGCTATCACACATTCACATATATGGAGCTTTTTGTCAATACATAAGCATGAGGAGAGGGAGAGACGCTGTGCTGCTGCCAGAGGAGCCGCTGAATGAGTTCCCTCTGAGCAGTAAGTCACTAAAAGAGTCTGAGAAGTCCGGGGCTGTTCATAAAACATTCAGGACGCCACAGTTTATTCCACACTACTGAAGCTGCTCCTCTTTTTGGAACCACCGCAGAGTCTGTAATAATCTTGCTTTTAGCCATGCTTGTTGTTACCGTGGGTAACAGTATGACGTCAGTATGTCAACAAGTTGAAATATCGCGAGTATCACGATAGTTGGCATTAAATGTTTAAACTATTAATACGTTACATTTGAACATTTCAAACCCATCATAATTTCTAAAGAGACGTAGCGCTGATTAGTTGTTTCGATACTGATACCAGTTTCGGAAATGCCTCCGACTCGGCCTAAAATTCTAGATCGGGTATCTGTGAGTATGCTAGTCCCTGGACCGATCTGATGCCACATAATTTTTCATGATTAATCTTTAAAGTAGTTTCACATCCACATTTAAGGGAAGTTTTTTGTTTTTAAATTGAGTAATTTTAGCTGTTAGCAAAATGTCAGACATTTGGCAATATTTTACACTGGACATTCCCACCAGTTTAGGGTTCAACCTGAGCCACGCCGTACAACCATAGCAACCATAGCAACCATTTCACATCCATGCAGGGTTAGGAGTATACTGCTGTTATTTATGTATTCATTCTTACCTCTGTGGTATCGGATCGGTACTTAGTGTTGGCTGTAATGCAAGTACAGGAATCAGAATTGGTCTGTGGAAGTGAAAGATGGTGTTGGATCATCTCTAGTTCTGATTACATGTATGTGAGCTGATTTTAGTCATGCGGAGGTGAAGGGGACGGTGGATGGCGTGACACTACTGGTTGTTTTTAGCGAGTCATCACTGAGTTTCCAGCAACTTTTCCAGCCACCAATTATGGGTGTTTTTTAGTGACCTGTCTCTGTTCTTCCAGCTAATATAACGCCATGAAAATCACTTGTCTTTTCCCCAGACACTGCTGCACTTCCTGCTGAGGTAGTGCCACAAAAAGCGGTTGTTTTTACAGACACATCGATGGCTTCTCCGGCTAGGACTGTGCCACCAAAACCTTGCTCTTGATCTTTTCCTTACTATAACCAACTAGTTTTTGTGCCTAAAAATACCCACATGTTAACTACAGTGATGTTGAAACGTAAAGAACCATATCAACGTGTGTTTGCAGAAATGCCAGCCTTTCTCCTGATGACTGGGATGGTTTCCAAAGGGCGTACACATATCGGCATGGTTGAAAAAGTATCCATAAAATATCCTGTGACTCCCAGTGTAAACGTATAACTTCTGCCTCAGCATCCCAGCCTCAAGATAAGCCCTCTGTGGCTCCATTCATTCTTACACTGCTGCCACTGTTTGCTCGCTGGCTTCAGTAAATCCTGTGGAGTGGCAGCGTGAGCTAACAGGAGGGACGAGCCTGAAGTACAGTAGACTGTGTTTGTTTCCCATGATCGCACTAATGTCAATACTGTACACGCACGCACTAAATCATAGGCTACACTCACAATACACATGCAAACACACGCTCCACTGCCGATTAGGAATTAATCTCTGTGTTCATCCAGTCTGCATTCACGCATGTGTCGATGCTTGCAGAGTCCAAATGTAACCCTGTATGAAAGTTGCACAAGCCAGCTGATCCTGAGCCAGAATCGCTAATCATGTCCCAGTGAACTTGACTCAACCTGCACACCAGCCGCTGCAGACTTGTCAGTGACCATTCTTTCGCTCTTTCCTCTGGGCTCGTTTCCTCGCACGGCTGCATTGTGCGAGCGCCGCCTGTTCTTTCCCACCCACCTCTCTCCCTCCGCCAAGTCTGGGTCCAGTCCTGTTTGCATTCTGTTGGATGACAAACATAAAACAGTGTTTGCACATTCTGTTGAACCCAGTTTTTAATTAACAGAACAAGTCAGAACTGGTGACGTTATTTTACCCACCGATAGATGCTTAAAAGTATTTATCATTGTCAGTATTTATGTTGCACCAATATACAAGCACTGCCCACTTTATTAGGTACACCTTGCTAGTCCCAGGTTGGGCCCCCTATTTTCTTTAGATGTCTTGATCTGACCCAAACCTCTCAGTCACGCTGTAATTAAAGTCCACACATAGGAAGCAGACTCATACTGTACTGTTGTGAAATAAGGTCATCTGTATTCGACCACTGAAATCCCTTGGAATCATACGTCAGTCAAAATTTCAGTGTATTGCATCACTATAATACATGAGACCTCTAGGGAAGTCACACACTCCGTGCCTGGACAGTACAAAGCTTACTTCCTTTTCTGTCAGGGTGTGTGAGCTGATCGTAATCTGCCTGTGGTGGGCTTATTGCTTACCTCACGAGCAGAGCTGATAAGTGTGGTCAGACTTCTTCTACAGAGGAGTGTGAACTTTGGCTTTAAAGGCATTCAGTAGTTTGTATGAGTTATTTCTTAATTTCTTAATTTGGATGTTATGCAGAGCTCCATGCAGAGTTAGACTGAATTAAAATGCAGCTGGCTCAGGTAATTCAGGATGTTCTTGTGTTTTCAGCAACTATAGCAAATGTTACCTCGGCTTGTCTGTAGACTATGGGCCTTTCCAAAACCGGACCCTGCCCACTCTGACTTCGTCGTGAAGTGTAAGTCACCTTCATGTCTGTATGAAGCCCCCCTTATTAAGCAGCAAGCTTTGGGTCAAGCTTCATTCCCAGCAGCAGAAAGAGGAACTGTCATAACTTTTTGTAACCATGGAGAAAAATAAAGCTTAATTTTCTGTTCTTCATATGTATCTGTTGCACTTGTATTTAATCTGAATGTGCTGCTTCGTTTTTGCAACACTTCTTGTAAATGTTCAGCACTACAATTAAATGAACGCGACTGTTCTTGAGACTAGATAAGGATATATTTGAACCTTTAAGATGTTAACATCTGTATGACAGCAGGCCTGTAAATGTCTTAGTTTGAGCAGGTTACGTTGGTAAGGGCAGTCATGGAACTTTATTTGTATGGAGCGTCTTCTGTGACGAACACACATGGTCAGTATGTCAGCATTGATGCAGGCTCACTGTTGGTTAGTTGGTTTGGGATGGCATTCAATGTGGCGGACCCTCTGTGTGAACATGGAAACAGAGTGAAAGTGGGGGCGGCTTGGGAAAGGCCCCATATGACACCTTTTACTTCCCACGCATTTCCATGCAGAATGTTTGACTCAGGGCAGGGCCAGAGGTTGGAAACTGGTTAGCCACCCCTGGTGCCCCCCCGACGAGAATCAGAAGGTGATAGGTGGTTGGTTTATTATGCCACAAATCACTACACAGTACGGCAATGTTCTACTCAACTCAACTTGCTTTTCTTTGGATTCCATTAGCAAAAGTTGTGGATAGAGCCTGCTACTTTTCTTGGTACCGCCTCAGTCAAGGTTCAAAGTGAGCTGAGGAGATGCTAGAAGGTGGAGTGAAAACACTGCAGACCACTGCTTGTTTGGAGACACTGGACAGCCTGCCCAAGCCTGCCTTTTTTAAATAGCTGAGCTGTTTCTGTGACCGCAATTTTTTTATTCACTTGACCCAGATTTTTTAAAATGGCAGCCCACAAAAATATGCCCTCAAAGTGCAGACATTGCTGCTGATGAAAGGACTCACCAAGTGTTGCATTGATGATGATGTCATGGCAGTTTCATCCAATGTTGCTATGGCAAACAGCTAAGAATCCTGCTTACACTGAGGGGGTAATATCTGCAGTGTAAAACGAAGAAGAGTAAAGGACCTGGGGTCTCATTTATGAACATTGCGTACGCACAAAATGAGGCCTGAACGAGGCGTACGCCACTTTCCACGGATAAGTTGTGATCTAACAAAACAGACTTGATGGTAGAAACTTTGACACATGCTTATGAACATTTTGGCGACGGGAAATTGGCCACGTAGATGGTGAGGTGAAGCCTGATTGTAGAATTTGTTGAATATTTTTTGGCACACACCATTTTTTGGCTTTTTTTTTTTAGTATGGATCATTTGCACTGCTTTATAAACAAGACCCCTGGTACCAAAAGAAAGTTGAGCCGAGGCGACTGATGCAGTGGAAATGTGGCATTATAGTATTATGGATGGATTATTGAACAGGCCTACTGTGTAGAGGCCCAGGGCCCAGGGAGCAGAGCCTCTAAATTAAGTTACTGTTGTTGGAAGGTCTATCAAATGACGTCAAAGAGACACAAAACCAGATGCAAAATGACCAAATAGAGGCTTAAAATGACTTTAAATAGATGTCAAATGACTAAAGAAAGTTAAAATGGTTGCAGAAAGAGACACAAAACTATAGACAACGAGATGTAAACTGACATAAAACAGACATCTAGTATAAAACTAAGTGCTAATGTTAACCACAGGGCCTTAGAGCAATGAGGAAGGTGGAAAAACACAGGTACAAGTCAACAACACACTCCACGTGTTGTTCAGGTTTTACCAGAGAAGGCTCATCCACTCAAACCAGCAAACCAGTCCGTCTTGTTGAGCCGCATCTCTCCTTCCATCGGGATCTCTTTCACCCTTTTTTCTCCTTTCTTTTTCTTACTACTGTGGCATTCCTGAGGCGTCTGATGTCACTCAGGCTTTCTTGGTGTGTCCCTACACACACACACACACACACACACACACCATTCTGCTTTCAAAGACAGTCTCGTGTGAGCTTGGAGGATTTCTTGGCCACCAGCTTGTGAAAGTGTGATTTCTTAAACCAGAGGAAGCTTCTTTGGTCTGGTTTTTCTCTCCATGCGAATACATTAGCATTTCCAATAGACTGCAGCCTGAGGTATTCACACTGGGTGCTGAATGTGTCAAGGCCTTACATACGATATATTTAGTGCAGCAGATTGTAAGTTTCTCCGCAGGATTAGTTATCTGTATTTTACTGACGGTTAATAAAAGCAGTAGCTCTTGCATGATTTCAGAGCTGCAGTTTCTTCTTGGGATCAAGGCGTGTAAAGATATACACTAGAGAAGCAGGAATCGTAAACCTTATGAAAATTAAGAATGCCGGTGTCCCAGTTTCCCGTCTTATAGGTTTACAGCATTGATTCTCAACTTACAGCCTGTGGGCCAAATCTGGGCCGTAATAGAGTGCTGGTTGGCCCGCCGACCATTTACTGAGTGGCAATGAAAATAAATTTATTCACACTGGGAAGCTTTTTTCTACTTTGAATGTAAATACGGTGCTGGAGTGCATAGAAAGCATCAACCAACCAACCTGGTCTCACTCTGATGTCGTTGAATACTGGCGCTTGGTCAGTGGCTTCCGGCGTCAGACACAGACGAAAAAAGCCGTCCTTTCATGTCAGCATGATACGAGGCCAGTGGCTGTTGTTGTGTAATAGCACTCAGCGGTGTCAGGGGGGAAATGCAGGGTGACAACAACATAAGTTGGGGTCGAAAGTCCAACTAGGGAGGATGGGAGAGTTGGTGGATCGGTCCAAGAACCACGGACTTTCACCCAGGAGGCTGATGGTTGATGGTAAAGCCAAACCCCGTTCTTTTTTTCTAAATCCAACCACAGCCTTTTGTTGCTTAAATCTCACCATGTGCATGCGTTAGCCAAACGTAACCACGTGTGTTTGCTGTTGAAGGAAGCAAATGTTGATTCGCAATGTTGTACCGACGCAGAGCGTTTATTTCGAATGACGCTGAATGCAGAAGTGTATTTTGAAAACACACAGTGCATGTAACAGGCTGAAGTTGACAGGGCATCCCAGAACATCAACAACCATCGCACCCAGGGTACCTTGCATGTCGTATGCAGATGTGGAAAGTCAGTGACCAAATGTCGATATGTGACGAGGTCGGAGTGAGAATGTGTTGCCCTGCCAGAGATCCGGGCAAAGCCTCAAATATCTTAAAATCCTTGAAACACCCCTGCGTACATGTGACTGTGTGGGGGTGCTGTGACTGAAATTGCCTTCTGGCCAAGATACATTAGGACAGCAAATGTTGAAAAGGCAATTCCTCCATTATATATACTCAGAAATATTTGTATGTTTGTTAATGAGCCGGCCCCTGTAGTCTCCTATCATTTTGCAAAAGTGGCCACCGGGCAAAGCAAGTTGAGCGTCCCTGACTTACAGTATGGTTTCTGTTTTAAGGTATCATTCAGATGGCTGTGAAATGGTTCTCAGATCTCCAAAGTATTGAGCTCAAATGCTACAGGAAGTGGACAAGAGTTAACGGACATGTCTCACAATACGGAAAATACACTTATTCAGCCTTAGAGATAGGGTAAGGAGCTCAGACATTCGGAGGGAGCTCAGAGTAGAGCCGCTGCTCCTTCGTGTCGAAAGGGGTCAGTTGAGGTGGTTCGGGCATCTGATCAGGATCCTTCTGGGTACCTCCTGTTAGAGGTGTTTCAGGTATGTCCCACTGGTAGGAGGCCCCGGGGCAGACCCAGAACACACTGGAGGGATTACATATCTCATCTGGCCTGGGAACGCCTTGGGGCCCCCCAGGAGGAGCTGGAGACTGTTGCCGGGAGAGGGACATCTGGGGTGCTTTGCTAGGCATTTGCTAGGCCTTCCCCCAGTTAATCAATGAAACATTCGATTTCTAAAATGGCTGAAATCAGTGACAGAGTGCCCTTGCTTGTTTTGTACAACCAGCACTCCAAAGACATTAAGACATATTCAGTTTAGTAGTGCCCTGACTATTTCAGCTTGAGTTCTCACACGCTGCTGTGTGTGTGTGTTTGGGGCAGCAGTGTGTGTGTACGTGAGTCCGATGCTGAGAGAGAATCTGATAGCAGAACTGAAATGTTGCACGAGCAACAGTTTCAGGTGCACTTTCTGTCCCTGTGTGCAGTTTTGTTTTGATGGTGGGAGGAGGAAGTGGTGGGAGGGGAGCCCTTGGGCCCAGCTCTGTGTGACCCCAGAGAGTTTAACAGTGATGAGCAACAGGCATGGAAGTGTGTCTTTTTATAGCCGCTAGCACCACTTTGTGACGTTTGTGTAAAATCCCCCTCATCACTTTGTTCCATAATTTATCAGGTTGTGAAATTAGAACAAATTCTGTCATCACAAAGTAGAAATGTAGCACAAACCACAAGGGAGGTGTAAAGGTCAAGCAGCACTTCACACTGCAGTAATGACTAATCCCACATGAATAGGAAACTGACTTTATTTTATTTGTTCTCGGCGTCAAAATCATTGGTCTGATTACTCATTATGAGCTGATTTGTTTAGCAATAGGGTAGAGTCAGTCCATCAAACCAGACCAAACACACACACACAGACACACAAATCAAAAGAGCTGCTGAAAGGCGTCCTCACACCTTTTTAAAGTATATCCAAAATGAAAGCGATCTCTGTCTCATGTCAGTGATAGAGGCGATCAGGTGTCAGGTCAGTGTGTGCTGAGCTGCTCGTCCCTGCAGACTGGACCAGAATGTGCTGTCTAAGAATAGCATCTAATATGTAATACTCATCCTACTCCAATGATATTCTGAAGCCAAGCAGAAGGGCAGTTTGGGTAATTACACACCCTCCATTGCTTCATGCATTTTCACACGTACCCTTAAAGGTCCAGTGTGAAGGATTTGTTTAAATTTGTGTATAATCATCTGAAAATAACAATTGTTGTGTTTTCGTAACCTTAGAATGAGTTGTTTCTATCTACATACGGAGCAGGCTCTCTGCCATGGAGTCTGCCGTTTTGTTTCTACAGTAGCCTAGAAGAGACAAATCGCTGTCTCTTTTCACTTTGGGGCCACCGTAGTCCTCCTACACGCTTGTCACACTGGAGAAGTTTCAGTTGGTTGCAATCTGCAACCTCTCTGCTAGATGCCACTAAATCTTGGAGCATTTCGCAGCTAAAGAGTCAGATATTTCCCGCAGGAGTTGGGGGAGACCAAAACAGAGCTAAAATTTGAGTTTATATTTGACTTAAACTCACCGAGTAGCCAGAAACATGACTAAAGGCGGGTTTATACCTGTGTGTCAGCTCTAGAGCCCACCCTGCAGCCTGCACACGTGGCTTACACCCTTGTGTGCATTTATACTTGTGTGTTGTTTGTCTTTGTCACTATGCAGTTCCAGAGTGCTGTGAAGTTTAGTTGATTCAAAACACACCTTAAACACACATTAAACTCACATTAAACACACATTAAACATGGCTTAATAGCAACAATGTCAAACACAAGTACACAAATCAGCTTCACTATAACTCGCAGCATTCACAGACAAACACTTGTCTTTCTCTGGACACATTTTCCCCACAAATACAACATGCTAACATTATTAGCACAAGCCTATGGTATTTTACATTGTATAAATTAGCCTAGCAGCTAGCAGACTTTTCCTCTACTCATATGAAGCCAGGGACAACAGCAACATTTAACAAAGGTAACATTACATAACATGGCTCCATTACAGCTCACAAGGTTCACTGACAAAACAACTGTGTTATACTAAACACGTTTTCCAAGCAAATACAACATGCTAACATTATTAGCACAAGTTTATGGCATTTTACATTGTATAAATTAGCCTAGCAACGAGCGGAGATTTCCCCTGCTCATATGAAGCCAGGATAAATCACACACAAGACTTAAAATGCTGTTTTTGTGGAGGCTTTATTGTCTTCACAATTTATTGTTTCTTATCTGTTAAAGTAAAGTAAATAAAAGCTTTGTTTGCACTGAGGGAAATGGTTTCAGCTTACAGAGACAGGCAGGAGGTCTGCGTCGCTGTGATGTGTAGTTACATTTCTGCGTTGACACAGAGCCTACGGTGTACGCCACACACTTCTAGCAGGTCATAAGGTCATAAATGATTGAGAGCGATTACTTTTGCATGTTTTTTTTAGGAAAGTATATCTTTAAATCTACATAACCTGACATGCTGTCTGATAGTGCCCCCTAAATCCTTATCATCTTACTGTCTGTGTTCTGAAACTTTGTTTGGCAGCTGTAAGTTTATATAATAATTCATATAATAATTTCACACAAAGATAACATCAGAGTCTCTAATAAACGTAGCGGCAGTATTAACTAGATGAAGCTGAGAAAAAATGGATCAAGATGTCAGATGCTATGAGGCTGATTAACAGCAGGGCTTTCCCACAATGAGTTTATCTTAACTGGGGCGTCATGGAAACTTTAAATTAGGTTATGACACTGTTTTATTTAACTTCCATGCTGCTTGTGACCTCCTGTGATGAGCTGTCACATCCCTGACTCACTGACCTTGCACTCAAGACCTTTAAAAAAAATATCACATCCCAGTTTAGGTTTAATTTGGATGAATTTACATGTTTTAAAATGAGCACATGAATAAAGTGAGAGGCAAATGCAGCAGGTTAAGGTGCTTTAAATGATTTAGTGTCCCTGTAAATATGTGTACAAACCATGCAACAGTGATTTACCAAGGTGTCTCTTGATCCAGTCCTAATCTAGGTGAAAGCAAACAGCATATGATGTCTGCGTGACTCTTTGTCGCTGAGGTGCATTGAACAGTAGCGACGGTTCACCCGCAGTCTGATGAGCTCTCAGACACCTGCTCTGAAGGGCCACCCAAAGGCAAGGAGCTATTTATAACCTGACTGCAAAGGGCACACTGGCGTCATCATAAATACACGTTCCCACCAGTGATGCTCTTATGCAACTGCACTTCCGACCAGTGGTGAGCTCTTTGGCAGCCCACTCAACTTTGTTAAAGGGCTAGTACACCCAAAGTCAAATGTACATCTGTAATGTTAAGTGTCATAATTACACAAAATTTGTTTCAGTTGTTGTTACCTGACGCGCTCAGGCCTCCATAGTCGATAGGTGGAACGTTTGATACCCAGTTTCTGAACCCCTTAAATCCCTTTTGCCCTTGTGCTCCATCGGAAAGGGCCTCGAGTTGACGGATGACTTTGTTTTTACCTCTTGCTGTCAGAGTATTCAGGAACAAACGGAGATCACCTCAAAAGATATCCACAGTGTGGGCCTCTTCAAATCAGCAGACATCACTAGAGTCCACAAATGAACAAATGAAGGGACATTCACAGCTTTTGATCGAAAAATTTCGAATTGAAATTCAAATGCGCACTTTTTCGTGACAACTATAATGACCCATTTATTTTCCCATCTTTGGACATATTTGTGGGAACAACATTTAAGCTTGAACTCTCTGACTTTCTCACCATTGCAGATATTCGTTTTGTGTTGCAGCATGCAACATGAGGCGAGAAACTGAGAGGCTTTTTAACATTTGGAAAAGCAATTTATCTCCCCAGGTGCACTGACTTACAGCCTTAAGAGCTAACTACAATTAAAGTATGATTTATCAGACTTAACCAGGACTGAAAGGACATTCCAGCCCAGACAGACAGGCTGCATTAACTCCATTTTCTTCAGTGTGACTTCCCTTGTATTCACCACTCTGATGGATTAGGGTCTTCGGGTCGAGATGTGTTTCCGAGCCGGTTTGGAGACAAATCAACGGCTTCAGACGGAGTCAGCCAAGTGAATGAGATACAGAGGTACGCTGCCATTCCCAGGCCTTTTTTCTCACTGTCGCCGCTTGTTTTTGTTTTTTTTTTTTTCTTTCACCACCAGTTTCCCACTGGTTCACGTTCATGTTCTCCTGGATGTCCATTAGTATGCTAATGACAGTGTGTGTGAATATGTGCACGGCTGAGTGTGCGGGAGAGAGGACGGCGAGGAGAAGTGAGGAAGAAAAGCGGAGAGAGAGCTTGTCTTCCTGTGAAATTGCCTTTGTGTGTCAGATGAATGGCTGGATGGGGGAGGCTCTTTCAGCCCGCCGCCACGCTGCGTTGACAAGTGAGCATTCCTGAAGAAAACAGGGAAAGTAACAGACCTCCCCGTCCCCGCCCCTTCAAAGTGATGCTTTTCTTCTGCATGGACCCATAAGGAACTGCTGTGTGGCGGTGAACTTGGGGTGCAGGCTTTGGATGAGGAATCCCATTGTGTTATTAAATCCCGGGGCAAGAGAGAGGGCAAGCTTTTGATATGGAATTATTCCCAATAAATATAAAGGACGGGATTGGAGGCAGGCTTTTAATAATGAATAATTCTGTATAATTAGACTGGAATCTTAATGAGGATTTTCTTTTCTGTTATTAAATTTGAGCAGAGGAAAGACTGCTTTGTTCTTGTGGATTATTCTGTTAGATGTGGATTGATTTTTAGCTGCAACCAGCCGCTCTGTAGCAGCTTTGGTTGGTCCATAGATATTCCCCCACCCTTTAGCGGCCACAGTTTTTCCCCGCGGAGGCTGACGTTTGCATGGAGGTCACAGCTTTTGTGAATTTGCACTTGTGCCTTTTGATAGTGGACAGAGGTGACAGGAAATGAAGGGAGTGAAGGAGAAAGGATGACCTGCAGCAAAGGTCCTCAGCCAGACATAAACTACGTGGATGGTGTCTTAAACCTCCAGAGTTCCCTGAGACATGAAGGGCTTTAAGTAATATTTAATTTCTCATCTAAGGGACTGTTAGGAAGGGGGTGGTGTGACTGTCACCCTCAGCTGTTATAGAGTTATTGACACTCACATAGTCACCCTCTTTGTACAGACTGCAAACAGACAAGACAGAGCTTACCTCCACCTCGCAGTGGCAGGCTTTACTTTCATAAAACCATGATTAAATATACATACATCTCTCGGCCAAGTCACAGCAAGAGTTTATGATTCAGTGACCATCTTAAAAACCAAAAAAAAAGTGGTTTAATCCTGGTATACCATCCTTTAAAACCTCCCACTGACAGTGGACACCATGGCAATTATAGCGACGTAATAATGATTTGATTCACATCATTTTTGTACATTTAAAGAAATTTCCAAATAATGCTAAGCCCTACCAGCAATCATGAAAAATGTATTTGTATGGATGAATAATTGCTTATAATAGAGACACATGTTTGAGTCATTTTGTGGTAGTAGAAGTTTTAGTGTTGTACCGCTTTGTTGCCTCTGTTCTTCATTGTGTTGCGACTCGCAGCTACGTTAACTTATGAACAGTTTTGAGCATCAAGGACACAAAACAAGACAGATTTTCACTGCTTTGATTTTCGACATAATCCCCCTCAAGGGCAGCACACTTGCTCCAGCTGTGCTGAAGCGCCTTTATCCCACTGGAAAAGTACTCTTCAGGTCGGGACCCTAAGGACGCATTCACACCAGGATAGTCTGGGGGACTCGTTTCGATTGGGCGAGGAATGCCGAAAAATTTCACACCTTCATTTGGTTCGGTTCACTTTCACACTGCACTTTTTAAAGCAGACCAAACCACCTGGACAACATCACGCAGTTACAACAGCTGCTCGTTTGGGGGCGGTATTGCCCGAAACGACCACTGACCAGGAAGAAAAAAAGCATGAAGATGAAGAAAACCCAACTTATTGATTAGCCAGGACCGAAAATGGAAATCCATCCCCTTCAGCTGGCTTGGTCACCACAAAAACACCAAACACCAAAATGCACTGTGCTCAGCGTCACTCCCTCTCTTTGGGTCGCTGGATAGTCCATTTGCATTTCCCACTATAAGCGAACTGCACCAGGGTTCACTTGCAAGTGAACCGAGACCCTCCAGTTTTCAAGCGCACCAGAGTTTGCTCGTTTGGTCCGCACTAGAGTTCAAATGAGCGTTCACACCACTCCAAACGAACCAAACTATCCGTGGAAGCAGAACAGGGTTCATTTAAAGAGGACCAAATAGCGCCAGTGTGAATGCGTCCTAAGGCTCATCTTCAGCTCTCTCCCTGCCACGCTTGAATTCTTGTTCCCAGGGTTTGACTGTGGCACATGAAGGGTCATTGTCATGTCAAGCGTGGTTGTCAGATGGTGACATTTACTTTGAGATGAAGATATTTGATCACAGTTCAATATTCCAATTTCTCAATTTCGAACAAATCGCTGACACTATTCACTTTAAGCGTCCGCAAAAATGAAACAAAAGAAACATGAACATGGTGAATGATAATAAAGAAAGGTGGTCATTTATGAAGAATCATTTGGCTCACCTAGCGAGGCTCAAAACCTTTCAGCCACTGCTTTTCCACCTTAAAATACTTCAATGATGAGACTGCTAAAACACACCCACTTACTGCGTGTGTGTGTGTGTGTGTGTGTGTGTGTGTGTGTAGGTGACTGAGCTAACCGCGGCATGCCAAAACAAAGATACCTGCGTAATCAGCTGTGGTATTGAGAAATCACTTGTGAAATACTTCTGTCTTGCTCAAACACATTAAGTGGTGTTTGTCTACCAGCAGCATGTGCTCCTCCTCCTCCTCTTCCTCCTCTTCCTCCACATGCGTATGATCATTTTCTATAATGTGGTACTGACGAGTGCACTGTGTCATGAACTTTATCTGGCTCTTTACTTTCAGTCGTGTGCTTGTCCTGTGTATTCCCAAGGTGACGCTGTTCCATTATAGGAGCGCTCAGATGTCCTTTATGTGCCAGTGTTCAGGAATAGGCCTGTCTGTGTTTCTTAATTGGCCATGTGGGACTGAGGACAAGAGGCAGCTGCAGATCTGAGAGCAGGGCGGTGACGCTACTGTCTGTCAGGACCTCTGATCGAGCGGCCTTGTTCTTACCCTCACACTGACGCTGTGTTTTATGGGCTTGTTCTTTCAGATTTAAGTGCTTTGTTGGATAGGATGTGAATGATGAGAATCAAAAACATTGATCAGAGGATGTGAGAATGAATTCAGCATTCATAGACACTAGTTTTAAGCTGCTGCAGTCAAGCAGCTGCAACAGGAAGTGATGTTTTGGTATCTTCACCGCAGCGAAGTGTGTCTTGCTTCCTGTTGTGCGTGCGGTAAGAAGAAACTGCTTGTGTGACATTGAGGATTCTTCTCGATCACTTCCTGCTAACAAAATGTGGTTTCACCATTTCTCTCACTGAGATCACGTGCAAAAGATGTGGAATAATCTGCAAAGTCAGAGATGTGAGGATGGAAAGATGGACGGAGCAGTAGAGAGAGTCATCCCCCGTCTCTCTGTACTTCTAAAATATCATCTTGTTTCAGGCTCATGTTACTGAATGGCTCATATCTCTTTCCATCCCATTTTTGCCAGGGAGAGCGCCCAGCGTATTCTCATGCATGACTCAGTCACACTGTGGCACAGGGCCGAGTATATTCCTGCAGTTTTCCACTGACTCAACGAGCCTGTAAGTCAGTCACAGGGATGTAACCTGGAGCACAAACAACAGGCTCAGTAGAGACGAATGATGCTGATGTCCTTTGTGCAGGTGCATGAAGCAGCCACCTAAATTATAATCAATAATATTAATCTCTTGTCTATAACGCCTGCTGCTGCTGCTGGAGACGATCCTAATGAGAGCAGTGAGACTGAACCAAAACAGCCAATTTACAAGCCATAAAACCCAAACACTGAGTTGATCAGGCTATCAGTGGCCCCTCTCACATTACAGGTAGTCATTTAATACTCTGTTAATAGAAAAACATTGATTAATGCAGTTTGAAGTGTGGAGCTGGTGTCTGGACTTGGTTCGTCGAGCTTAGCTGGAGACAGGAAGACAAACAAGTGAGGACGCATCTGACGTTTAACCCCTGACATGTTCACAAATTCCCAACCACGGCCACCAGGGGGCACATGGAAATATTGTGGTGTCGCTCAAAATAAATTGAAAGTAAAAAAAAAACCCAATTTGAATAGAAAGTTAATAATATATCCATATCTTGAGGCAGCTGTAACTTGAAAACTTGTTTGTCTAAACAGCTTAAAGTAATGCGTAAATGCTTAAAAAGTAGCTAGAAATAACAAATATATAGCTAAAATGTTAAGCTAACTAAAGAAATGAATACGCAGTTAAAATATTTAGCTAATAGTAATAGCTACAGTAATGGTATAAATAGCTAAATGTCTATGTTCTGCGAGTCGTAGTACAAATGCAGACTTGACCAAACTAACCTAAACATTGACAGTTTTACTATATGTAATTAATACTGTAAAAATATTGTTAAATGTTGTGAATAGTGTTGTGTTTATGAAGGGGTACTTCAGTTCATCTGATCGGGTCTTAAAGAAATGTCGGGAACCACTGCACTAAATAACACGCTGTGTGCTGCATGTTCGATTGATCCATACCACAAAAAATGTAAAATAAATAAATAAATGAATGTTTTAGGGAGAGTTATTGTGCATAGCTTCCCAAAGTCTTGCAAAATAAGGTACCGATAACTGATAATAACCTGCTCCTCCTGGCTGATAAGTGGCTGTGTCTCACGCACACAGGCAGCCTTAGATAGACGTGCTCCACACTGGGTTGCCAGGTAACGATTCAAATAGTCGCTAACTGCAGCATCACATGGTTAGCGGTTATTAATAAGTTTAAGAACAGAGTTGAGGCCTTTTAAAAACTCGGTGTTGGATGTTAGCCGCTGCTGCTAATTAGCTCGTGCTAACACTCTGGAGACGGTCCTTCAGTGCTGTGTCTAACCTGCTAAACAGCTGCGAGAAGTTTGTCGATCTGGTGGGGTGTCGGTTGGTCGGGGATCAGACCCTCTGGCACTGTAAAAGACGTCCACACCGTGACATGTTGTTGTTGTCTGTGTTTACTGGCAGCTTTCAAACCAAGTTTAAAGGTACATGTGCCGCCACATGCTGTCGGGTGTGTAGATGCTGCCAGTGGTGTTGTGGTAGTTGATGAGGTGGGTGTACTACTAGGTAGATAGGTAGGTTACCGATGAGGAAGTGGGCCTACTCTCCTATATATTACAATGGCTGTTTAGTAGTGATGGCCAAATGAAGCTTCATGAAGCGTTTTCTTTATTTTCTGAGCCCACTAGATGGCGCTCATGGTTTAAAGAGAGAGGCTCAAAGAATTCAGCGTGCTTTCAATCTTTTCTTGAACAAAAAGCGCCATCTAGTGGGCTTACAAAATAAAGACCGCTTCATGAAGCTTCATTTGGCCATCACTACTGTTTAGCTAATAGATGGTTATACTGTCACTGGATAGAAAAAGAAGTGGGTATACCCCGTGTACCTGAGTATACCTTCCACTACACCACTGGATGCCGCCATTGTTAAGTCAGTGAAAGCAGTCTGGCTTCGTATTATCGGCGCTATTTATAATTTGAGTTATCGAAAAAATGTACAATAATAAAACTGTCCCATTATTGGACGATAATTTATCAGCTCGATATATATCGTGCATCCCTATAGTACATACCAAAAGAAAGAGAATTAGAGAGTGTGTGTGTTAGAGAGAGGAAACGAGAGACAGATGGAGAGATAAACTCTCTTGCTAACCATAGGCCCTCTATCATAACGGAGTTTGCTCCTGAGCGAGGGTCCATAATAACTGAATGCACCAGCATTTCATTTAACGTACAACCACATTTTCTTTAATAGTTTTTACATCTCTGTTTCCGTACAGATAAAACACACAAGATAAAGTGTGTTATGAGGAGAGCATGAGAGGTGTCAGCGGTTATTTTTTAACTTAAGATGAAGCCTCTGCATCGAGTCTGCTTATGTTTAGGGCCTAGAGTTTGGTGTGACACCCCTGAGGAGGAATGACGTAAGAACATACAAACATGCACTTAAATCAAATACGATATACAACCCGAGGGCTGCACAGTGAAAATCTGAAATGCCAGAAATCATAATGAGAAGCCTAGAAATGAAGCTGAGGTCAGTGTGTATGGCTGGGATCTGCCGGTCACATTAGATCAGCATGGAAAGATGCAAATAGGTAACTTTGCATATACTGGAAGATAAGATTTACTGTATCTACTCAGCTATTCAAATCCACACCAGCAGCCACAACCTGAGTTCATCTTATTATTCTTAGAATGACACATGTCACACGTCAGTGACGGCTTCATACCACAGCACATCTCTGAGGAAACTGTGATGAGGTCACGATGGAGCCTCATCGCCTTTTTCTTTCCTGTGTTTGGTTGTTTGCTGCACAGTCATTGCTCAAGTCCTTTGCATTTTTCACCTTGTTTATCTCACACCCCAGAAGAGCCGTGCATCAATGAATCATTGTGTCGCTGCCCCGTCTGTTAGCCAGCCAGAGTGAGTTATATCTTCCAAAGCAGCCGGTAGACACGCTGCCAAGATCCAATTGTGCCGGAAACAAACGGCCAAAATCAGGTATGAAAGGCAGTATTTCAACTGCTCACGTCAACTCAAAGGGCAGGAATGTGTCAATAGTCAATGGAGGTCATCTCGGTTGATTTACGTAACATCATTGTTGATCTCATGTTAGTGATTCAGAGCCTCGGACTGCGGAGCCTTCAGACTGTTATGTGTCATGTCTCAGTGGTCACATTGTAACTGGGCGGCGTTTCCAGCAAAGATTGTTTATGGAGACAGGAAACACTGTTTCCCCTTTCGCCATGATATCAGTGACCCCTAGAAAACATTTGACATGTTATGTGATATTGTTGTCAGGATGATGTGTGTAACAGTGTGTGTTTTGTTAAATGAGCAGGAGCTGCTTGTATCAGCTCTTTTTGACATAACACAAGTGTCTGAGTGGAGGTTTACACATCACTAAATTAAACTGATTTGAAATGTTTAATTATGTAAACTGAGGAGATGTTTTACTACATTTCATAAAACTAACAAAGAACTTCAAGTCCCTGAACACTGTGCCAGTAACGTGAGAATAAGTGACAGTAAAATTAGCATAACTGGATGTTTCCTACTCCTTCTGAACTAACTCTGAAACACATATTCTGTCCACTCGACATCTACTGCGCGTCTGTCCGTCCTGACAGAAGGATCCCTCCTCAGTTGCTGCTCCTGTGGCTCCTTCTTTTTAGCCTTGTTAATGGTTTTTTTTATGCCTCCAGGCCGGCGTTAGCCTTGTCCGGAAGCATTATGATATAGGGTTGTCTCTCCATCATCTGTATGTACCCATTCTTGTGAACACAATATCTCAAAAATGCCTCAAGGGAATTTATTCAAATTTGGCACTATTATTCACCTGGACTCAACGATGAACTGATAAGATTTTGATAGTCAAAGGTCAAGGTCAGTGTGACCTTGCATCTGTCTCATTCTTGTTAACGTGTGACGTCAATAACACCTTGAGGGAATTTCTTTAAATTTGGCACAATCAATCACTGTGACTTACGAATGAACTGATAAAGATTTGGTGGTCAAAGGTCGTAACTCAATTTAAATGCTAATTATTAGTGATGAAGTGATGGTATTTTATATCCAGAATATCAAAGGTCAGCTTCACTGCGACCTCATAATGTTCTGCAAAAACACTTTTCTGGCCATTACTTAACATCATATCTCAGGAACAGAAGGGGTGACACTAATCTTGGGTGTCCACCTTCAAACTGTGCTGACTGTATAGATCTTGTGTGTGTGAAGCATCAGTGTTTTCACAGACATGGATGGAAACTGTAAGTTCAACTTTACTGGTTCTCTGAGGGATGCAACCACGAGTTGGTGATTCTGGTTTGGGGGGAGTTTTTCCTTATCCGCTGTGAGGGTCCAAGGACAGAGGGTGTCGTATGTTGTAAGCTTTTGTGATATTAGGCTTTATGAATAAAAATTAATTGAATATTTCTCCATGTATGCAGATATATGTAACACCTCCATTTATAAAGGATTTGCTGTTCGCTGGTTATAACGTTAAAGCTATAATAACAGCTCTCTAAGTGATGGTGAAGCTGTTATTTTGAAGTGAGAACTTAGATGAGATGCTGATTTGTAATAGGGAGAATATCAGCTCTGTCGTTCCAAACCAGTCTCACTCCAAAATCGTCGAAGTCCGGCGCTTGGTCAGTGACTTCCAGCATCAGACACACCTCTTCCTGGGGAAGCGCGCAACACTTTGTGGCACTACGAAACACACCACTGCTAGCTATAAGTCCCCCTGCTGTGTTTGTAATTATAGATTCAAGTTGTAAACACACAATGTTGTAAACTTACTGACTGGCAGGTGTAACTCTTGTGTACTGGTGCTGACTGAAGCAACAGATTGCGTTCTATAGGATGGTGCTACGGCTGTTTCCTAGCAACTGATTAACAAATTACTGAGGCTTTAACCAGCTAGGGCGTTTTTTAGATTTTAATGATGCATCCGGTCCAGAGGTCTCCATTACATTTCTCCTCCACACTGATATTAATAACTCTATTGTCACCAAATTCAATCTGTCCTCCAGTTTTCTCCTCTCCCTCTGCTCCTCTTTCTCTCTCTTGACCTCTGTGGCAAACAGAGAGCGAGCGGTGTCAGGGGGCGTCATCACCATGACAACAGTCCAGATTCAACCAAGCATCAGTGACCTTTCTCTCCTCCCCTCCTCCTCCTCTTTTTCACCAAATTAAAATGGGAAGTTCATCTGTCTCCATCCCGCTGCAGAGCGGCTCTGACAGTGAGGTGGAGAATAGCGGAGCCTTGCTGGCACACAGCTGTTCAGGGGGAGCGTCTTCGCCCTGTGGTGAATGCCATTCAGTGAAGATGTCTCTGTCCATTAGTTTGCGCCTGAAGTCACTCGGCTGCCCGTGCGCCTCAGGACATTAATGGTTATTAATGAGCGCTCGCTGTCTTTTATTACAGCTCATTGTACAAGTGTGTTCTCTCCCCCGTTCATGTCAGCGTTGGTTCTGGAGGATCTTCTCAGTGTCCTAAATCAAAAGGTGGAATTCCTCTTTCTCCTCCTTGTGTCAGCACACAGTGCCGAGGTAATAAGCTTAAGAGGGGACTGAATAACGGTCACGTGCAGTGAGTCATGTGCTCCCTACAAGAGCAGTGTGTAGATGTGTCTCAGCGCCCACAGCTGTGTGTATGGAAAGAGTGCGTTACTTTTAAGTGGCCTGTAACTGTTAGCTCTCTGCTGCTCATTAGCATTCAGAGCCTCCTGCTGTCACAGCCTCCTCTGACACAAAGATGCCCTTCATGGCAGAAGCTACCAGAGAAGAGGTCGAGCTCACCTCACGTCTGTCAAAGCCTGACTTTTCCCACTGAGATCAACTGAATTCAGCGTCTCTCTCTTTACTGCTGCTGAGTTCAGATCCACACAGAATGACTGAGAAAAGGGTGCAAGTTTTAATCTGGCCCTGTTTTGTTTAAATAACTGGCAGACTTAAGGCAGGGGTAGGCAGTTTTCTAGAAAAGGCAGAATTTGAAAATACACCCCTCCTCCTGCAGGTCTCCTCTCTCTGTCCAGAGCTCCTCCCACTAGACGAGCACAGGGACGTGCACGCACCTCCGACCTGTATGAGTACTTCGAAAAGATAAGAGATAAGAGAGACTTTATTGTCATCCATCTATTTACAGTGCAGTACAGGACTCTGAGGAATGAAATCAAGATACATACACAGATAAAAAACATGATACAAGTCATGGTGCAAACATAAAGTGCAACACTAGAAGAAATACAAGTCAGTTCTGCAGTGTTAATTTTAGAAATGGATAAATGTCAACCTAGAAACTCTTGAGGTGAATGGTCTAGTTCAAGGAGCAGACATTTGCAGCAAAACCAGTTGAGAAACCTGGTCTGCTGAGGTTAGCCTTTAGCCTAGCATCATCCAGATTGTGATTGTGACCCTGATGCTGCTATATATTGGCAATTCTGTGAGAATTACTGTCCTGTTTTCTTTGTAAACCCATGTGACACACTATGATTCGAGGTAGCTATAGCTACATAAACATGAACTTGAATTGGCCGCAGCCATGAGTCTTTGACTCTGGTTAGTAGGGTTGCAATGATCCATCGATCTGGATTGATATATCGATTCAGTGATAAACACTCCAGTATCATTAATGCATTGTGAAAACATTGATCCATATCATCATCTTAAGGTTATGCCTTTATTTTGAAATTCTGTGTCTCCGTCAAACAGCAGCAGGTAGATGTCAAGCAGCTGAGAGAACGACAACGAGGATAATGTTATTAAATTGGGGATAAATCAGCAGTGTGGAATTATTTTCACACTATATATAAATACTAGTCAACAGACAGCACATTCAGTGTGTGAACGCCGTCATAAAACGCGTCATGTGATGTACCTGCCTGGACGAGCATTTCATTCCACTACCCTCTCACTACGGCAACATTAGCTGCTCTGTTTCTATAATGTTTGGCTGAGAAGAAGTGCATACAGGCTGAAATTCAACAGAGCTGTTCTGTCGGGAGATGCAGTGACTTAAACCAACTGTGGGTTAGAAAAATAATGACGTTACACGTAATTTGTTAAGCTAGTAGTAGAGGAAAAGTCTGCTAGCTGCTAGGCTAATTTATGCTTAAGCTAATAATGAGTGACGAGCTAATAACAATTGTTTTGTTTATGTATCTTGACAGTTATTACTGAGCTAAATACTTTTGTTTAATTATCTTGTTGTTTGCCCATGTGTTACGGCTGTTTGGACAAGTTTGGCTTCAGGACTTTCAGCCAGATAGTTCTTAAGGTTTATGAAAGAGATCATTGTTTGGGTTAAAATGAAAATATTTCTTTTAGAAGGGGCTCTTTAAAAGAAAGCCCTGAAGGTTAACTTGTCCCATGTGCTGCTTTATGTGTGTTAGTGGAGTCAATTTAAAGTAAACTTTGCTGCATTTATTATTTATGTGTTGTTATCTTTCAGAAGTAAAGAAGAAAGTGGTGGCAGCTTCCTCTGTAATCAGTTGTGTTAGTTGGGCAGATGACATCAACTCACATCAGTCGCAGGCCCCTGAATCAAGTCGTATCGAATTGATCGGGGCAGACTTTGTAATATCGGCAAATATCGTATCATTGTCATAAGAATTGTTACAATACTAGTGTAGAGGCTTCCCTAGTGTAGTGGTTAGAGGACTCGTCTTCCTGTGGAAGCTCAAGGGTTTCGAATCCTGCTGGTGGTGTCATCGCGAGAGGTTCCCACCTCCAAATCAAACCGGATCAGTCTCTTTGAGGATGCCTCAGGATAAAGAGAGTAACTCCTGACTCTGAGCCAAGTCCTCAACAAGGACGCGTCTCGAGCTCGTTGTAGATGGGAGGTTTCAGATGCAGAAGTGGATTCATATGATGAAACTCGTGATTAACACCCCTATCAGTTCGCAGAAGGCTAAACTATTGGCAACATTTTCTCTCCATCTGTGAAACACTTTGCAGATAGTGACATGTGTCAGTCTCTCTTTCTCATAGGTTGGTCTTCCTTTTTTTGTGGTTGCTGTGTAGTGTAGACTTTCGCCATCCTACACTTGCACGCACATGTGCATCTCTACAGCCAATAGGAACGCCCTCTCTTTAAAATGACCTGTAATCGGCCAAGGTCTCCCATCAGAGGCTAGATTTTGTGGCGTGAAAACAGAGGCAAGAGGAGGTGCAGAAGTCTAGACCACTTGAATTACAATATACTCAAGGTTACTATAGAAATTTTGCCCAGTGACGCCCCCCCAAAACGGCCTACCCCAGCTTTAAATGGATCACATGTGCAGGGCCAACTCAGTCTTGAATCATTGTCCATATTTAAAAAATAGGTTATGATTACCAAACAAACTCTGCATGGTTCCTGGTAAGAGATGACAGATGATGACATGGGACAGTTCTGCTTTTCCAGATTGACATACCGTTCAACTTTGTGTTCAAACATAAAGATACACATTTCTTAGAGAGGTACATGACTCATGTATGTTCAGCAAACACGTCTCTTTTGTATCGCCCGGGGAAAAAGGCATCATAAACCTGTCACGTCACTTTTAGAGCTTCAGACATGCAAATCTTCCCACTGCTACTACATATGCTTTTCTTTAAATATGTCGATATGATATTGAAGTTCACTCATCTTTTATTTACCACAAACTTTTACTATAACTTACCGTGGCCAAACTCTGTCACCAGAACATTAGGATCAGTCAGGGCACAGTCTCTGAGGGACAAAGATTCACTTACCTGTATATTATTGATGAGCGCTGGCAGTCTCAGTAGGTGTTGCTCACTGCAGCTTTCCTCAGACATGTGAGCAGTCTTGTGGCGAATTGCTCACACTTTGCAGGCCTCTATCAATTCCCCCCTCGTCAAAGCAGCTCGCAGTGGTCTGACATTTATTCTGCGGTGCTAATTAATGAATTGGGACACATACACAGGGGCAATTTTTAACACACCCCGACCAGTCATTAGAATGTAAACGAGGTGAAACTGCTCGTTGAATCACCTTAATTTGGCAGTTACAGGGACAAAAACAAGATGTGTGTCCGTGTTGTCGTTTCTGTTTGACCTATACCTGACAGGCAAATAAAGGCTGTTCTGACAGTAAAATGCAAATGGCCCGGGGAGGCTCTGAGTCTTTGTGCGGAGGCAGACAGCTCAGTCTCTGGCAGCCATGTTTTATTTGTCTCAGTTGTGTGTGTTACTACAAGAGCTGTGAGGGGAAGTGTGCTGATTAGGATGCTGCGTGTGTATGTGAGTGATTAGAGAGGAGGGGTAGCAGTTCAGCCCAGCAGTTAATTAGACCCCCGAGGACCACAGGAGGTGCAGGTGGAGGCCTGATCACACTCACAGGCACGCTCATATTTGTCTTTGCATGCACGAGGTGTGTTTAAAGAGATGCAGCAGGTCAGTTTATAGGATACAAAGTGTTGAAAAGCAGAGTGTCAAATGTTGATAAATGTTGAACAGTAATATTTAAGCCTATGATAGCTCTTCTCAGGACATAACACGTTATGCTTACCACCTTGGTGACATGATTTTGTGGTGGGGATCCTACTATATCAATCAAGAATGTAGGTTTTGTTTTAACTTGGCACAGGACACGGGAGGTTTGGGTGTCCTTAATTTCCTGCACTCTGGTGAATTTTTTGCACCAATTTATGGTGCAAATGTCAAAATAAAAGTCCTCTGCTACTTTCATGTTTTTATTTGGGGGTACAAATCCACATTATGAATACTGAAAGGGGCATGTCCTCTGCATCCCCCCCAGAAGCTACGCCTATGATACCAATAAATCCATTTTTTAAATTAGGGCAAACTGATCCTCAGCCCTTTGAAACCTGGGCAAATGTTTCTTTCAAGAACATGGGAAGAAGGAACTGAGCAATGAAAGAGGAGATGACCCCAAAAGAAATTAGCAAGAAATTAGTAAAAAAGAGAAAATTAAAAACAAGAATTTTTGTAGAAAATAAATGGAAGTTAAAAACAAAGAAATGACTTGAAAAAATATATTAAAAAAATATATATATATAATAATGATAACTATAAATATAGTTTTTTCATAGTTATTAGAAATACCCTTTTAATCTATCAATTTTTTGCAATTTGTGGAACATTTCCTACCAAGTTGCTACTTGCCTTTTTCCCCATGTTTTTGAAAGCAATTAAACCAATGTGCTCAGGGTTCAAAGGTTTGAAAAAGGCTAATTAAAACAGCACCAGGAAAGGGATGTCGCTCCAGGTTTCAAAGGGTTAAAATACATTTTCAACACTGTTTCCATTATCTTAAGCCCCTTTTTAAACTGCCTCTTCAAGGCAGGAATTTCACGCCGTCATGCTGCCTCACCATTCTGTATTAAAAGGTACAATTGCGGGAATTTGTCTCGCCCTTTAGCCGACATTGGAGACTTCTGTATAAAAGGGACAGCCGGCAGGATGGGATCATAGGTAGCACGGGTATAACGCTTTGACGACATATTATGCCTGCAACCCACTGTGGATGGTTTAAAGAGTAGCTGATAGCAGTTAGCAGCTAACTCAAAGATGAAAACAGTAGCTGAAAATGTCTGCAATCTGGGAATGAGGTCCTTGAGCTCCTTACTCACCAAGCAGAGGATGAGATCAGCTGCCATATAACAGCAATGGGAAATGATTGCTATTGCCGTGTTGATATGGTTTAGAAAGTACTGCTGATGCGATATATGTCAGAGACCAACACTGTTGTGTTACATGTCACGCCTGTCATGCCTCTTTTGCTTCCACAAAGCTGGCACACTGTCTAAAATGGCAGCATGATGCCACCCTTGTTTGGTTCTGTGTATAAATGCAAAGGTGGTGTAAAGACAGGACTTCTTAGCGGCCCTGTAGCGTGATCTCTGTAAAAAGGGCTGTAGTCTACATGACACAGCCATACAATAAACCCGTGTGTAGCCTGTCTATAGCACTGTTACTATGGTTAAAAGGGTCAGTGGGTCTAAGACAGGGAGTTGTCACTGAATCATTCCTAACACAATCATTTCCTAAAGTCATTTACAGTTATTTGAGAAAGTGTTCTGACTCTGATCTGGAGAAAGTCATACATGAGTGTTTCGACAGCTCATCCAGTCTCGGCTCAGCTCACTGTTCATTTCAGTGAGTCTGTGCTGACGTAGCAGCCCTCCGAGTGCACGCCCATCATTAGCATGTGCTTTTAGTGCATGCATTAGGAAGCACATGGCTGAAAACCCACTCTTCTGGTTACTATTCATCTCCATAGTAGCCAGCGAGCTGCTCTAGTGAAGAGGTTAATGGCAGCACTTAAACACATTTAGAAATGCTAAACTCCTTGCAACTCAAGGGCATTAGCTGGAGGGGGAAGCTAGCTGAGTGAGACTAATGCTTGTCATCATTCATATTTCTGCTGTGCACTAATGGACCTGCAGCTGTAGCACAGATACAGACCCTAAATGCAATCTGCAGTTGTTTTATCAGTCTGATCAGTGTGTTATGTGTAGTCCATTTGGTTGCTTATTCTGCCAAACACTGAAGACTCTATCGCATGACACCACATGACAACCAAAACCCTTCTGTCTCATAGCTCTCAAGTGGCGCTGAACTTTGACGAGAATATTTAAATGCAGATGCTCTAACAAATATTGTGATAGGGATTTAAATCAAAGTATTTTCTGTAAAATTTATTAGACACCCGCATTTGTAATCTACACTGTATTATAATGTGAGAAGGGAGGCGGAGATCTGTGTGGGTACATGAGACCCTAAAAAAGAGAGTGGATCATGGGGAGTACCACATGCTTCTCCTCCATGATAGCCACTTGCAGGCATATTCTAGGATGACTCAGGGGGAAGTTTGACAACCAGCTGGCTATCATCGGGCCTAGCATAACAAAAATCTTGTGTACTTTGTCGTGACCACCACAGAAGGCCTGCTGCTCAAATTATCCAATTGGACAATGGGAAAAAAGCGGAGATGATGGCTCGTGAGACACCTAGAGCGCAGAAATGTGAGGCACGTACCAAGACCAAAACAAGCAAGCAAAAAGCCACCTCCAGCTGCTGAAACACTTTCTGTGTGATAGGGGCCTAATAAGGTACAGGTGAAACTAATCAGGGTGGGGCAGGTGATTGCACAGTCGGGAAACGAGAAGTCATGGACATGGAGATGATTGATTCGATTCACTGAAGCGTCCGCAGTTGGTCAGAATATTTTTGTATGAAAAATAAAGATATAAGTAAGAATTACAATTCTGGAATTACTGAAAAAGTCCTTGATAAAAGACCATTAACAAATGCTTTCTATATGCAAATGTTCTATTGTATATCAGCCGCCATCTAGTTGAGTGTACACAAAAGTTGACTTAAGTTGAATGCACCCAAGGACGTTAAAAAGAGCGCCCATGTAGCTCCCATGGGGTCAAAGACTGTGTCCCAGCCGTCATTGACCAGCCTTGCATGAGGGCAGGAAGTGAAGATATCTTAATCACAGAGAGTATATTAACCAGACAAGAGCCAAATTTTACTTGCTATAGCTTGAAACTCCTTCAGTTATGTGCGTCAGAATCAAAACCACAAGCCTGCAATATCGATATAAAAACAACTGTTCAGCACTGCTTGAATGCTTGTAAGCTGTTTGTAATTGACTTTGTTTGACTAAAATGGCCCCTTAAATCCTTTCATAGTCTTATGTCACAGGGAAAGGATCAGCCAATGCCTTAATTCATCTAAAGTTCAACTGAAATGAAATTGCATTTTTTTGCCTGCAGCATCTACATATGTTCTGTAAATTCTTGTGTTTTCCTTTGAGAAAAAAAAATCAGAAACCAACTGTCTACCTCCTAACCTCATTTAAACTCAAATAAAAACCCAGTAAATCCCTTTAAACCGAAGCAGATGACAAACTCCGGTCTTATACATTGACTGTGTGTTATTGCATAACAGCAGAGGGCTGTGGCTCTGCTTCTGCTTCAGCTGCAGGAGAAAGACAAACACCACTGTATCCATCCATCACCGCTATCAAGGTTGCTATTTACATGCTAATTTCAGACCGCGAACACACGCCAGTCACACAATGAGGGCAAAGTAGTCAGCAGGAGGCCTGTTTCCTATGATTTACACCAGCAGCAGAGCTGTACGCTGATGTATCTATAGGTTAGGGACGTATAGTTCTCCATGTCTGTCTCTCTGTTTCACCCCCTGCTCTCTTTGTAATTGCTTTAAGCTAAATTTAATTTGGGATAATCAGCAGAAAGATGAGCCTGGCCTGTCTCTCCAAGTGTCTCCTCCTCTGTGCTGAGACCAGTGGATACACAGTGTTTTACAGTGTTAGAACCAGTGGGTTTTTCTAACATGTATTAGACACCATAAACTTGTTTTAAGCATTACCATACTTTACTCTACCACACCACACCCTACCTTACCTTACCTTACCTTACCTTACCTTACCTTACCCTACCCTACCCTACCTTACCTTACCTTACCTTACCTTACCTTACCTTACCTTACCTTACCCTACCCTACCCTACCCTACCTTACCTTACCTTACCTTACCTTACCTTACCTTACCTTACCTTACCTTACCCTACCCTACCCTACCCTACCCTACCTTACCTTACCTTACCCTACCATACTATGCTATACACTACCTTACTCTACCATACCATACCTTACCTTAATTAACTATATCCTACGTGACCCTATCCTATCACTTCTAATTTTTGGTATCTAGCAGACCACACAGACCAGGCCCATTCTGCAAGGATGAGTCAGTCGTCTTTCTTTGAACATTTGCGATTTGCCTCGCTTGATTACACCCTCCCTGCATGTGTGTGTTTATATGTGTGTGTTTGTGTGTGATTTTCAGAGCTTTTCCACCTCCACAGGCTTAATAGACAAAGCTAATTACTTTCGCAGTGCTTCGGTGGTGGAGGACGCTTTGTGATCTTTCAGGCCCACTCGCTTCCCCTTTGTCTGCTCGCAGTGCAGCCACACACAGTATTATACACTTGTGTAATCATGCACATATTTCAGCATACACATACTCACCGCAGAGACACGGACTGTGTTCCAGAGCAGACAGGCAAACAGCTGAGTGACTGAGTGTGCTGTAATAAAGTTGGCAAATGTGTCAGTAAACAGTTGCACACCAACACATTCAGCATTTACAGAGGAACATAGGCATTCATTTGGAGTTGTGTTTGTGTCCACCTGATGATGAATATGGTCCAATATCAACTCCTGACTTTGGTCTCCACCAACTCCTGAGGAAAATATCTGTCTCTTTAGCTGCTAAATGCTTCATTATGTCCAATAAATAGTTGCTAAATTTTTTTGTTGTTTGCAACAGCTGCTTGCTGCTGCTGAAAAATGGTTGATGAGAGCAGTGAGAAACTAAGAAATACAAGCTGCAGGCTGTAACACCAAATCGGTTAGCTTAAAATATGTTGAGATTCCCACCCCGACTAACTATGACGGTCCAAAACTCAAAACACTTTAATATATGATACGAAACACAGAACAAAAAAGCAAAACTTCCAGTGCCACCTATGCAACCAGTTCATAATTACCCCACCAAATGCTTGTGGCTGCAGCTTTATTTGCTGTCTTGATGTGAGCACCCCCAGCTTGGTTTGCATCACAGGTATCCCAGCATGCATTGTGCAGCCAGTCGCCCCCATTGCACAATGAATGGGGGGCAAAAATCTGGTCACATATAGTGGAGCTGCACCATTAGAAGCTGGAATCAGAAAATGTTTTGTATTATTCTCTATACCATCAATCAACTAGTCATTCCAGTTCTTGATTCGTTCATCTTTATGATACATCAGAATTTAAAGATGCTATGAGCATAAAAAACTCGCAGCAACTCTCCAACATCCCTGTACCACAAGATAATCCTTTTCTGCATGTGAATATTGACTCGTGTCGACAGCGTCTCTCAGACTCAACACTTCAAATCATTTTCATCAGTATGTAGGAATCTAAAAAGCTCCTCCCTGACTCTTCTCCTCCTCCTGACCTTCGCCCTGCAGGAGCACGTGCGCAGCACAGCGTGGCAGATGGCTATCGCTCCCGACCGGTTCCCCTGGCTTTTCTATTTCTGGCATCCTTCTGCGGAGAGCCTATTGTGTAGGCTGACATTATGAAGCGCTCAGCATCCTCCTTAATCCACCTGGTTTCCCTATGTGGTGATTTCCAGCTGTTGCCACTGGGCCTCAATAAAGATGGATTTCATATTATCATGGAAAAGCATGGTCTTGAATGCAGCTGTGAATATTTGTAAATCATTTCACAAAGATATGTGATATGACGTTTTGTTCATTTCTTTTAGGCCATCAGAAACAGATCTACAGTTTTAAGTGTCATGTCAAGTGTAATGTATCACAGTTGCCATGGCATGTTTCCATCTCACCGCGATAAAATGTAACATACACAAGTAATTACATGCTACACTAGTCAGCTGTGTTGTTAAGAACAAATCTGTCAGCCTCGCCCTCACTTACACCCAACCTGACCTTCCTGCACAGCCGCCACTTCCAGCCTTTCCTTCCTCAGCATTACTCCTCCTGTGCACAATCACTGGAGGTGTGAACACACCAAATCTCATGCACTGATAACGCTCCCTTTGACACACACACATACACACCTAAATCCCTGTCTTGCTCCTTTTGAGGCCATACAATGAGTGTGTGTGTGTTGCAGAGAAAATTGGTGTTCAGTAGAATACACTGGAGCCATGCAGCGAGGCCCAGATGATGTGTGTGGCAGCGAGCCGAGAAAAGCGTTGGACTGGAGAGAGTTGGCCTTCGCTCGTAATGATGCAGCTGCTCTCTCTCTCTCGGCCTTTCTTTGTCTCTGCATGTCTCTGTTTCTGTCTCTGTCTCTGCAACTGTGTGCATTTCCCCAAAAAGAAGTGTAACCTGTTCTTCCTGCTGCTGTCCTAGCAAGAGGGTAAGAATGTTAAAAAAGAGACACACGTGCCTCTTAAAGGCCCAAAACTGTCACGTTCAAGATGTACCTTTATTAAAGAGATCAAGAAATAAAAACAGGTTACAAAAAGAAAGCATATTGTCTCTGATTCACGCTATCATTTGCTCTGAGGCCACATGCACGGGTCTTTGTGTAGGTTCACAACTAAAACTTATGCATAAAGAAAATAAACATCAGGTTTTTGCAGTTTCTTACAAAATTCAGCTTCATTTATACAGCACTTTTCATAGTGATGGCCAAATGAAGCCTCATGAAGCATTTTCTTTATTTTCTGAGCCCAATAGATGGCGCTTTTTGTTCAACAAAAGGTTGAAAGCACACTGAATCACCATTCTTTTAGCCTCTCTCTTTAAACAATGAGTGCCATCTAGTGGGCTCAGAAAATAAAGAAAAGGCTTCATTTGGCCATCACTAACTTTTCATACAAACATGCAGACCAAAGTGCTTCACATGGCAAAATTATAATGACACAGGCCCAAGACAATAAAATATTATAAAAGTAAACAAACCAAAACAAAAAAAAAAAATTAAAACTCCAAAGAATAAAAGAAGAGTAAATAAATAGATATAGATAGAATAAAAATCTTGACTGTAATGTTACTCCACACTAGGGCTGCAACGATTAGTCGACTAATCGATGACTAATCGACTATTAAAATAATCAGTGACTATTTTAGTAGTCGACTAATCATTTTGAGTCATTTTTCATAGAAAAGTACTATAAAAATACCCCAAAATACTCTTAATGCAGCTTCTTCCGGTCAAATATTGGCAGCTTTACACACTCTCCCACGACGGTGAACTAAAACCCTTTGGCGTGAGTATGAAACAAGACATTAGATGATGTAATTTTGGGGTTTGGGAGAGACAGACTGACATTTTTCGACATTATTAACACATTCTTCGATAAAACGATTAGTCGACTAATCAAAGAAATAATCGACAGACTAGTAGTGATGGCCAAATGAAGCCTCATGAAGCATATTCTTTATTTTCTGAGCCCACTAGATGGTGCTCATGGTTTAAAGAGAGAGGCTCAAAGTGGCAATTCAGTGTGCTTTCAACCTTTTGTTGAACAAAAAGCGCCATCTAGTGGGCTCAGAAAATAAAGAAACAATAAAGCAAATGCTTCATGAGGCTTCATTTGGCCATCACTACAGACTAGTCGACAATGAAAATAATCGTTAGTTGCAGCCCTACGCCACACTGAAAGCCAGATTAAAAAGATAGGTCTTTAATTTACGTTTAAAAATACCAACAGAGTGTTAGCCATTCTAATATCCAGAGGTAACGAATTCCACAATTAGATTATAAAGTCTTTATTGTCCCTGAGGGGCAATTTGATTTGCAACAGCAGTAGACAACCAAATTCACACCATAAAAACAGTACAATACATATAAACATAAATAAATACAAATAATAGGCTTCATCAGGTTTAAGGGCATAAAAACATAAAGTTTGGTGACAGAAAGTCACCAGTACTTTTATGGGACACATGAGGAGCATTTAAAAGTTAAGCAGTGGAGGACCTTAGTGATCTGACAGGAACGTAAAGGTCATCTAAAGCTTTATAAACTTTAACTTTAAAATCAATTCTGGAAGATACAGACAGCCAGTGTAGTGGTCCACTTTCCTTGTTTTAGTCAACACTCTGGCTGCAGCGTTCTGTACTAGCTGTTTTCTTATTGACTTTTTGGGTGTACAGGGAACTGCAATAGTCTGAACGGCTGGTAATAAAAATGTAAGTGAGTATTTCGGCATCTTTCTGGGTTAAAAAAAAAAGGTTTGCAACCTGATTTCCACTTTCACAATGGCTACTTGTCACCCAGGAAAAGCTGTGAATTAATTATAAGTGATAATGTGATTTTTCATGATTGCACCCCTTCCACTGGCTGCCATTGTCAGTCTGGTGTCCCTGGAAGAACAGCGCCCTCTGCATGTTGCCTGCTGTAAACCATTCAGCACATCTCCCAACACACCTGACCTTGTTGCAGCAGTGTAACAGTCTGCTAATCTTGGCAGTGGTTTCTTTTTTTATTGAATGTTAATGTACACTAGCTGATACTTTATGCTGTTAAAATGCTGCACACGGCACATTAAACCACGATTCAGTGAGTCATCTGTTCCAGCCAGTTAATTCTAATGCCTCTCTTTCCCTCTCATTCTCTTCTCCCTAATGAGATTAAGGATTTGATATTTGTTTTTCAGTAGCCTGATCATGAGTGAAATATGCCTGCTAGTAAATTGCTGTCATGAGAAATGAGAAAAATGAAAGTGCTCCCCTGCTGCTGAGTTTGTGACAATACGCAGCTATGTTAACCACTGTCACTTGGGTTTGTTTGAAGAGTTTCAGGCCTCGGGTGTGTGAGACGGCAGGATGTGATTTCAGTCTGTGAGGTTAGCTGATCGTCTCTGACAGGACATCAGTAGTGTGCGCATCAAAGGCACCTGAAGGCACCTGGAGGCGAGCAGGCTGCCACCATGCACTGCTGCTGAGGGAGCCCTTCTTCTAATCTTAGAGAGCAGACAGTGATGTATACACCTGTGACCAGGTACAGCCTGTTCTGCACAAAGTCTGTGATGTCCTTCGTGTTACACAAGATACCTCGTGCTTGCTGCATAATATTATAGTGACATTTTGTTTCTTATACAGTACCAAACCACACTTTTTTAATTAATCTATTTCACCTTTGTAACCTATAATTTTGCTGCAGTACTTTCATAGTATCTATCGGACTCCTCTCTCTCTCTGTCCGTCTTTAAACTCTCTCGGTTAGATATATCCTGCACATGAATTATTGATGTTGAGGGACTGAGCTGCTGTGCTGGAGGTTTTTTCTGCTCCATTACTGCTCTCCCACTGGGCCAAGAGCTTTACCTGTCAGTTGAGCTCCACTTCACCCCCGCTATCACAGAGTTGCTGAAGCTATTTCACTAACCCCAGCCCCAAGTGTCTTACAGTACAGCTGGGTCTGCTGACACTGGTCTAAGTAACACAAGCTTAACTATCAGTGAGTGTGGTCGATGTTCAACCATCTGACAAGCACGCTGGTTTAAGTATACTGATGTCTGTAGGGTTCAAAATGGGTGCAAAATAAACATATTTCGTGACACATATCCACAATGTCATTCTTTCACTCTCTTCCCAAAGCTGATGACCACAGGGTAGGGTTGGAACCTACATATATGGCTCTACCCAACTCAGAATCTTGTGCGCCTGTACAGTACGAATATCTGACAGTTGGTTCCTTTTTCACATACAGAGTTTGAGAGTTTGAACGGGTTTCAGCCAGACGATTGAGCTGCTTCTGCCCTGACAAGTGCCTACATGCAAGAGCATTCCCCAAAAGCAAAGTGTTTTTAAAAAGCGGCTGCTGCCGCTATGGTGCACAGCTGCAACGCTGGGCAGGTGCTTTGGTGAACGCTGGCACAAGTGCTAGCTCGCTTTTACCTGCATACTGTAGCAAGGAACGGAAATCACTTACATTACCAACGATTTCTTATTTGGATAAACAACCCATAATCTGAAGTTTGGGGGAAATATTGTCCCAGGCCCAGTTTTTCTTCTAGTTGTCCTTGTAAGTTGCTAGCACTGTAATGCCAAGTATTCTCACACCAACACTAGTCGCTCCTCCATCTTGTCATCTTTGTGCCTCCATGATGCTAGCTAATAGATCAGCCAGGCAGTTGGCAACCACCAGAAGTTCAACACTGTGAACTCAATGTGGCAGAGCGAAATCTATGCACGTGCACATGGGAGGGAACCACTTAATTCCCCTATTGCTGTGTTAGAAAAATTGCTTCCCCTCTGCCCCCTTCTGGAGGTGTTGAGTTACTGCTCAACAGTGTGAAAGCCCCAAGTTAGTCCTCCAAGCTAGGAAATAGCTGCACTAACAAGATCAGAAATCTGCAATAACATTTTTGCCGACATTAGATATGAAACAACACACCAACACTAGTCGCTCCTCCATCTTGTCATCTTTGTGCCTCCATGATGCTAGCTAATAGATCAGCCAGGCAGTTGGCAACCACCAGAAGTTCAACACTGTGAACTCAATGTGGCAGAGCGAAATCTATGCACGTGCACATGGGAGGGAACCACTTAATTCCCCTATTGCTGTGTTAGAAAAATTGCTTCCCCTCTGCCCCCTTCTGGAGGTGTTGAGTTACTGCTCAACAGTGTGAAAGCCCCAAGTTAGTCCTCCAAGCTAGGAAATAGCTGCACTAACAAGATCAGAAATCTGCAATAACATTTTTGCCGACATTAGATATGAAACAAAAGCCAGTGACTGAATTGTATTAAGTTGCTATGAGCTGTCAATTCATGGCTTTCAAGCAGCTGGCAGAAGAAAGAATTATCTCGGAGCCTGACCGGTGAAGCCTCTCTTCCTCTGAGGAGCTATCTCACTCAGACTCACCCTGGCTCTGTGTCCGCAGCTGCCTGTACCGGAGAGCAGCGTGAAAGTGAGGAGTGCTCACTGGAGACCGAAACATGCCTTTACAGTTCACCAAACCACCCTGAAAGAAAACTAATTTCGGCGACTTGTATCAACAATCTCATTCTTTTGGATTTTTAACATAGATCGGCCAGTAAACAGATCTTCGGCTTCCTTTTCACCATGACAGTCTGGTATGTGGTCCACAGTACTGCCAATGCTGCAGCAATCCATCCATGGATCTTATGTTCCATCTTACCCTCAATCGTTGACCAGACTACATCAACTGACTCCCAGAATACCATGGTGCTGATGCTCATCCTAGCTGTAGTGATGATGACATAGACCCAGTGAGCTTTGTTGTTGTGGTAACGGTTATATTTTCATATCACTCTCCCGCCTCCCAACATACAACACCCTGTACTTTTTGTCTTTTTTGGATCTTGTGGACAACCAGTTCTTTCTTTGCCGTAGATTTCTTAAGGGAGGGAAAGGTTAAGAGCACACATACAGCCTGTCTCCCAAAGCATTTTCCGTGAATTGCTGGATTGACAGATGCTCTTGTTCCATTTAACTTTTGCATTTTCCCGTTTTTTTCTCTCTTCCTTTTACAATTGCTCTACTCTTTTATTACCCTTGTGTCTCTTTTCACACTCCTTCTCCACTTCCTTCTCCTCTCTGCCGAGCTGGACCAAATCTTCAATGTCATTTTATCTCCCAGTTGCAGGATCACTGCAGTAGCTGCTGTGATTTTACATCGTGCTCAGGTGCATCCATAATGTATTGGACACATGCACAGTGTATCCTCTCATTGTCTGAGGCTGAGTAGCTCCCATGACTCAACAGGCTGACCTGTCTAAGCCAGCTTCGACCTTTCAGAGCATTGTACGTGAGAAGCGGAAGGTCATTGTTGATCTGAAGAGGGGCTGTTTTTATCCCTGTAAAGGTCAGCCATGAGTTGTAATGACACTGCATTAAAAGCCTAGTGCTGTATAGCTTGAATTATTTCAGTCATGGACTGCTTGCTGAAGAGACTTGTATGTATTTTGGCCAAATCATGAAAGGAATCGCTGTGGGACAGTGAGATCTGCCTTTAGGCATTTTAGTAGCTAGCCAAGCTATTGTTCTGCAAAAACATTAGGCTCAATATGAGCGCCAAAACAATCAGTCAAGAGCATTTAGCATTTACCCAGAAGGGCCTTACCCAGGACAATGCATCTTCCCACTATCTGTTTGTGTGTGGTGCTGCCAAAAAGAAGGGAACGGGGGTGCACTGTCGTTGCTTGGCTTTGTGTGTCTGCAGGGGTTGGGTGGCGGGTGGGGGCTCCCACGGCGCTCCTCAGAACTGGGTCAGAGGGATTAATTTCCTGGCCTAGTCGTTTCAAGCTAATGGCAGATTAGCATGGGAAGTTTCACTTCCAAACAGCCCCTCCACCCACAGCCCTCAGCCAGGGCTGGAAATGAGGCGGCATGCTGCTTTTCACACTCCGGGACTCCGTGAGTGCGTGTGTAGAGTGATGCCCCCTAAACTGTGTGTACATATGCTTTCTGTCTGACTCCCTGCTGATTGTGTGTGACCATAGAAACGAGAGGTTGTTGTGGGCAGTGGCCATGAGATTAACTGGGTGGAACATTGGTCGATATGAATCCTTTAGATGTAGTCTGACACAGCTGAGAGGTTTCACCGACCAGTATTTTTCTATTCAGCTCAGTGATTTTAGAATTGATTTACGTGGCAATGTAACATTTGAACACACTCTTAATCTTACAAATAAAAAATGGTTACACCGATTGTTTTTTGCAGCTTTATTGATCAGGTACAGCTGCTAGCTTATGGTGTTAGGTTGTGCGCTTCTCTATACTGGAAGTGGGGATGTTAACTGTACATTTGCCAAACTAACCTATTAGTCTTCATCCTTGGAACATTCTCCATTATGAAACCAAAACATACATTACGAGAACAGTTTCCACAACGCATATATCTCACTTCTGTGTGGTTCGTCCAAGTGTTTTTGAATGTAGAAGAGTTGCTGTAGAGTTCTTTTCAACCATAATTACGCATTTTTCAGTTTTACAGGCCAGGGTTTCTTCACATTTTCATGGACAAAATTTCAAAACCTTCAATTGATTTTTCCATGCCTATTAGCTCACCTGGTAGAGCAGGTGCCTCCCCTACAAAGGCCTTGTCCTTGCTGTAGTGGTTGCAGGTTCGATTCCAACCTACAGACCTACGCTACATGTCGTCCCCGCTCTCTTTCCCCCTTTCACACTAACAACTGATCCAAGATTACAGCAACAATTTCATTGAACACAACAACGTTCCATGACTTTTCCAAAACTTTCAATTGATTTTTCCAAGCCTGGAAAATGTTAATACGATATTCCATGATGTTTCCAGGTTTTCCATGACTGTGGGAACCCAACAGGGAAAAAATGTCCATGCAGTGGACAGGCTCAAACGGGGCTAGGGTAATGTTCTGTATAATGGACATTATGGAGTTAGTTTGCTGATTTGGCTCATCTCTTTTGTGCTACATCGCTTTTTAGCATTTCGCTGCAATGGATGCTGACTTCAGGCACTGTCATGAAATTGTTTGGAGAAAGGCTGTAATGTTAACCAACACATATTTGCTTATTGCATTTTATACTCCTTCCTTTTGAAGATTCTAAGAGTTGCTCAGACTGGGAGACTGTAAGTGTGTTCCCATTCACCTCTTTTTACGTGCATTTTCAATTTGCGTGTAAGAAAACCTGGGCAGGAATGCGAAGTTTATATGTCCAGGAGAGGAGGAAAAGTTGGTGTGTCGATAAAAAGTAAATGCAGCTAAATGCAATGCAATCAGGTGTAGTGAATAAATGACACACAGTCGTGATGCACCAGTATTGCAAATGCCAATCTAAGCTCTCTTTGTTGTTGTCGTTTTGTTGTCTCTGGATGACTTCTAACCATAGACGGTGTAAAAACAATGGACATAGCCACTGTGATATCACCCACTGGTTTATAGACTCCTGTAGTTTGGCAACATATTTGGATGATGGAGCTGTGGAGGAGCGAGGAGTGGATCTGATTCATGGGCTGCAATGACACCTCACAAACAGCCTGTCACTCAAGGTGACGACGCCTTTAAGTATTCACAACTTTAACCCCTAATAAATTTAAAAGGATGAGTAATATCAAAATTCAGCCGGCTGTACAGTTGTCATAAATGGGAAAATTAGCTTTGGAGACCAAAATGGTTTTTCGCACCAGGCCCTAAATATGATTATTTCTGCTGTGGAGTTTTGCATTTTAACTTGTGGGTCTAGGTTTGACTGGCACTTTTAATTACTCGCAGCACCCTCTCCTCCTGCAGTGGCACCTGATTGAAGAATTAGCACCACATACTGCTTATCTCAATGAACCAACTCCCAATATTCACAGCAGTAACAGTAGTGGATGGAGAAGCGCATAAATTTGCATTTTCTTTCACAGATTTTCTGAGAAATTGCGCTACATTTGGATGGAAACCCAGCTTGCAATGGGCATTTTTTCCTGCATATTCTGACCGTCAAGAGCTTGAATGACTGATCAGTTAATTGAAAGAATAATCAACTGATTAATCAGTAATGGAAATAATTGCTAGCAGCAGACCCAATCCTAAGAAACAGACTGTGCTGCTTTGACACTGGAGGGCCAGGTTCAAATCCAGTTAATGATGTACTTTGTATGCCCCTCACAGGCTCCCGTCTGTCCTGTAAAAAAGACTAATAGAAGAGACACGATGTTTCTGTCTGTCTCACATTACTGTCCAACCTCCTCTGGCTGTTGTGTTTGGGTGTTGCCGGCACCAGTGGACCTTTTAATGTACTGGAAGTGATTTTAATTAGGTTTCATACAGTGTCTGCAGGCTCTTCATCTCCTCCCCTCTCCATCTCATCTGCACCTTCTGTGCTCGTATTTTTATCAACCTTCCATTGGTCCCAGCGAAGCCTGTCTAAAGCTCTCCAAGCTGTGCGGTCTCACCATACGCCACACAGTTATGACTGCAGTATCTCGTGTGCCTGCCAACATTAAAGCCTTTTTAAATTGCACTCAGGGGGTCCACATTTTGTCCTTGCAAGATTTAGTAAATTTTGATGTTGTTTTATGAGTCTGTACTTTGATTTTGGAAATAGGTTTTTGCATCAATCTGCTCATTTTAGCAGCAGCATCAACGAAGAATCTCCCTAATATTATATTACTCTTTATCTGAGAAGAATAAGAAAAGCATGTTCCCAGTTAGACTAAGCCTGTGGACAACACTATAAACAGTATATATATGTTGCGTCTTTTTCTAAGAACCCTCCTTAGTCATAAAGTTTTTATGACTCAGAGGAGAAAGCCCACAAAGTTTAGGAATTCTTGAGTCAGCTATTCAGGGAGTTGCCACATTCTGCAGCTCTGCATTGTTTCCTCAGGGGATGTTTTCATGCTCAAGAGGATATTATGTCTGCTCGTGTAGCTGAGCCTGACCACATCACTTTCCTCTCTTCCTCTCTTGTGCCCTACCTCCTCTCCTCATCTCAGCATTGACAGTATGGAGGAAAATTGTCACAACACTGAAATTCTACAGCACAACAGAAAAGCTCGCTTGGCTCATCCCCAACTTTCTCTCCTTTCTTTTATAGGTATTGGAAAGAACGTCATCTGCGACCGGACAGCAACGCCTCTGGATGCCTTCCGGATGATGTCAGCGGCCCAGTACTACCCCAAGTTGCTGAGCATTATGGGGAACGTGCTACGTTTCTTACCGGCTTTCGTTCGAATGAAGGAGCTGTTGGAGGAGGGGTACATCGGGGAGCTTCTGGTCTGTGAGGCCCAGGTAGGACAAAAACTAATGCTTCTTAAAATGGAGATTTTTTTCAGTCGCTTTATGATAAAATCAACAATGTGATACTTTTTCTAAGGTTAGTTTCAGTTACAGCAGCGCCCACAGAGCTGGCAAGGAATCAGTGCCTTGCTCCAAGGCAAATGAGCAGCACAGGTACTTTCTGGGATGAGATTAGACCCAGATACCACGGAAACAGTTTCATTTTTTATGCCGCTGCGCCATCTGTTTGTCCAATTCTTGTGAACACAGTATCAGAAGAACACCTGAAAGGGAATTTCTTTTCTTTTTAAATTCGGCACAAAAGTTCTCTTGAGCTCAAAGATGAAGTGATCAAATTTTGGTTGTCAAAGGTCAAGGTCACTGTAACCTTGTCCATCTTATTCTTGTGAACACAATACCTCAAGAACACCTTTAGGGAATTTCCTAAATTTGGCACAAACGTCCACTTGGACTCAACGATGAACTGATTAGATTTTGGTGGTCAAAGGCCAAGGTCACTGTGACCTTCAGAAAGCATGTTTTGGGCCATAACTAAAGAATCATACAAGTGTCTAATAGGATATAAATTCATGAAGTGATGACATTTTATATCCAAAGGTCAAAGGTCTGCTTCACTTTGACATCATAATGTTCTGTAGAAACATTTTCTGGCCATTACTCAAGGTCATATCTCAGGAACAGAAGGGGAGACATTTCGTCAGACACTTCTTGAAACTGTGCTGATTGTGTAGATCTTCTGTGCTGCCAGGTTGAAGATGTGTATCATTGTTTTAGAACAGGTAGCTTCTTTGTAGCAGCATCCATATTTTAAGCACTGAAAACTGTCTTGGCTCCATATGAGTCTGGACCAGACATGGATGTAAACTGTAACTGCCACTTGACTGGTTCATGGAGGCGTACAACTGTGAGGTAGTAATTCTGGTTGTTTTTTGCTGTCCTGATCACAAGTGTATAGAAGACTTAATACAGTATCAGATCTTCACAATTTATCCTCTTTGCCCTACAGGTCCACAGTGGTAGTCTCCTGGGAAAGAAATACAACTGGAGCTGCGATGACCTGATGGGAGGCGGCGGTCTACATTCAGTGGGCAGTTACATCATCGACCTGCTTACGTTTCTGACCGGTCAGCGTGCAGCAAAAGTCCATGGCTTCCTCAAGACCTTCGTCAAACAAACGGATCACATCCGGGGCATCCGTCAGATCACCAGCGACGATTTCTGCACGTTCCAGATGGTACTGGAGGGGGGCGCCTGCTGCACCGTCACGCTCAACTTCAACGTTCCAGGAGAGTTTCGGCAGGAGGTGATTGTTGTGGGGAAGCTCGGAAGGTTAACGGTCACAGGGACTGATCTGTATGGACAGAAAAACAGCGGTGGTGGAGGAAACGGTGGAGGTCCTGAACTTCTGCTCAAAGACACCACGCCTCTTGAGAAGGCCTCCTTACCGGAGAAGGCCTTCAGTGACATTCCTTCTCCGTATCTCACCGGAACCATCCGTATGATCCAGGCAGTGCGGCAAGCCTTTCAGGGCCAGGACGACAGGCGGACGTGGGACGGGAGGCCTCTGACGATGGCTGCTACCTTTGAGGATTGTCTTTATGCTCTTTGCGTGGTGGATACAATCAAGAAGTCCAACCAGTGTGGAGAGTGGCAGAACATTGTGGTGATGACAGAGGAACCAGAGATTAGCCCAGCGTATTTAATCAGCGAGGCCATGCGGCGGAGTAGAATGTCGCTCTACTGTTAACATCCGGCTGATGTGCTAACCCCTTTAAAATGGCCGAACGTCGATGGTATGAAGGTGGCACCAGAAAGGCCTTTGTGTTGGAACTTTTACAACTTCTGTATTGCTACTGTTACAGACTGAGAGGTTACACCACTATGATTCAGATAGTTCCTGACTCCCTGCTTCAGCAGTAGAGGACAAGCAATGTGATCAATAATCAAAACTTTATTTATAAGGAAGCCTTTCCTGTTTTCCATTTTGACAGAAGACTTGAGTCCTTCCAGGGAGATGCACTTGGAAATCAAACAACAGAGACCTATAGTTCTACAGTGGAGGCAGATCAGGAAGTGAACCTAATGCTACTGTGCTCTGCTTCACCTTAAGGGTATTGCGCCTCTCATTTCTGCTTCTCTTCTATGTGACTGGGTCTGGGAGACAACACCTTACACTGTGGGTCCAAATCAGGACAGCCAAGGAAGAACGATAGTACTCAGTTCAAACTGTGCCGCTGTATTGTTGCTATAGTCTGAAGTACTTGCTAGTTTTACCAAGTGAATGTTTAAAAAAAAAAAAAATCAGTGTGCTTGCTAGCTTCAGTCTCTGTCTGCTTTGTATGCTTTCTCTGTGTGTGTGAAACAAGAGAGACAAAAGAAATCAATAATTTGGCTGGTGGGTTTTCGGAGGGGTTTAACTTCTCGTTTACGTATGCAATATATCCAGACTGCAGTCTTTTATCTTCCAGCCTGGAGTAAAGGGTTAAAATACACTATGGTATGCCTTTATGCAGTTATAGTAGCCTGTTTGCGAGTCTTTTATGAGTGGCCAGTGCAGTGATAACTTTGATGTTCTTATTTATTTCATGCTTTTTCTATTGTCCTGAAGCATGGCCAGGAAATACACTGAATTCTGTGTGGCGTGTGCATATCTGCACCGAGCCTTAAGTGTGGGTATTCACACAGTCTTGCACTAAGTTGTGAGTAAATGCAGAGCAATGCGGGGGATTTATCTCGACATTGCAATGCAGTGGGTCACACTTGCATCAAGCTACGGTGATTTAGGATTTAGCATGCTTTATAAAGCTTCGTTAACATGCACGGTGAAATGCAGGTTTGTCAGTATGCAGCACATGCAACTTGAGTTTGGATCCACACCTTGTAGTCTATTAACTGTGCAGCACAGTGTGGTTGATAAGGGGGTAGATGAGCATTTCTTTCAGTTTCTGTTAGAGGTGTTAAACATTACATGTCCTCTACTCTCTCTGTGGTACTCGGCCCCAAACTTTGATTTTTATTGAAGATGGAAAACCTTTAAAGCTGCACCAATCAATATTTTTTTAATAACAACAGGTCGAATGACTGTGTGATGGGACAGGGTTCACTCCTAGTAATCAAGCTGCTGAAAATTACAACCTGACTCTGCTGTTCCCTCCAACCTAACGTATTGTTTAGCATATTTCGGCTAATTGTTTCGGTTTTATGGCCCACAACTTTGCTGCTTTGGTTCACTCTTACCGCTCTTATCAACTGCTATTTCCTTCAGAAAAAAACAGCTATAACTAGAGTAAATATTTTGGACTTTCATTCATCAGATGGCCAGAAACAGTCCAAGTAAATGCTACTGTTGCTCTGTGTTTGCCAATTTTTGCTATCACGCTTAAAAACACAAATACAAGCGTTAAGTAGAAAAAGACTAGTTTCCTAAAACATTTTTTTAGCTAATATTACCCAAACAGCAGTGAACATTTTTAGGGGCTAGTTTCAGCTGTTGAATAATACACATTGAGCATAGAGCAGAGCGATATGGAGAAAATCTGATATCACGATATTTTTTCCAAATACCTCGATATCTATATTGCGTCAATATTGTTAGGCTGACTATTGGTGCTTTCAGAAAATATTTCCGCAATGAGATTTTTGATAAATAATCAACAGTAATATGGATGTAATGGCTATATCTAGTCTCATATTACAATATGGCGGCATGGTGGTGCAGTGGTTAGCATTGTTGCCTCACAGCAAGAGGGTTTGTGGCGGGTTCGAACCCCAGGAAGGGATGAGCCCCTCTGTGCGTAGTGTTGCTTGTTCTCCCCGTGTCAGCGTGGGTTTTATCCGGGTGCTCCAGCTTCCTCCCACAGTCCAAAGACATGCAGGTTAATTGGTGACTCTAAATTGTCCGTGAGTGTGAGTGGTTGTCTGTCTCTATGTGTCAGCCCTGTGATAGACTGGCGACCTGACTAGAGTGTACCCTGCCTGTCGCCCAATGTCAGCTGGGATAGGCTCCAGAAATCTTACAGAAAATCCACCCACTCGTTCTGTTCTACTTCCCGTCAGTCACATCAGAAGGCCAAAACAAACCATCAGAGAGTATCTGCAAATCCAGTTTGACCTAAAGTTTGCTCTCATTCTGTACAGGTGAAAGAACAGTGCTGATCTACAAGCCAAAAGATTGATTCTCTTTTTACGCATCTCTGTTCCCCTGTGTGGTTTCAAGTTCTTAAACTGTGCTGAAATACTATCTATGTAACAACTACTGAAAATGTACATAATGAAAATATAAAACAACAATACGCGTTTGTCTAAAGGAATAAACAAGTACTGTATGTATTTTATTTGTACAAACCAAGGAACTGAAACATGTTTCGACGAGTGTTAAGGTATTTATTCTTTGTTTTTGCTGTTGAAGTTTTGTGGAGTGACCTGCAGTGTATTTGGGAGATTAACAGCAGCCTGAGGCCTTGGAGCATTCAGCTTCTTATCCCCGTTTATGAATTATTGACCAAAATACTCTTCTTTTAACACTGTTATGAGAAGCTTTATGTTTGCTCTTAGGACGCATCATAAATCATCACAGTCGTAATCCAACACTGTCGCTGTTTACAGCTCATATCGAACTGTAATGTCACTCTGACCCTTTTTATTGTCCAGTGTTTGGTGTATTTAACGTGTCACACCATGATTTGCTGAGGTCAGGATACATTACATCCCACGCTGGGGTGCGATCAGCCAGAAGTTACAAATTTTAGGATAACACCTCTGTCTGAAAAAGCTCCAAGCCCAACACTGATAAGCTATCACTTTTTAAGATAACTCGTGATATTATTGCCCCTTGTTTACCAAGCGTCTTATCACGTCTGCACATAGACTTTCCCCTTCGTCTGATAACAGTTTTTAAAATATGAGTGATTTAAACGGAGACACCGGAGTTCCCTTTTTTTGTTTAATCGTTATTTTTTATGGTAATGAAAAGCAGAATGCTCAAGCTAAAGATTTAGGAGTAGGGGCGCCTGATGTCATAATTTAAACTTGAATTAAGGTCTAAGCAAGTTAAGTCAGAGGCCACAATGCAGTCACTGGATAGAAAGTTATTATAGGGTAAAGGAAAGAGGAAGAATTGATCCAGGATCCAAATGGTCACTTTCCCTTATCAGGCCTGTAAACATACTTTATTGCTGAGCGATTTACAGCTCTGTGTCTGGAGTAGCCTCGGCTGATCTCCAAGTCCGATTTGGATAACAGATAGATGTTTACAAACAGAATCTAAGATGAGACCAGAGTTGAAAAGGAGATCAAGTTTGTGCCCCGGATCCCTTTTAAAAGAATAGCTTACTTCACCTGTAAAATGATCATTTGTATATCAATTACTCAGCCTGTGTTACCCTGAATTTGTGACACACATGCTTCATATGCTTCCACCGTGAACAAACCGTTAACCGTGTTAAGTTAACCTTGTTAATCTGAACAGTATGACCTTTTGTCTGTGGAAGTCAAGGTATAAAACTAACCCATTTAATGGTTTAAAGGAAGACTTCACCTGCAAAATGTGTATTTGTATATCAAGTACTCACAGCGTGTTACCTTGAATTCATGAAGAAAACTATGTTTTCCCCAATGCCTCCACGGTGAGCCAAGAATCCCAAAAGGCGAACATTCTTCAGGAATTAAAGTAAACGACAACCTTAACAAAATCAAAAGTTGTTACAGTACATTACCAATCCTTGAATGGATGGAAGAAAGAGTCGCTTTGTGTTGTGCTGCATTTGTTAGCTGGCAGAAGAAGGCTGAAAAGGGCTGTGGTTCCAAGTGCAGTCTTTGTTGTGCCCTTGTTCCAAAGGTGCAAATCCGAGGAAGCCAGTCACTCAGGGTCCTTGCAGAGTTAGATGATGGGGTGCTAACTCAACTTGGTTCTCCTTGTTGCTGAAAAGTTAGTTGCAAACCTTGTGTTTGGCACACTAACTTCTCTGGTTTCAGGTTTTGCTCCTGCTGTGAGCAAGGGCAAGTTGTGGTCCATGAGAAAAAGAACTTAAGTCTTTTCCATTATACTAAACTCTCGTTTAGTATAATCCAAGTCACATTTATCCACTTGTATGCTCAGTGCTTCCCAAACACGTGCAATTTAGTTAAAACGTTGCAATACAAAACACTTCCACCAACCAGCAGTGCGCCCTGAGCAAGGGCATGCGTGTATGAGCTCCACTTGAGTTCCAACGCTGTTTTAAATCGTAATGTTTAAGCAAAAATGAATGTGTTTGGGAAGTGCTAGACATACAACTGAATAAGTGAGACTTGGATTATACTGCATGTGTTGTGTTTTTATATAGTTCTGGTTAAGGTTGCCGTTTATTTCAATACATGATGTTTGTCTTTTTGGATTCTTCGTTCACCGTGAAGGTAGTCTGAGTGGGCGGAAGTTTGCTGCATACATCAGCCTCTCATTGGGCAGAACGAGCCACCCACTGAAGTCCCGCCCTACCACCTCCGGTTGTGTAGCAGTTTTCAAGCGCACCGTTGCTGTGGCACCGCCAAGAACGATTGTGATTGGTTGAAAGACATAAAAAAAGCCAGGGCAATTTTTCCTCCAATCTTAAAGTGAGAGTCGGCGCAGCCAGACCTTTCTTTTCTTGAGAAAGGTCTGGTGAGCGAGACTACCGTGAAGGTAACACTGTGAGTTCTTGATGTACAAATGGTCATTTTGCAGGTGAAGTCTTCCTTTAAACCCCTAAAATGGTTTCGTTTATTGGTTTTATACCTTGGCTTCCACAGACGAAAGGTCATACCATTAAGATTAACAAGGTTTCTCATGAAAAATTGAAGGTTAATTATTTCTGATAGCATCACCTCTAGGATTCATTTAAGGCCATTGTTATTAGTATGTATTAGTGATGCTTTATTTGCTGAAAATAGTTTCTTGGAATGCTCAACAAAATTTGGAACTAATTATAGTTGAAATAGTTTTTAGAACAGTTTTTAGTTGGTTGAGTTTATCATTGATTTCCAGAGAAATGTGTATTAAACAGGAGCTGCAGACATTCGTCCAGCCCCCAAAGAAACACACCAGGAGTTCAACTCAGAGATGTAGGGACTCTAAACTCAGCTTTAATTAAATCAAATTTTGTGTATTTTTGTGCTCATATTTTTCCCCTTTGTCTCCTAATCCACCATCTGTTTTTGGCCCATGGCAACTTGGCGTGCAGTGTTTCATTACTGGAGCCTGCATGTGTGTGAGGATCCTCTCACAATAGACCCAGTATGTTAAAATCAGCTTGGGTCTCATGCTGAGATTAAATTAACTATATTTAGTCTCCCAGAGGAGAGCGAAATGTTTAAGGCCCAGCAGTGACTCATAACATTAGCTCAACCACACCGTCTAGTTTCTGAAACATGGATTTGCTCAGAGTTTGTGTAGTTATGCTAACTGGAGGTTTACTCACGTCCACACGGACCCATCCTCCTCCATGGAGATGCAATTAAACAGCTCAGCAGACACTCCTCAGCCAGCTGCCCGTGCTCTGTGGTAAACGTGCCGTTAGCATCTGCCTCAAATTAAGAGCATCGCGACACCGGAGAGCTTTTTCGTTTCAGCAGATACGTGGCAAAACATTGAAACAAAAGTGCAGGAGTTTAGTTTGGTGCCATTAAAACGCTGAAAGTGATGCAATAATCTCACATCACAACCTTAATACTGGCAGTGTCACTCTTAAGTGTGTTAGTGAAGCCTCTGCAAAGGCTTCTCAGTCGCATCAGCCCCAGCTATGCATAGATCCACACACTCAGCGGGCAGCAGTCTGAAACAGATGAGGCAATATCTGGGCTCCGAAGCACTGAATATTTAATGAGTGGAATTTTAACGAGCTGATACAGTAGAGTATGGGGGTTTATAGGATTTAAAATATGTCTGATTTCCTTCTGTTTTAAATGTTGAATCACTGAATATTTTATTTTTTTATTCTCATTGAAAACTTGTTCCATGTCAAAGCATATTATTGTATCACCACTCATGTTCCCCGTCATAGAAATGCTGTGATTTTTTTGTTGTTGCCAAGAACTTCACCATTTAGCTTGCTGCTTGTGGCCTGTTAAGGACAAACCTGTTGAGGCTCTGTGCTTGAGAGAAAAAAAAAGACACTGCAGCAAAACAACACAAGAGGTGCCCCAGTTCCAACTTTGCACTTTGACTGCCTCATCAGTCGTGACTGTAGATTGCTTGTTCTCGCTTCACCAGCATTCACAAACTGCTCAGGAAAGGCTTCCCCTTACTGAACGGAGGGGAGGTGGAGAAGGGTGGAGGTGGAGGTGGGCTGAAAATTGTTCATTTTGGAGACGAACAACCTCAAAGAGGGGCTTCTTCTGCCCTTGGAGACCGTTACTTAGCAACCGGAAGCCACGTTGCCAAATCTAGGTCCTGTCTGCTCTCTTTTATTTCCCCCTCACACAGTAACACACTACCCTCACTCCTCTACACGTCTGCACACCTCCTCCTTTCACACGTACTCCCTCCATCTTTCTTTGAATGACTGGTTAAAGGGTGAACTCTTAACAGGGTTTTACAATCAGTGAGGAAGGTGACGGTTTTTGATGTGCTGTTCATTGATGTGTCGCTTCACATTTTTCCCTCTCCTCTTTTTCTCTCTATCCTGCCTTCTTTTTCTTTCTATCGTGAGTCAGGTTGAAGCCTGGGGGACAAGCTCACTGGTGCTTCTTCAGACCTTCCCCTAAAACATTTTCTCCTCTCCTCTCGCTTCAGGACAGGCGTAACCAAGGCAACCCCCTTTAATAAAAACTCAGACAGATACAGGTTATGAACGCCTTTCCTCGGCTGGTTTATGAATGCTGACTCCTACATACGTGTCTTGCTGTACCCTTAACTCGTTCAGAGAAAATCAAATATCCATCTCAATGCTGTATTGTGACTATATCCAATATTTATTGTCATGTATGTATATTGTGGACGCATGGACCTCTGTACATACTGTAATTTGAGCTCTCAAACGCATATTTATGGGTCCTAATCTAGAGAATGTACTTACTGTAGGAATAATTTATATTTTCTATGCGTTTAAGGACGATATGCCATTTTTAGGAGGTCTGTCTGTGTCACAGAAATAAAAGCCCCTCTGAGTTCTCTGCGTGCTGTTAAGTGTGATGGTGCACTTCCGTTAAATGACCCCCCCATCCTCCTCCTCTCTTTCTGTTTTTTAAATGACTGTGTGACTCATGCCTCAGTGTTTTACTGTCTCATCTCCCTGCACCAGTCCGCATTGATTGAATGTGTGTGGATGAGGGTGTGTGTGTGTGTGAGTGTGTGTGCAACATGGTTTACGGCTTCAGCACTTGTCTAATGCTGCAGTTTCTATGGAATAAAAAATATGTACATCCATAATGACTCGAATTTATTTTTTTTTATTTAAATGAAATCTAAATGATACAGAACACCTGCTGTAACTCAGAGATTTTTTTCCATGGGAGGACACACAGGAGTCCTTCAGCTTCTCCTTGGCCGCACACAACATATGGAAAACTTCTGCTGCCCCCTGCTGGCTGCTGTAGATGCTGCACATGATATCATTTTACTGCATATTGTGGCCCTGAGGCTACAGAAAGCCACACGCCCTCCCCATTCATAAATATATGAATTCCTACACATTGTATTATCTGATGATATGTTTCTGATGAAGCTGATAAAGAGCTGAAGTCTGTGTACTGTTGCATTTTGGGAGGGTGGGCATCTTTTCAGGAAGCAGCTGCATGTGGTACAGTATCAGATGTAAAGTTTAAACACTTAAATCAAGTAACTTCATGGGATTTTATGTATTTTTACGCCTCTGTGTAGGTGATAGTCATGGCCAGAGGCATTGTGTTTCCAGGCTATGACAAGGGTAATAAACTGATTAGAATTTGGTGGTCAAAGGTCACTGTGACCTCAAGTCCAGCTTATTCTCATGAAAACGATATCTCAAGATCATCTTGAGGGACCACCTTGACACTGCTGATTGTAAAGATCCGTGCTGACGGGTTGAAGATGTGTGTAAAGCGTCAAGGTCTTGGAATTTGTTCTTTGCAGCAACATCCATATTTGCAGCATTGTGTCCTGTCATGGCTACACATGAGTCTGGACAGACGGAGGAGGTAATTCTAGTTTTGTCTAAAGTCTCAAGTCATGAATACCAAGTCATAGTCAACAGAGACAAACAGGTGGTTGAGCAGAGGTTGGAGACGGAGTTGTTATAAATTCAGACAACCTTTAGAGAACGTTCTCTGAAGGTTCGTTTAAAGAAGGTTCCCTTAACGTCCCCTAAAGGTCCTGTAGAAAACCTTTAGAGAACCTTCAGAGAACATTCTACAAAGGGTTTTTAAAAACACCTCCAGATATCTTCAGTAAACCTTCAGGGAACGTTCTCTAAAGGTTCTCTGGAGGTTTTTTCTCCCAATACCTTTAGAGAACCAAAACGAGATGTTCTCCAAATGTGTTTAAACATTAACCTCCAGGTAACCTTCAGCTATCATTACCTGCAGTGCTAGTCAGTCAAGTCTCAAGTCCTCAAATTTGCGACTAAAGTCTAACTCAAGTCAAGTCATGTGACTATAAGCACTAGGAGCAGCAGTACATACATGCTATGGTTCAAAATACATGAGCCTCAAAGTTTACTTCATTCAACTGTTCATATCTCATACTTGTCATGTAACAGTGATGAAAATAACAGCACCAATCAGCTTACTGAAAATGTGTTCTACAAGTTTCAGCCACAAGAGGTCAGCAGTGCCCTGATGGAGCTATGGAGCAGCAGTGTTTACAATCTCCTGCAGTCTGTCATTTTTCTCCCTAACATACATCTTTATCCAAATGAGCATCCCCAGTGATGATGATTACTGACAGTGACAAGGCTTGGAGCTGCTTATTAAGTCTCTACATCTGATACATGGCTCAGTATCCAGATGATACTCACAGTAAGCAGCTAAGACTGGCTGTTACTTTGACAAAAGAGGACAGGCTGTGATATTAAGAAAGAAGACCTGTGAACTCCTGACCTCTTGTGGCTGCAAATAAAGTGACATCATATCAAATCTGTTGGAGCATGGGGAATTATTACATAATGCAGTGTAGAAAAAACAGCTGGAATATAATGCCAATAGACCCTCCTGAAGTTTTACTCTTGCAGCAGGGGGACACTAGGACCCTGGCGACATTTGGCCAGTTAAGGTGAGAGAACCTGAGCTGTCAAGAGGCTCATGGAGCACAGGTGTGTGAGCCTCATTCTTGATCTGTGAACACTCCTGTGCACGTTTGCCTGGTGAGCCGAACAAAACTTGTGTTTTAAATAGATTTTACTGTTAAGGTAGCTTAGGGCTGGAAACCCACCCTGAGGTGTTGATTTTATCTGTTTATTTATTTATTTATTCTAATTTTATTGATAAGGCCCTCATCCCTTCATTCCCCATCCCTTTGATCCTCATCCATTCAACCTTGACCCTTCATCCCTTCATCCTTTAATGCCCTCCTCCTTCAACCCTCATCCTTTCATCCCTCAATCCTCATCCCTTCATCCCCTCATCCCTTGACCCTTATCCTATTACCCGTCACCCATCATTCATTCATCAGTCGACCCTTATCACTTCATCCCTTATCTGTTCAACCCTCATCCTTCCATCCCTCACCCTTCATCCCCCATTCCTCATCCCTTCATCCCTCTTCCTTTTGACCTTCAACCCTTATCCTGTCATCCCTCACCCTTCATCTCTTGTACTTCATCCCTTACTTCCTGCATCCCTCAACCTTAATCCTTTTGTCCCTTCACCCTCATACCTTCATCCTTTCATCCCTCTACCCCCATCCCTTCACCCCCTCATCCCTTGGCCCTTGTCCTTTTACCCCTCACCCTTCATTCATTCATCCCTTGACCCTTATCACTTCATCCCTTATCTGTTCAGCCCTCATCCTTCCATCCCTCACCCTTCATCCCCCATTCCTCATCCCTTCATCCTTTAATGCCCTCCTCCTTCAACCCTCATCCTTTCATCCCTCAATCCTCATCCCTTCATCCCCTCATCCCTTGACCCTTATCCTATTACCCCCACCCATCATTCATTCATCAATCGATCTTTATCACTTCATCCCTTATCTGTTCAACCCTCATCCTTCCATCCCTCACTCTTCTTCCCTGTTCCTCATCCTTTTTATACCTTGACCCTCATCCTTTCATCCCCCAACCCCCATCCCTTCATCCCCTCATCCCTTGACCCTTATCCTTTTACCCCTCACCCATCATTCATTCATCACTCAACCCTTATCACTTCATCCCTTATCTGTTCAACCCTCACTCTTCCATCCCTCACCCTTCATCCCCCATTCCTCATCCCTTCATCCCTCTTCCTTTTGACCTTCAGCCCTTATCCTGTCATCCCTCACCCTTCATCTCTTGTTCCTCATCCCTTAATTCCTCCATCCCTCAACCTTCATCCTTACATCTCTTCACCCTCATACCTTCATCCTTTCATCCCTCAACCCCCATCCCTTCACCCCCTCATCCCTTGACCCTTGTCCTTTTACCCCTCACCCTTCATTCATTCATCCCTTGACCCTTATCACTTCATCCCTTATCTGTTCAGCCCTCATCCTTCCATCCCTCACCCTTCTTCCTTGTTCCTCATCCCTTCATCCCTCATCCTTTTGACCTTCAACCCTTATCCTGTCATCCCTCACCCTTCATCTCTTGTTCCTCATCCCTTAATTCCTGCATCCCTCAACCTTAATCCTTTCATCCCTTACCTTTCTTCCCTTCATCCCTCAACCCTCGTACCTTCATCCTTTCATCCCTCACTCTTCATCCCTCATTCCTCATCCTTTTAATACCTTGACCCTCATCCTTTCATCCCTCAACCCCATCCCTTCATCCCTTATCCTTTTAGCCCTCACCCTTCATTCATTCATCCCTTGACCCTTATCACTTCATTCCTTATCTGTTCAGCCCTCATCCTTCCATCCCTCACCCTTCTTCCCCGTTCCTCATCCTTTTAATACCTTGACTCTCATCCTTTCATCCCTCAACCCCATCCCTTCATCCCCTCATCCCTTATCCTTTTACCCCTCACCCATCATTCATTCATCACTCGATCCTTATCACTTCATTCCTTATCTGTTCAGCCCTCATCCTTCCATCCCTCACCCTTCATCTCTTGTTCCCATCCCTTAATTCCTGCATCCCTCAACCTTCATCCTTTCATCCCTTACCCCTCATCCCTCATCCCTCATCATTTTATACCTTGACTCTCATCATTTCATCCCATCTTCCCTCAACCCTCATACCTTCATCCTTTCATCCCCCACCCTTCATCCTTCAACCCGCATCCTATTATACCTTGACCCTCATCCTTTCATCCCTCAATCCCCATCCCTTCATCCCCTTATCCTTTTACCCCTCACCCATCATTCATTCACCACTCGACCCTTATCTGTTCAACCCTCATCCTTCCATCCCTCACCCTTCATTCCTTGTTCCTCTTCACTTCCTCCCTCACCCTTCATCCCCCTATCTCTCTACCCTCATCCCCTCATCTCTTCATCCCCCATCCCATGATCCTCATCCCTTCATCCTTCCCTCCAGACCCTGAACCCATTATATGCAGTAAACTGCTTCTTTATCTTTATTGGTCTGTCATTGAAATGCCTGGTCATAGTGCTCCCCCCAGTGGTGACTACACTGCACTGCACCACCTTTGACTCCTAAACTGTAATGATAAATTTATTTACAAAAGCAAATATGACAACAACTGGATATAAATGTGCTGTGATGTAACTGTCAGGTTCACATGCACCATCAGTTTTAGTTAAAGTCATTGTGAACCTTCTGTCAGTAAACACACGTGAGGACTGCTCCAGCACAGTGTCCCAGTCAGCAGGAGCAGGAGCTGTGCAGCATCTCTCTGAGGGGCGCGGCCTCCTCTGTGGCTCCTGCTGCTGCTGCTGGATCTGCAGCTGTCTCACTGTAACGCACCGGGAGGACGCAGCCACAGCGGCCGAGATGGGGGACCCCGCAGCGGAGACCACCATCAAGGTGGTGTGCCGGTTCAGGCCGCTCAACAGCTCGGAGGTGGCCCGTGGGGACCAGTACATCCCCAAGTTTCAGGGGGAGGACTGCGTGCAGATCGCGGTGAGTGAGAGAAGATCAACTTAACTCTGTGCTCCACTTCTTCCAGAGAAGTAAAAACGATGATAGATCATTACCTCTGGTTTTAAAATGTCTCTTCAAACAGGTTTTAAATATTTTAGTTAACTCAGTGTCATTAGCAGGAGCTGTGCTCACACTGTGCAGCAGTGTGGCGTCAATGTAAAGACCTGTCACTGTGTCATGACTGTGACTCTGCAGTCTATACTTCCCATGAGGGGATTATACAACAATGGGCCCCTGGGCATAGACATGCAGAAGGCCCCACCACATCCATTAACAGGAGCAACACACAGACTTTGTGGTGGTGGTCTATTAGAAGTCATTTTGTGTCTTTTTTTTTTTTTGGTAATTTTGTCTTTCTTTGTAATCATTTTGTGTCTGTTTGAAGACATTTTGTGTATATTTCCATGGTGTGTGTCTTTAGGGTAATTTTGTGTCTCTTAGAAGTCACACTGTGTGTTTTTTTGGGTCATTTTGTGTGTCTTTGAGGCCATTTTGGGTCCCTCAGTAGTCATTTTGAGTCTCTTTGAAGTCATTTTGTGTATTTTTTCATGGTGTTATGTCACTTTAAGATAATTTTGTGTCTGTTAGAAGTCACTTTCAGTCATTTTGTGTGTATTTGTAGTGGTTTTGTGTGTCTTTGGGGTCATTTTGTGTGTTTTTTGATCATTTTGTGTCTCTCAGTAGTCATTTTGTGACTTTTTGTGGTGTCTGTGTGTTTCTTTGTAATCATATTGTGTCTCTTCGAGGTCATTTTGTGTCTTTTCTGGTTATTTTGTGTTTATTTGTAGTTGTTTTGTGTGTCTTTGAGGTCATTTTGTGTCTGTTTGTGGTGTCTTTGTGTTTCTTTGTAATCATTTTATGTTGCTTTAAGTCATTTTGTGTCTATTTGGGGTAATTTTGTGTGTTTTTTGGTTGTCTTTAATGTCTCTTTAAGGTCATTTTGTGTCTCTTTGAAGAAATTTGGTGTCTTTTTTTACTCTTATTGTGTTTCTCTGTGGTGGTTTTGAGTGTCTCAGGTCATTTAGTGTCTCTTTGTGGTCAGTATGTGTTAATTTGAGTAACATTTTGCAGGTAAAGACACTTAGGGTCCCTGGGTCTGTGCCTGGTACGCCGCCGGTGCAGTAATCCATCCATGGTGCTTTCCATGGATGCTAATGCTAGCATGCTGATGTGTTAGCATGCTGTCTTAGCATAGCTGAATCAGACAAAACACAGCTAAGGCTGGATGTTGAACTGAGCCTTAAGACAGTGAAGCTCAGGCTGAAGGAACCTGAAACTTCCGATGTGAATCTGATAAGATGAGTTTGAAAACTCCCCAAATGACCGTCATACAGTCATGTGACTGAAAGACTGAATGAATGAGCTTGCTGGTGAGGCCAGATGTTGGTGACAAATTAAAGGCAAAACTTAAATGTGTAGAGAAACATAACACATGCAGAGACTTCCATTCAGGGCTCAAATGAAAGTGATGTGAATCATACTCTTTGGTCTGCACAGTCACCACATCCCAACCTGACTGAACAATAAATGAGTGAATATATTTTATGTGAGATTGGAGCTCATCCCTCCACTACAGTCCCCCACACCCACACAGTCTGTGACACTGAAGCTGTGCCAGAGGCTTGTGATGGAACAACTCCTCACTAACATACTTAACGTTTTATTTGTCACCATAAAGTTTAATCCCTGCGGTATAGCTGTGACATCACGGCGTAAATATAGACCAGGTTAGCTCTTTTATTAGACGTAATGCAGTTGTTCCAACAGCCTTTTACTGGTAATAGTTATGACTGTATACATGATAATCAGCAGGAAAAAATAAATATCCTCGGCAAACCATAACCCCTGATGTGCACTATAAATGAGAAAGAAATAAGAATGGCTGCTTTGTTCAGAGGTAATGACTCCCAGTAATAGACCAACTGATAACCAGTTATGTCATGTGGGAAAGTGTTGATGTGCTGTTTTACTGCTTCGTTCAAAGCAGATCATATTTAAGTCAGCGTGAGGCCTCAGATAAATGGTGTTTTTCTCCACTAAGACAATGAATATCTATGCTGAAAGATTCAAAATATCACCCACGTTGTGGACAGTTTAGTGCACCTCACTGCAAATGGGACAAGCGTATAAATGTTGTTTATTGGCTAGTAATCTTTTTTAATTTGAGAAAGGTTAAAGAAATTTAACTCGAGGTCCAGGTAGTTGCTTTTGCAGAGCTCAGCTGGTGGATTTTGCTCAGTTGTCATCAGATTCAGATCAGATTTTCTCCAAAGTCCAGGAGGAAATTTCACATTTAAATATTCATTATTCTAATAACATAACTGGAATCTCATAAAAGTAGCTTATGAAATATTTGAGCCTTGTTCATTTGCCATGCCAAAGATATCAAGTTTATTTTCTCTTCACAACTCAGACATGGCAACATTAACCACACAGTGCTGTTTGAAATCTTTAAATCTCCTCATCACCACCACCTACTAATTATTAGAAATTATTGCGTATTATTGCACATGATCCCTGATGGACAGACGAGCTCTGGAGATGTAGGGACGTTTGTGCTTGTATTTGTTGTTCAATCAGGAGAGCCAGAAGAATGAAGATAAGATAATATTTAATACAGAATATGAGTGATGGCTCTGATGACTCTGAGGCTGATGGATGATGAGGCATGAGGCTGATGAATTTGAGGATGATGAGGCATGAGGCTGATGACTCTGAGGCTGATGGCTGATGAGGCATGAGGCTGATGATTCTGAGGCTGATGGCTGATGAGGCATGAGGCTGATGAATCTGAGGATGATGGCTGATGAGGCATGAGACAGGAATCTGAGGCTGATGGCTGATGAGGCATGAGACAGGAATCTGAGGCTGATGGCTGATGAGGCATGAGGCTGATGAATCTGAGGCTGATGGCTGATGAGTAGGGTTGGGTCGGTATGAGAAAAAAAACGGTCTGGTTTTTGTGAAAAACCGCATCAAGTTGGTAATACCAGATTTTCGCCACTTGGGGGCGCAATTGACTCATTTAAAATAAAAAACAACCATAGGACAACAGAGTGACAGTAACACTTTGTTTCTTTTATTCCTTACAAATAAATTTGCAGGTTTAGCTTACTCAATCAGTGCAAGCAAGGGTTGCCTCCTTTGTCTGGCTCAAAGCCAAAGTGTTGCCATATTGGCGCATTCTTTGATTTCTTCAAGACTAAATTGTCCGCCATTATCGACTCCCTGTCACTGTTAAACAAACTCCAGGCTACAGTAGAGGCCTCGGTGCATGCGCACTCGCACCCCCTGGTTCAGTCCCCGCCCCACCCCCAGCCCCCTCTCTCTCCTGCTCACTGTGTGCTTGGCGAAGCGGCAGACACAGGTGCTCACAGACTCAGGCGTAATATAAGCAGAGCGGACTCTGCGAGGAATGTCCGCAGTCATTCGGGCTTCCATAGTCGAGCGCACTTCCGCGTTGTAGTTTCCTGTAAAAATGTCTGTGAAAAATCCCTGCAATGTGAAAAATGCATGTCGAGCAGTCTTTTGTGCGACACTGGTGCGCGGAGCGGAGTCCGCGCGGTCGTAAAATCTGAGCTTTGCACGCACAGGGCTTGTGGACGTCCGCTTTTAGTCTGGGCGGACTCAAAAAAAAAAGAAAACCTGGTCCAAGTTGGAGTAGCGAACCGAAATGGTATTATCGAGAACTGACCCAACCCTACTGATGAGGCATGAGGATGATGACTCTGAGGCTGATGACTGATGAGGCATGAGGATGATGACTCTGAGGCTGATGGCTGATGAGGCATGAGGATGATGACTCTGAGGCTGATGACTGATGAGGCATGAGGATGATGAATCCGTAAAGACGAGGTGGTGAAGCGGAGGTGGAGGGCATGTATGAGAGAGAGAAAGAACCATATTTAAAATGGAGAGCAGTAAGATGATAGGCTGACAGAGAAGGTGTGTCGCTGTGCTATTGGTTGATTGTGAATCAGCTGATGACTTAATTGACCGACCCAGACAATCACACCTAGAGATAATGAGTGAGCATGCATGCACGGAGTGAATGGCCGGGTGGGAAAGAAAACTCACAGCCAGAGCATGAAAGGTATTGTCTTCCAGACTAGAGAGTCATTGGTTCCCCATAATGTGACATTTCCTGCTGTTCCAACTCAGTGCCAACAGGTAGTAGCTTCATGATTCGACTGTACGGAGACAGACTAAAGAGTTTATCTCATTAACGGCAACCTGCAGGCGACTGCTGCTCAGTTAATGGCATCAACATTTAGTCTGTGTGGCTGGCAGCAGGGACTGCAGGTTGTAGCAGAGCCAAGAAGCAGATTCTATGGGAAACCGAAGCCTGATTGAGACGAACAAAAAATTCTAAATGTCGAAACATGAACAAAATGTTTCTAAACATTACCGGTGGTATTTGAACTATGTGCATTTAGTTTTTCAGATCATATTGCTGCTTAAACATGTTGTGAAATTTTTGGTTTAGAAACTTTTATTGGTAATTTTACAGCCTATAAAGCGCTGCTATACCTCGTGACAGTCATTCCCTGGCTGCAGTGATGGTGCAGGTGTTGCTGCAGATGCACAGAATTCAAGAGGGTAGATAGGGAAGACCCGGAAATGCTAACCAATCAGAGCTGACTGGGCTTTTTCGGGAGGGGGGTCTTAAAGAGACAGGCGGTGAAATTGTTAACATGCAGTGGACTTATTTTGAGTTATGTAGGCCTTTTGCTGTATTGCATTATGGAAGTTCATGTCACTGTTTCTCATCATCACTTCCCCTCTTCTTCACAGGGCAAACCTTACTACTTTGACCGTGTGTTCCGGTCTGATACAACGCAGGTGCAGTTCTACAATGCCGTGGCTCAGAAGATTGTCAGAGGTAAGATGTACAGAAGGGTGTAGATGTCGTCTCAGAGGCTGACACACTAAAGCCCGGCAAATACCAGTTCAAACTGCAACACTAAATGTGTTATATCTTTGTCTTGATGTGTGCAGATGTGCTGGAGGGCTACAATGGGACAATATTTGCCTATGGGCAGACATCCTCGGGTAAAACACACACAATGGAGGTAATAATTTAACTGTTGTGCTGAACAACAATACTAATAATAGTGACTAAAGAGCCTGAAGTTCTGTGCTGTCTTGTTTATGCTTTTATATATGTATAAATGTCTCCTAAAGGGGAAACTCCATGACCCAGACATGATGGGAATCATCCCCAGAATCGTCCAAGACATCTTTAACTACATTTATTCCATGGATGAGAACCTGGAGTTTCACATCAAAGTATGTTAACCTCTCAGTCAGGTGCTCAGATCCTTTAAAACATCAGCAAGAACACGACGCAATGTTGGTTAAATCTGACGGGAAGCGTCTCTTTGCAGGTTTCATATTTTGAAATCTACCTGGACAAAATCAAGGACTTGTTGGATGGTATGTTTTGAGCATCTTGTGGCGTCTCTTATGGTCATCATTCAGACCCTGATGCAAACAACATAGATTCAAACCTGATGTCTTCTACTTTCTATTGCCTCCGCAGTGTCAAAGGTCAACCTTTCTGTCCATGAAGATAAAAACAGAGTGCCGTACGTCAAGGTGAGACACACCAGGATTTGAACATTGATTGTCTCTGATTAAGTCACATCTAAAGTGTAAAGTTAATTTAATTGGATGGGAAAATGAAGAGAAAAAATACTAAGAAAACAAGATAATAAGATAACTCTTTCCAAATAGCTTCCGCTGAGAGCATCAGCCGATACAGTATGTCACGGTCTCCTCTGCTAATAATTGTGCCTCTGTAAAGCCGGCCTGCTGCAGGGCTGTTGAGCACAGCATTTCCTTGTGATTCCATGTGTCTCCAGGGGTGTACAGAGCGTTTTGTGAGCAGTCCCGACGAGGTCATGGACGCCATAGATGAAGGCAAAAACAACAGACATGTGGCTGTCACAAGTGAGTTAATACACTGAGCGCCTTTGGGGCTGCGGCCTCTCATGGGTTCACCCTCACTGAGTCTGCTGACTGCAGTGAGACTCTCATCAGCCAAGATGCTTTCTGTGCTGCACACATAATAAGACAGAGAGGTAAAGTTAGAATAAGCATGGTTCGATTAACTTCCTGTGTGGTGTCAAGTGTTTCTAACTCTGGACATTTATCTTAAACTGTAGCTAAACTGAGCTTTATTGTAGTCTTAGGTGCATCCACTGATTCTTTTTTGCATCTCATATTTTTATAAAATTCGTCATTATCTAATCACTAAACACGTCTGTCTCTCTGTATTACAAAGGGACCAATATCTAAAGTTCCCTCTTGGCAAAAGTTGGAAAACTTACTAAAACTGAGCTTCTATAAGGCAATGAATATTGCGGAGGGCGTGGCTCATCACATAAAGGTGTATAACATCTCAAGGGTTTCACCCATCACCACGCAACTTTGTAGGCATATGAGCACACATAATCTGAGGGGACCCCTCCATTATTGAGCCCATCAAACAAAATGGGGGCGCTAGAGAGCTCATTTCTTATCTAGGCCTAGCCACCATATTGATTTTTACTAAACTTGGTAGATATGTAGAACAGGACGCCTCAAGGTGACTGGAGAAATTTAACTCTAATTGGCAACTGGGTGGCGCTATAACAACAGAAAAATGCTTCAAAATGGCTAAAATCCGACCGATCGCTGTGGCTCCCCCTGTGGACCAATGTTGTTGGGGTTTTTTCTAATGTTTGGTATGACTAAGTCATGGTATGGTATGCTGTACATAATCACGGAAACTGTCAGTGTGTCATTCTGTCAGTCAGTCATTCTGTCTGTCCCACATTTTTCTACTCACTGATGTGGTCAATCTATGTGAAACTGCACATAGGCATTGAGGATCGGCATAGGTAGAAAGTGACAAAGCTACCAATGAGTATGGACTAGTATCAATAATTTTCATGAGTTATGTGTTCCCACGCCAGTAAATAATTTGTGAGAGCACTAGACAGTGTCTTTTCTCTGCCCATATTCAGTTTAAATCCAGATCTTGAGCAATATTGGCTCTTTGAAACCAGGAAATTAGTGACTCAAATGCTCTCAAATAGGTTAATTACCCTACATTCTGCACATGAAGCCTGTGCATTTCACCTCCATAAAGTTGTTAGTGTTTTGAGAGACAGATTTTAAAAAAGCAAAGTCACAACTGAGGCAGCAGAGGTCCAGACATCCTGACTTTAAAGCTCCAAAAACAGTGAATCCTACATTTCCCATGTCTTCTCAAACTAGCTTGCATTGCTTATCAACTTGCACCATGTACTGGTGGGAATATGAGATGCATTTCATATGTTTAGTCTGTCCAGAAGCAGGGATAATTAACATGTATTCCCACTAGGGATTTAAAAAAAAGAATAAGCACAGAAAGGGGAATTCTCCGCCCCCCCGGCAGTTCACACTGAGCTCTCAACATGCTGCATGTGACACCAGTGCCTCCACATCTGTATCATTTTGAAGAGTCATTAGCACCACAGATGCTTCGTGATAATATCTGTTTTTACGCTGCAAAAATTATCATCATGTGATTTTTAATTCAGTCTTCAATATTTGATTTAGTTAAAAAGCAAACCCACACTGTGAGGAAGGAATATTCAATATTTAATATTGATCCGAGTGCAGTGACCCATCTTGTTCCTTCTTTTCTATCTGCAGACACTCATTTCTAGAAAATTCATGATTCTATTAAAAACATCTTAAAACATTCTTACTGTGATGGCAGGATTCTTCTCATGTTGTAAGAAGATACGATTTTAGAAATGATTCGATTAGCTGGGGATTTTTGAAGTTCAAAAATCAGACTGCAAATTAATGTGGCTCGGACAGTTTTATTAAGTAGAACCATTAACAACCATGTGTCAGTGTGTTTAGCGTATAGTTAGCACGATGCTAATTGTGTTTCTGTGTGTGTGTTTGTTGGTGTGTGTGCACATCTGTGTGTCAGACATGAACGAGCACAGTTCCAGGAGTCACAGCATCTTCCTCATCAACATCAAGCAGGAAAACTCTCAGACTGGACAGAAACTCACCGGCAAGCTGTACCTGGTCGATCTGGCCGGGAGTGAGAAAGTATGTCTCCATCCTGCACCTCTGTGTCTCCCTGTCTTTGCCTCCGTTGCTCTTACAGTTTCAAAAAGCATTTGCTTTTAAACCGTTAAACAGTAACATGGTTAAAGTGTACTTGTACAGACATTGACATTTCTTGTTTTAAAGTTGACTTTCTAGATGTGGACAGGCCTTTTACTCTTGTTTCTGTTGCTCCTGGAGGTAGTGATGGCCAAATGAAGCCTCATGAAGCATTTTCTTTATTTTCTGAGCCCACTAGATGGCGCTTTTTGTTCAACAAAAGGTTGAAAGCTTCACTGAATTGCCATTCTTTGAGCCTCTCTCTTTAAACCATGAGCGCCATCTAGTGGGCTCAGAAAATAAAGAAGATGATTCATGAGGCTTCATTTGGCCATCACTACTGTACCTGGAGGATCAGTTTGCTCGCCAGTATTGACTGGATTTATATAATGAAACTTTAATGACACACTGCTGCTGCTGCTTCCTTTCAGCAGGGGACACTACAGTAATCTGTCCATCACTATGACATGTTAACAAGCCGAGGATAGCACTAAGCTCCAGTAAATCCATGAACATGCTCTGTCAACCGTCTTTTAATAATCTGTTGTATCTCCTTGGTACTCAATGAACAACACTCTTTCATGTCATCTTTGTTATCGTACTTTTTGACTGTTTGGAGACTCATGACCACATTGTGACCACACATGTAGACTGCAGAGTAACACTGTCAAATATCAACAGTGTTTCTGATGATGCAGTCTAGTTCCAGCCTCTTGCAGGAGGCTCCAGCTCCCTGCCATTATAAGAACTCTTCTGTGTGTGTTTGTTTGACAGGTGGGTAAAACGGGAGCAGAGGGCACAGTGCTGGATGAAGCCAAGATGATCAACAAGTCCCTGTCTTCGCTGGGAAATGTCATTTCAGCTCTGGCAGAGGGCTCGGTGAGGCAGTCGGCACTTCCTGGATGACGTTTGGTTTTCAGAGGGATTGCACCTGTACACCCATCATGACTGTCACTAATAAGAGGGATAGAGTTTATGATTAGGATTCATAGAGAGGAGAATGATTTAAATAGTGTCTAAAAGTATTTTGAAATGTTTCATTTGGCCATCACCTGATGTTCTTGCATATGTTTTGGAAATTTCGACATAATGACACCCCTAGTATACTCTGACAAACACAGTATACTAGGGATGGGAATCTCTTGGCACTTCACGATTCGATTCCAATTCACAGGGCAATGATACAAGTATGACTCGATTATCTCTACATCTTGATGCATCAAACTTTTAGATTTCTATACTTGAATTTTTTTCACTCTAGCTTGAGGGGGGGAACCTGAGAGACGGAGAAGTGAAGGTTACTCGTTGATGACAACTCTTTATGTTCTGTGCAATAAATAAGTTCTCAAAAAACAAAGATGGACATTCGTTGACCGCCCCAAGTGTCTAAAAACCAAGCTAAAATATCTGCATTTTTTCCAGCCTGAATCTGGTGACAGTGGCGAGGATGCTAGCAGCAGTACCGAAAATTAGGTTGTTTTTTTTTTACGATTAACTTTTCTGGATTGACACATAATCTTTCAAGAGAAAACTGTGATACATCTAATTGAGTTTACCTCCACCCCTACAGTATACCTAAGCATAAGCATGAAGATATTCTTGGCCTTTAATAAATGATCTCTGTAGGAACTCTGTGTGTTCCCTGTGGAATTTAACTTGTGTCCTCTGTCAGAGCTACGTGCCGTACAGAGACAGTAAGATGACCAGGATCCTGCAGGACTCCCTGGGAGGGAACTGTCGCACCACCATGGTCATCTGCTGCTCACCCTCTGCTTTCAATGACGCTGAGACCAGGTCCACACTGCTGTTTGGACAGAGGTACACACACACGCATACCGGGTACCAATAACATCTGTGAACTACACTGCATGGGAGTCATGGGGATCATTTTCATGTAAGGTAACATGAGGCCGATCCAGCGTATAGGAATGGTTCAATGCTACTTCTTGGCAAAACTAGTAAAGAATCTGCCGTATCCAACAGCACATTTGTGTTTTGCCGAGCCAGGGATGACACTGAAAAATGATTCCACACACTGTAAAATACAAGTGTTATTATAATGCATGTCCGACATTATATTTTTATTGCAATCGTGACAAATACACGATAAGAATTGTAGCAGCTCTACAAAATGTTGAAGGTAGAATTTAAAGTTTTCATAACAGTAGCATTTCCTGAAATTATCAGGCTACAAACAAAGGCCAAAAAAAAACTGGCCCACCACCGCAAATGTTCTCACAATTGGCCTGTTCAGGTGGGAAGCCAGTGAGGGATCGTGTTCCTGTTGCTACACCAGTGAGTCCCAGTGATTGGTCACAGTGCCTTCACAGAGGACGATGAACCACTGTGCTTTACAAAAACTAGCCAGGCATGCTGTTTCTCCCAGCTTCCAGTCTTATTTTGCTAAGCTAAGCTAACAGCCTGCTGGCTGTAGCATTGTATTTAGCACCCAGACATGAGAGTGGTATCAACATTCTTTTAACACCTTACTGGAATAGCTTGCTCACATCTCATAGGAGCTGATTTACATTTTCATATTTGAGGGCCACAGGGGTCGGATATCTTACCTGCAACGTCTCTCACTGATCTGAATGAGCCAGTTAGCGAAAACAGAGCCTGAGGAAAGTGCGGCCTATCAGTGTGCTCTGCAGTGTCTGGGCTGGTGATATTACCTTCCTGTCTCACCAGGGCAAAGACCATCAAGAACCAAGTGTCCCTGAACGTGGAGCTGACAGCAGAGCAGTGGAAGAAGAAGTGGGAGAAAGAGAAGGAGAAGAACAAGACGCTGAGAAGCACCGTCACCTGGCTGGAGGCCGAGCTCAACCGCTGGAGGAGCGGTGAGGACTGCTAATAACGTCTTACATTTTTATCTGCTACATGTGCTGCAATTACAATTTGTCCTATGTGTTCATAGCATGTATGCTAAATGAAAGATGGTTTTAACTTTGGTTTATAAAGGTTTGGATGAGAGGAAAAGTTTTATCACTCAGTCATGCTCCAAAGTATCATTGTCACATTTTATTTATAGCTGGATCACACACTGGTCTATTTTGAGCTTTAAAGGACACTCCTAATGAAAGAATCCTTTGTTCTCATATGAGCAATGTCCGTTTGTTGTTCTCTTCTGAAATGTGTGTGATTGTGTCTGCCTTATACTAATCTAAAGACATGACACATCCAGAGTTGTCACAGGTATCCCTCTTAACACAACAGTTTGATTGACTGACAGAGGATGAAGAGCTTTGAACTGATATCTGTTCTCTTCTGCCCCCTGCAGGAGAGACTGTGCCAGTGGAGGATCAGTTTGATAAAGAAAAGGCCACAGCAGAGGTCCTGGTTCTGGACAGCACGCTCAACAGTGATAAGACAGCGCCCACACCGACCCTCAGCGCCCTCCCCGGGGTCCAACTCACTGAGGCAGAGAAAGAGAAGTACGGAGCAGAAATGGCCAAACTTTACAAAGAGATGGATGACAAGGTGAGGAGAGAGTTGCAGGAAGTGTTCCCACTTTCGTGAACTCTTTGGTGCACACACTGAGCATGCTTGTAGCGGTGTATTGACACGCTGCAGTGTTTGCGCCTGGAGTGTGGTTTCATCGATCAAGTCAGAAAAATGTTATTGATCTCAGGAGGTAACAACTAATCACACTGAGACCACCTGACAATGTGAAAGGGAGTGTTTTTGAATCGGACGATACATCAATGTCAAGTATGATAATGCATCACATACAGCCATCCACTGTGTATGTGCTGATTTCTCAACAAATGGTTCTCAGTGGGATGTTAATGTATTAATGGCTTACTAATGCACTTTACTGCACATCCCTTTCAACAGGATGTGCTAATATTGTTTAGTAACAATGATATAAATCATTTTACTGTATTATATTTACTTTTTTATTAGATATATGAGTTGGTGTCGTGGACATGCAAAAGCCAAGCCCACATGGACTTAAAGGGACAGTCCCCCCCTCAATTAAAAATGCGTATTACACCTGCCAAGTAGTGATGGCCAAATGAAGCCTCATGAAGCATTTTCTTTATTTCCTGAGCCCACTAGATGACGCTCATGGTTTAAAGAGAGAGGCTCAAAGAATGGCAATTCAGTGAAGCTTTCAACCTTTTGTTGAGCAAAAAGCGCCATCTAGTGGGCTCAGAAAATAAAGAAAATGCTTCATGAGGCTTCATTTGGCCATTACTACTGCCAAGTGTATCACCGAGCAGAAGGAAGTGTGCATCTACTGCTAGCTAGCTAATGTTACAGCTCAGCTGAGGACGGCATTAATGTTTGCATCTACGCTCATGAGCACAAGCCTCTCGCTCATGAGTAGATGCACGCCTCCTTCTAGATCAGGGGCGTCAAACTCATTTTAGTTTGAGAGCCACAAACAACCAAATTTGATCTCAACTGGGCTGGACCAATAAAATCATGGCAAACTAACCTATAAATAATAACAGCTCCAATTGTTTTCCTTTCTTTCCATGTAAACAAGTATAAGTACATTCTGCAATAGCCGTCCTTTTATAAAACATACGAACAACCTGAGATGTCTTAGAACAGAATAATAAGTGGTTTCAATAATATGTCTTTTCATCAATACATTTCAATTTTTTAGCCATAGGGTTCCACCAATATTGTTTTAAGACAGAATTTGGATACAGATTCTTTTGTACTGAAGGTAGGTGAAGATTCTCAGTCATCCAGGTCATGGTAATTGTAAGTGCTATATCGTAGGCAACTGGACTTGCTTGAGTTTCTTGAAGACGTTTCACCTCTCATCCAAGAAGTTTCTTCAGTTCTAAATGACTGGTACGAAGTTTCAGGCTATAACCCCTGTGTGGGTGGGAACTCTTGCAGAGTCCTAGGGGTCGCGTGAGCTCTTAGTTTCAGAGTCGTTAAGGTCACAATGTGAGTCGTTGACCCACCTGGCCCCCATGACGACTTCACACCCATTCACCTCTGGTCCCACCTGACCCTAACGACTCACATGGTGGCCAGGTGGGTCAACGACTCACATTGTGACCATAACGACTCTTTACTCTGAACTGCCTGCAACTTCGTACCAGTCCTACATGAGACAGATTTTTTTCTGAAAAAAAAAACCATGTCCCTTCTCTTCTTCCTGCTGCCTCTAATGGCATTTCCTAGAATCAGACTGTGGCATGGTGAGCAACAACCAATCAGAGCTGAGGACTCTCTGATGCCGCTGTCAGTAACTGTTTGTGAACTGCAGTCAAACTGTCAAACTAGGCAGCGCTGATCAAACATGAATCAATATTCTGATACTCGTTTTACAGCTAAACAGTGCACTAAAATATGTTTCTGAGAACATTTGATGAGAGAAACAGGCAATGCAGTAACAGAATCTTGATTTATATTTTATTTCTGTGCTTAGTTTAACAGTTTGACAGCAGTCTGCGAGCAGTTATCGGCACGATTAACAGCTGTATTAGAAACTCTTTGGCTCTGATTTTGTGCAGAGGATTCTTACAAATGTCATTAGAGGCACTACAAGGAGGAGGAGGAACATAATTTATTTAGTTTAAGTTTAGTTTTAAGTTGCCCAACTGAATTTAGTCCTTGTGGCCTGCAATATTTCTGTTGGTCAGCAGATGGCGTAATTGGCTGCTGTTCGGTGTTGCCTGTGGTTCTATTGGAAATCAATGAGTGATGTGTTATATTTCCTTTTTCCTCTCTCCTCTCCACCATCCTTACCCTCTGTCAGGACGATGAGATCAACCAGCTGTCTCAGTCTATAGAGGAGCTCAAGCAACAGATGTTGGACCAGGAGGAGGTGACACAACTCCCCCCTTCCTCTCCTCTCCCTTCCCCTCCAGACTGCGTCTCAGCCCTCCAGCCGTTCATGTTAGCATAAACCCAGTCTGACAGCTGATAGCAGACCATTAGTAGCCCTGCAGGAGAGGTCAGACTGTAACTCACCCTGAAAGACACAGTGGAGTCTTACAGATTAAACACATGAAGTTTTTTTAGTTGTACAGAAATGTAATTTGTAGATTTTGTTATGACTTTTACTCCCTTTCCACCCCCTGCCCTTCCTCAGCTGAGCATCACTGTGTAATCTTCACTTCCTGTGCCCACCTGTAGCTCCTAGCCTCCTCCAGCCGCGATCATGACACCCTGCAGACAGAACTGAACCGGCTGCTGGCGGAGAACGAAGCCTCCAAGGAGGAGGTGAAGGAGGTGCTGCAGGCTCTGGAGGAACTGGCTGTCAACTACGACCAGAAGAGTCAGGAAGTTGAAGACAAAGCGCTAGAGTTTGAAGCGCTCAGTGAAGAGCTGGAAGAGAAATCGGTACTTTTGTTAATCTGATCTGAATCCATTGGAGAACACTGATTACATGTGATTACTAGTGATGGCCAAATGAAGCCTCATGAAGCATTTTCTTTATTTTCTGAGCCCACTAGATGGCGCTTTTTGTTCAACAAAAGGTTTAAAGCACACTGAATTGCCATTCTTTGAGCCTCTCTCTTTAAACCATGAGCGCCATCTAATGGGCTCAGAAAATAAAGAAAATGCTTCATGAGGCTTCATTTGGCCATCACTAGTGATCACCTCGTAAGGTGAGTATTTACTGATGTTCTCATCCACCACCAGAGCTCCTTGGCCTCCATCGACTCTGAACTCCAGAAGCTGAAGGAGATGACCAACCACCAGAAGAAGAGGGTCACTGAGATGATGTCATCATTACTCAAAGACCTGGCTGAGATAGGCATCGCCGTGGGAAGCAACGACATTAAGGTGACCAGCCGTGGTGATGACACACTGTGTTAAATTCAGAAATGTGCTACAAACTAAGAATACTTTGACATGTTGGCGGAGCAAAAATGACGTGCTGATTTCGCAGCCTGTGTTCCTCCTCCAATGTGAAATCGTACGCCCTCTGCTCTGCTCATTATCAATCCATTCATCAGCACCAAGTATCCAGGCAACACTTGCTCAAATTAAGGATGGATTAATGTAGAGCTGCAGCAAACATTTATTTCTGTTGTCATTTAGTGTATTCATTTACGCAGCATACAAGATGTCAGAAATTCCACAAAACTGGCACATCTTATTAACCATCAGTGCCTTTTGTTAAAGTTTTTGTCAGACCAAAAATGATTCAGTTTTAAGCAGCAAATCCTCACGATTAAAACGCTGAATTTTTACCAGGAATGACAAAGTAGTTGCCAATGAAATTTCTATCAAGAGACTGATTAATGAATTGATTTCAGCACCATGATTCATTATTTCGTTGTCAGCAGTCTGGAAATCCATCAGTTTAAAAAAAAAAGTTTTTCTTCCTTTACCTCTGGAGGCACTGCCCGGTAGTTTTTCAACTAACGGAAGTGCAGGGGCCTTGGGGATCGCTCACCCCCTTCACTTCCGGCGGTGCCCCCAGTGTTACACTCCTACCTGCAACTCGAACCAAACAGGCGGTAAAACCGCTGCCGCTAATGCCCTTTTTTTCCCTTTCGTAGGGAATGGAAGGTGTGCTGGTGGTTGCACAACGCTTGTAAGTTGTGCTGTTGTCCATGTTTTTCACGTTGACGAGATGGCGTTTTGGGTGGAGCGGTCGGCCCCGCCCCCTCCATTGTGATTGGCTAAAGCGCAGCATTGTTCAACCTCAAAGCCCCGCCCTCTCCCCCCTCTGTAGTTGTCTTTCACACAGGGCTGCCGACAGATTCTACAATGTAAATTGCAGAATCTGTCTTGAGAGATTACGTTGTCAATAACTTGTGAACAGTGCCTGCCACATTCCTTGACAGTCTAAGGTTACATCTTCAGATATCTTGTTTCGTCCAACGAGCAGTCTGAAACCCAACAGCTCAGTTGTCAGGAGAAATGTTTGCAGTTTACATTTCTGCAGTCCAAAGATATGTCACATTTGTATGTTTCATACGTAGCATATCAATGTTTCCTACGTGGCACAGTTCTGCTTATGTGTATATTAATTGTCATGGGACGCGGAGAGGATGGTGAATGGAATGATGCCAAGACGAGACGACTGCCAAGTTGCAGACCACTGTTCAAGACCAACAAACAACCAAAGTAGGTTAGTAGGAGTAGTTTTTTGGCGACAAGTCAGCAGCATTTCCAGTCGTGATTTTGCCCCCAAAGCTGGTATTTAAAGCCAAAGCGTAATCTTTTCTGAACCATAACCAAGATATTTGTGCCGAAACATAGCCACGCGTACCCGAGGCTGGGTCGCAGGGGGAGCAGGCCAAGCAAAGCACCCCAGACGTCCCTCTCCCCAGCAACACTTTCCAGCTCCTCCTGGGGGACCCCAAGGCGTTCCCAGGCCAGATGAGATATATAATCCCTCCAGTGTGTTCTGGGTCTGCCCTGGGGCCTCCTACCAGTGGGACGTGCCCGGGACACCTTTAAGGGAAGGTACCCAGGAGGATCCTGATCAGATGCCCAAACCACCTCAACTGACTCCTTTCAACACGAAGGAGCAGTGGCTCTACTCCGAGCTCCCTCCGTATGTCCGAGCTCCTCACCCTGGGTCCAGGCACCCCACAGAGGAAACTCATTTGTATCCGCGATCTTATTCTTTCAGTCACTACCCAGAGCTCATGACCATAGGTGAGGGTTGGGATGTTGATGGACCAGTAAATCAAAAGCTGTGGTTTCCTTATTTCAGCGTATCCGCCACATAATAAAGTACAAATGTTACATATCTGGGGTTTTCAGAAACGTACAATACCAACATTTATTCTGGCTATTGGTTTGTACCCAAATATATTTATGATATTACAGACAGATTTAGTTGACAAAGATATGAAGTATGATCATGCAGCTATAGAGTAAGTGTACCCTTTTATTCGATAGTAAACCCATCTGCTGTAGAGTGTTGTTATAAAAACACTTCAAGTACAAGTGCGTACACTGACACTTGTTTGCTGTGTTCAACAACAATTTGACTAGAGTTTCATTTTGCACAGGTTTCTAGTGTATTCTCAGCTGTGGGGTTTTCAGCAGAATCTATTTTAAACTGCACGCCTCACCAGAAGGGTTAGGTCAAGTGTCTCTTGTAGAAACATACAATACCGCTAGTTTGCAAATTGCCTTACAGTGCTGAAGCTCCAAGTGGGAATTTAACCTCACCCTACGCTGGAGCTACACTCTGCCCATTAGGATGGCAGTTCTTTAATGTCTCTTATGTTTTGATTTCGTGCACTGCTCATGTCAGAGATCACCTGTTGGCCAAACTGTGTTGCCATGGGCGCTAAAAGTCAGTTAATGAGTTAGTCCATCTCTTCAGATGGATCCATTTTCTCCAGTGTGAGGATTTGCTGCTTTGCTCTGATTCAGTGTCATTTAAAAATCTTTTGGTCAAACAAAACAAACGATTTAAAGATGTCATCCAGGGCATTGTAAGTGTTTTCTCACAGTTTACAGACCAAACAATTTATCAGTAATTGAAAAAAGTATCTTCAGATTAATCAGCATTGAAAAGCAACTAAGTTGCAGACCTATTTGTCACTACTCTGATGTCTATTCCTTTTAATTTCCTGTCGATTCAATCTCTGTAGATGGGGCTCTCTGTGTATTTAGTTTCAGTGGTTAGTCAGTGGTTTTAACGTTAAGCGTTGCTGGAGGCGTCATGTTTTTGGGTTGTCCGTTCATCCATCCATCCGTCCCATTTTTGTGAATGTGATATCTCGAGAAGTCCTAAGGGAATTCCTTCAAGTTCGGCACGAATGTCCACTCACACTCAACAATGAACTCAATCGATTTTTGTGGTCATAGGTCAAAGATCGAGGTCACTAGCCATGTTTCCATCAGCCTGTTTAGATGCGCATCTAGAAGTATCACATTGGAATATTATGATGGAAACGCCAAAATTCGAATTAAAATCCCCTGATTTGCACAAACTAAAATACGCTCACTTTAGCCGGGTTTTGGTTGATTCGAAAAAATGTTGATTTGCAAAACGGGGGACGGAAACAGTTATGTTCGGATTAAGTCTGTCGTAGCGCACCTCTCTCCATGGTGATATCCACACTCGGGGTCGGGAAGGCAGTAAGGCATTAACAAGGTGGTTGCCAACCGCCAGAAAATGTAGAAGATGAAGAATGCGAGACTTGTTTTATTTCCGGTTCTGCGGAACTGATTAGAATTTGGTTGTCAAAGGTCAGGGTCATTGTGACATAGCTATAATGGTTAGTCACTGGTTTTTATGCCTCTACGCCTGTGTTTTTGGGTTGTCCGTTTATCCATCCATCCATCCCATTCTTGTGAATGCAATATCTTGAGAGTGCCTCGAGGGAATTTCTACATATTTGACACCAACATCCACTCACACTCAAAAATAAACTGATTAGATTTTTGTGGACATAGGTCAAAGATCAAAGTTACTGTGACCTCGTCTGTCTTAGTCTTGTGAATGCAGTATCTCAAGAACACCTTGAGGGATTTTTTTGAAATTAGGCTCAAACGTTCACTTGGACTCAATGATGAAGTGATTTGATTTTGGTAGTCACAGGTCAGGGTCACTGTGACCTTGTGACCTTGTTGCATTCTTGTAAACACTATGCCTCGATAACCACGATACACCTCGAGAGAATTTCTTCAAATTTAACACAAATGTTCACCTGGTACAGTTGTTAGCATTGTCGTCTAACAGCAAGGGGGTTCCTGGTTCGAACCTAGGGTGGGGATAGTCTGGTGACCTGTTCAGGGTGTATCCCGCCTTGTTGCCCAGTGTCAGCTGGAATAGGCTCCATGAATGAATGAATTCACCTGGAGTTTAAAATGAACTGATTAGAATTTCGTGGTCAAAGGTCAAGGGCACTGTACTTGGCTGTAAATGAAGAATTCATGTGCTGATTATGACAAAAATTCAGACTAGCACCAGGCGGTGATTCAAGTTGTTTAATAACTGATAGAAATATGCAAAAAGAAAATGGTATTTACTGTTACTTATGAGACAAAATGACAAACAAAACATAAAGTACATCTTCTGAGGCCTATTGTCTGTTTTCTGACCTCTCAGCAACAAGAGAGCAGTGGTCTCATCGATGAAGAATTTACTGTGGCCCGTCTCTACATCAGTAAGATGAAGTCAGAGGTGAAGACGATGGTGAAGCGCAGCAAACAGCTGGAGAGCTCCCAGGCCGAGAGCACCCAGAAGATGGAGCAGACAGAGATTGAGCTGGTTGCCTGCCAACTCCGCGTCTCCCAGGTAACCGCTGCTTACCACCGCTGCCTCTGCCATCATGGATACTGTCACCATAGTGACGGGAAAACAGCAGCTTAAGAGGTTGATGGGTTTTTGCATATCTATGCATGTCTTTGTTGTGGGTTTAAAAAGAGCTGCTTTGGAGTTAGTGTGAGTTTTAATCACACGTGACGGTTTATAATGGTTTTTTAATGTCTTTTTCATTTTCCTGTTGGTGTCCAGCATGAAGCTAAAATCAAGTCCCTGACAGAAAGCCTTCAGAATGTGGAGCACAAGAAGAGACAGCTGGAGGAAACGGTTGACTCTCTCAATGAGGAGATCGTCAGGATCAAAGCCCAAGGTGAGCATTACTCACTTCTAGACAGGGCATTATAAGTTGTGATACTACATTGAAACATTTTTTGTGCTGAACTCAGTGGCCTGAGCCCAAAAAATCCCCAGGGTGCACTACGGTTTTCAAAACAAGCACCTTTCATTATTCATATTTATCTACACCAGGTGTAACTGGACCAATAATCCCAAACCTAAGCCGCAAAATCACATAGCTGGAGACACTTCCAACAATCAGCTAGGCTTAAAAAACACTTTCCTAGCCTACACTATGCTATGCTATGCTATACTATACTATACTATACTTCACTATGCTATGCTATGCTATGCTATGCTATACTTAAGCAATATCACACGAGAGGGAGTGATGTTGTACTGTGATATCGTCACGGCTGTGATTCGGTCATAGGCACTCGGCCTACGGCCTCGTGCCGAAGACAATTACAGCCGTGACGATATCACAGTACAACATCACGAGCTCGAGTGTGATATTGCTTTTATACAACAGTTCAACAGTTAAATAAGCAAGGCTGATTAAGAAATGTTGAAAAATGAGGACAAAATAGATAATTTAAGCATTTTATTTGTCTTCCGCCAACAAAAATAATTCCCTCAGGACTCCGCTGTCACCGTTGCTATGTAACGCAGACATGGTGCGCCAGGCACTTACTCTTTATACACATTTATCTGCACATTTCCATTAATTGTGCAGCCGGTGAAATAAGTCTCTGGTGACTGCATGGTGGACTGTGGCTTCACAGGCACAGCCGACTCTGCCTTCTGATCTGACATTATGTTGCTTTTCTCCAAGTCATTGAGCTCCGCTGATGAAACACTGACAAACCTGGATGTGTGCTCAGATGGATTCAGCTTCTCCTCTCCCTCATCTTCCTCTGACGACCATTCGTAGTTCAATTCAAAACTTATTTTAGGAAATAAATCCATATTTTTGGCTGTTTGACAGTGGATGAATTAATTAGCCTACAGCGCAACTGCTGACCTAACTGACACTGACCGTCAGTTTTGATTTGATTGTTGATTGCAATCAGCTGTGAGGCGGAGTGATACATACACAGTGAAATAACCGTGATGTTGTACTCCAATATCATCACGGTTTTACTGTCTCTCGACCAATCAGATTGCAGGGCTGGAAATATAGTATATATACTATATATAGTATATATATACTATATTTCACTATGCTATGTTATACTATACTATACTTCACTATGCTATGCTAAACTATCCTATACTATGCTATGCTATGCTATACTATACTAAGCTACACTATGCTGTGCTATACTATACTATACTATACTAGATTATGCTACGCTATGCTATACTATACTAAGCTACACTATGCTATGCCATACTATATTATACTATGCTATGCTATGCTATGCTGTGCTAGACTATACTATACTATACTAGATTATGCTACGCTATGCTATACTATACTATACTAAGATACACTATGCTATGCCATACTATATTATACTATGCTATGCTATGCTATGCTATGCTGTGCTAGACTATACTATACTATACTATACTAGATTATGCTACGCTATGCTATACTATACTATACTATACTATACTAAGATACACTATGTTATGCCATACTATACTATACTATGCTATGCTATGCTATGCTGTGCTAGACTATACTATACTATACTAGATTATGCTATGCTATGCTATACTATACTATACTAAGATACACTATGCTATGCCATACTATACTATACTATACTATGCTATGCTATGCTGTGCTAGACTATACTATACTATACTATACTAGATTATGCTACGCTATGCTATACTATACTATACTATGCTACACTATGCTATGCCATACTATACTATGCTATGCTATGCTATGCTGTGCTAGACTATACTAGACTATACTAGATTATGCTACACTATGCTATGCCATACTATACTATGCTATGCTATGCTATGCTGTGCTAGACTATACTAGACTATACTAGATTATGCTACACTATGCTATGCCATACTATACTATGCTATGCTATGCTATGCTATGCTGTGCTAGACTATACTAGACTATACTAGATTATCCTACGCTATGCTATGCCATACTATACTATACTATGCTGTGCTATGCTATACTATAGTAGACTACACTATGCTATGCTATGCTGTGCTAGACTATACTATACTAGACTATGCTATGCTATGCTATACTATACTATACTATACTAGACTATGCTACGCTATGCTATGCTATACTATACTATACTATGCAATGCAGTGCAGTAGGTGCTTCACTATCTGTTGACTCAGATATTTCACCTTCCTTTATGTCGGCCATTCCTGCATCTGCATCCCCTTCATTCAGCTACTCCCATACACTGCCCTGCACTAACTGTTCCCCCACATAGCTACAGATACACCCAGTGGAGACCTGCACTCACTGCCCTGAGTGCACTTTTCTAGTTTTGCTTTGCAATATGTTTAAAATGAAAATAGACACTGATGAGATGAATTGCAGAATGATAGTGATACCTGATTAGTTTTTCTCCACCCAGAAAAAGTCAACACCATGGAGAAGGACAGTGAGATCCAGTCTGCCAATGAAGTCAAGGTGCTGTATCACTAAACTGTCTATTACACGTATGCTCTCCAACTAGAAACTGTGACTTCAGCTCTGTGTTTGTGTGTGTTCAGGAAGCTGTGGAGAAGCAGATCCAGTTTCACAGAGAGACCCATCAGAAACAGATCAGCAGCCTGAGAGACGAGCTGGACCAGAAGGAGAAACTCATGACAGAGCTGCAGGAGTAAGATCATCACCACACACCTCTCTCTTTGAATGTGCCCAGTAGCTCCGTACTGATACTGTTACCCACATCTGTGCAGTCTGAACCAGAAGATCATGCTGGAGCAGGAGAGGCTGAGGGTGGAGCATGAGAAGCTCAAGGCTGCCGACCAGGAGAAGAGCCGCCAGCTGCAGGAGCTCACGTAATGCCTCTATGTATAGTTAGTCTGCATTGTTTCTCATTATAGTACATGCATTAAGTAACATCTATTTAACGCTGTGCAGGGTGATGCAGGACAGACGGGAGCAGGCCAAACAGGATCTGAAGGGACTGGAGGAGACTGTGGTCAGTTATTGGCATGTCCATTTAAATCTGTATACAATTAAAGGGTTAGTTCAGAGAAAGTTTTGATGTTATTTTAAGTGCTGTATTAATATCAGCAGATGCAGTAACACCTTTTTGATTCGTTTGATCTGATGAGACTTACTGTGGCCTCCAGATAAGTTCAAAATAGCCGCCCATAACGGGAGATATGATCAACTCACTGTCTTTGCTTTAATTTTACCCACTGTTTGATGATCCAGATATTTTGGTTGGTTTAGAGTTGACTGATTTGCAGGGTGTGTGGAGAGCTGCAATACGACGCTAACAGACTGTCTTGACTGTTGCGCTCAAAAATGAAAACAAAATCCCCAAACAAACATTCCCGAATAAACAAGCCTTTATAAAAACAAAGTTCTAATCAATGGGGTATTAAACAACTTCATTAAGCAAAAAAACTAAGATCACCCAAAAACATGTCGGTTAAGTGTGTAGCCCCGTGACATCTTTCACGCTCCACTCACTTCAGCACACCTGCATTTAATTAGAGGTTCTCGAGATGCTCGGTCAGGTGGCGCATTAGAGTGACTCAAAAAATAATAGGAAACTAGAGCTGTGTCAAAAATCACATACTTCGGTTAGTACACTTCTATGTAGTATACTATGTGCACTATGTACTTATTGGCATAGTGCGCAAATTTCGACAGTGTAGTGTTGTCTCAAACCAAACATGGCCATTGTGCACTTACCGGAAATGACGACCGCAAATTAGCTAGTTAGCAAGCTAGCATTTGCGTTATCGTTCGCGGTACCAAATCATTACAGACTGCTAAATTAACCCAATAAACATACTGCTGGCTTATACCTGACAACAGTATAGTGGTGCTTAGTGCAAAAAACACATGTATTTGTACAATGCAGCGATGTTCATGGTCGCACAGTCCTCGGCCGCCATTCCAGTTTGAAAAGTGGTCCCTCCCCTTCTGCTACGTAGCCAAGATGGCGACCATTGAGGCCGAGAAGTGTCCATAGTTCCACACTCAACTTCTTGACCCTCATAGTGCACTGTGTTTTTCTTCTCAGTGTAAACGCACTTATATATATATATGTATATATATATAGAGAGAGAAAGAGAGACCTCTTATATATACCTCTTATTATAAGTATCTTGGTTTTGTTTTTACAGAAAATATGAATTTCTACGAAGGAAGGAAAGCACTGGCAGAGTCAGCAGGAAGGGCTTTAGGGTCAGTAATGAATAAAATTAAAAGGTGTCCTGACCTTGGGTTTTTAACATTTTCTAAGCTCTTTAATTCAATTCAGAGGTGCTATCTTGGAGTTCATAAATTCACTGCAAAGGGTGTTGTTGATGGGGACACGGGTTGGGAATCCTGTCTTGTTAAGCAAAGATGCGAAATGGTTCAGCTCTGGAACCGACTTCTTCGGCTGCCAGACGAAAGGCTAACCAAAAAGATTTTTAAATGGGATCGAGCCCATAATTTCCCTTGGTCAAGAGATGTTTCTGCAGTATTCTCTCACTCTGATTTATATTATATTTTTAGTAATAACCTGCAGTGTAAGATAGATACAGTTAAACAAAAACTATTTAATCTCCATAAGAAACAATGGAAGGAGGAGATTTGGAGGAAACCCAAACTTAGAAGCTATGTTCAAATTAAAGAGGATTACTATACAGAACCATACTTAATCTTAAACTTAGGGAGAGGTCAGAGGTCCTTGTGTGCACAATTAAGATCGGGTACCTTGCCCCTGGCGATTGAAGTGGGCAGGTATAAGGGTATCCCTGAAGAGCAGCGTATTTGTGTTTTGTGTGATCTTGATATTGTTGAGGATGAATTTCATTTCTCGTTTCATTGCCCTTTGTACAATGACTTGAGGAAATCTTTGTTTGAAAAAGTTCAGGGGAAGAATCCCGACTTATTTTGGATGTCTGAATTTGATATGTTGAGTTGGTTCTTCAAGGAAGAGATCTATGTCTTAGCTAGATTTATTGAAAAAGCATGGACATTAAGACAGAAAACACTGTATCCTACATAAGAGTACAATACTTTGACTTTTTTGTTGTCGATGACAATGGATACATAAGATTCTTGTTTTTGCCATCTTTGAATTGTTTGTACATATATTGTGTAGTGTCTTGTAAGCCCCTGTAGGCTGGGCACTTTAACGTGCATGACACTTAAATAAACAAATCAATCAATCAATCAATCAATCAGTATACACTCAAAATATTAAGTGTAAGTACAGAAGTACACGATTTGAGACACAGCATAGGACTTGCCAGAAATGGCTCTAACAAGCCTTATGGACTAAAGGGACATGAATAACTTATGAGATAATCAATGATTGGACACATTTGGGCTTTATGACCAATTCAGAGGTCGGGAGTCACCACATTTTTTTTTGTCTCTCTTGTTTACCGTGCTGTTAAATCTGAATGATTCTTTTGAAATTTATTGTGGAGAATCTAGCCGAGCTAACGATGTGTAGCATGTCCATCCTGACAAAAGTTTAAACATTTAAAATTTGAATGGCTCAAACATAGCCAACAACTCAGTGGGCTTCAAAAGAGTTTTATACATCCAAAGAACTTCTGTAAAAATGAATTGCTTGGTAACCAGACCTGACATCTAATTGAGACCAGCGTTTAGTGTGAAAATGTGTGGCTACACCCGGCTAGTAAAACGATTATAATTGAAGTTTTATGGTAGTTTTGCTGTTGTTAAACATGGTCCCCACTGACTTCAATTCATAAAGGATGTGCACCTTTTTTGGATTCTCCATTCACCATGAAGGCAAGCAAGAAAAACACATCTTTCTTCACAAATTCAAGGTAACGTGGCAAGAAACTGATATACAAACTGAAACTTTGCAGGTGTATTTCTTTAAATGGACAATTCCAGACCTATTCTAAAATGATGATTAAAAAGCAGCACCCAAGCAACCATCATGACTCGTTGTAGAATAATCATAAAAATCACATTAGTTAAGCAGAATTCTTCATTTACAATAATTGGAACGACCAAAAAGCGCCACTTTAAGCAGCAGTACTTCCTGTATGTGATTGGATGAGATTTTCGATACCAATACGCTGTTTGGATTTGCATTTTATTTGCTGCACTTGCACCAGGGTGGATGCAGGTAAGAATATCTTCAAACACAGAAAAAATCTGGGTTGCATTTTATTTGACTGAACCAACCCTTAAACGTCTCCAAACACTTCCTTTCTCCTAAGTGTGTTTCCTTGTGCTGTCACACAGGCCCGAGAGCTGCAGACACTCCACAACCTCAGGAGGCTTTTTGTCCAAGACTTGGCCACACGAGTCAAAAAGGTAAAAGCCCTGACAGTATGTACACACCCTCCCATCTCTGGAAGCAGCTCATGGTACATTATCACTGTAATCATCCTGCTGTCATGTGGTTTAGTGTGTGATTAAATCTCACATCCAGTGTAATATCACATGAGCTCTTGTAGCCCCGACCACGACGTTCACCTGGAATGAGACAAACACAGCCGTACTTGGCTCGTGCACCGGCTGCACTCCATTTAATTTGCACCATGATGAAATTTTAATGAATCCGGGGAACACAACAGAAAGTGTCTGCAATAAGTAGGCCATCTGATTCTTCAAAGGTAGCAGCTGTAAATTAGGGACCCAGGCTCTCGGCGTGGTGCTCATCTCCAGCCCTCAGGCTGCGGCTTGATGAGATAAACAAAGGCAAAGCAGGCTTTCCTGCAGGACACGGAATATGCAATGATGTTTTACCCGTCCCAAATCTGCTGCTTATCATCTCATTTAGCCACAAATGGGATGCTTTGGATTCAGGGGTTGTGATAACAGACCTTTTTCAGATGCTGGGTTGCAGCAACTGAACACAACAAATCGGTTGTACACAGGTAAATGGATAAATGAACGCAGAGCTAAAACATGGATGGAAATCAGTGTACAGATAAAGCTGTGTGTTGTGCCTCATTAGAACGGTCAGATGGATGACGCAGAAAACAGCGCTGCCCAGAAACAGAAGATCTCCTTCCTGGAGAACAACCTCGAGCAGCTCACCAAAGTTCACAAGCAGGTATAAATACATCCAAACACACAATAACCACCGTGCTTCCTCCCTGAACTAATCATAGCAGTGGCTTTTAACAGATTTTGTGTCTATCGGCTCTGCTTCGTCTCCTCTCACTCTTTGTGTTATCTGTTTTCCCCTCTGTAGCTGCTGCGGGACAACGCCGACCTCCGCAGTGAGCTGCCTAAAATGGAGAAGCGCCTGCGGGCCACCGCTGAGCGGATCAAGGCCCTGGAGACTGCACTAAAGGAGGCCCAGGAGAACGCAGCCCGCGAGCGAAAGCGCCACCAGGAGGAGATGGAGCGCATTAAGGACACTGTCAAGCCCAAAAACATGGGCAGGAGAGCCTCGATAGGTAGGTGCACACACAGAACTAAATGTCCTACAAATGTGTCACAGCCGTAGGGGATTCGGAGCCAACACACAAACTAGCCGCCTTTACTGGGTGTGTTACCATTTGTTGACGGTGTGTTTTGGCCTTTAAAAAGAAGGCAAGTAAGCGTATTTCCTGAAATGCCAAACTAGTCCTTTAAATTCAACTAAAGAAATGAGAAATATCTGTACACCTTAACTATCATGATGGCTCAACCTGCTTTCTGTATGTGACCTGCGTTATCTCTCTGTGTCCAACCCAGCCAAGCCCATCAGACCAGGCCAGCTGCAAGGCCTTATTAGCCTTAGCGTCAACAGGTCCAACCTCATGAACAACAGCAAGCCTGACAGCATCGACGAAGGAGGTGACAGCAGGTGAGAGGAGAATACACACTCTTAAGAGTCTATACTGTGTCCAGTGGCTGCTTGACAGTAGCTGAATAAGTAGTATACTTAATACTCTCTCATATTTATTCCTTATCCAGGTAATCAGTCAAAAAGATAAAATGTAAATTCAAGAGGAGATTCGGTTTCATTCCTGTATTCTTCTGGTTTCCCCTACAGCTGTTGAGGATGGAGCACAGTCACCCACACAACAAGCCAAAGCCCCAGAGAAGTCTTCAGCCCCAAATATTGAACTTTTACCAAAAACCACCGCACCATTCACCCAACGTCAAAGTGTGTATATACTGTATATAACGATGGCCGTACTGTGCAGCACTTCGCGCCTCTGGCTCTACAAGAAACCACATTAGTGCCTTATGAAAACAACACATAATGCCACGAGTTGCTCCGTTGACAGCATCTTAACAGGTATTAGTCTTAGATCTCGGTGGACCCCCGAACATAAGAAGACACTAGAGGGCACTGGCTTTATTTCTCAATGCTTTGCTTTGAACATTTCTCAGGGGATTCCTCTTTTCTGCCTATTTGTCATTGTTATGTGCCAATGAACGTCTTCAAGGGACAGTTCACCGCAGAATCAAAAATACATATTTGTACTCTTACCTGTATTGCTATTTATCAATCTAGATAGTTTCAGTGTGAGTTCCAGTCACCTTGAGGCGTCCTGTTCTACATATCTACCAAGTTTAGTAAAAATCCATATGGCGGTTAGGCCTAGATAAGAAATGAGCTCTCTAGCGCCCCCATTTTGTTTGATGGGGTCAATAATGGAGGGGTCCCCTCAGATTATGTGTGGTCATATGCCTACAAAGTTGCGTGGTGATGGGTGAAACCCTTGAGATGTTATACACCTTTATGTGATGAGCCACGCCCTCCGCAATATTCATTGCCTTATAGAAGCTCAGTTTTAGTAAGTTTTCCAACTTTTGCCAAGAGGGAACTTTAGATATTGGTCCCTAGATTATGTTCACCCAGTTTCATGCAGATCGCTCAAACTTCCGAGGAAGAGATCCATTTGAAGTGTTTTTCAAAAAATTCAAAATGGCGGAAAATCCATATAAGTGGAAGTTATGGGTTCTTGAGGCAAATGTGTTCCTCATGAGGAGAGGCATCTCTGTGCAAAGTTTCATGTCTCTACGACATACGGGGCATGAGATATGCCCATTCAAAGTTTGCAATTTCAATATATATAGCGCCCCCCTTTGGTCAATTGATGTAATATTGCTTCATTGGCATCCTCCCATGACCCTCTACCACTGTGCCAAATTTCACATGGATTGACCAAGTCAGTGAGGAGAAAAACGTGGAACAGACAGAGTTTTCAGCATTATATAGTAAGATAGAGTTTGAATCTGATATGTTTGACAAACACCAGGCAAGTGCGGCAAAAAAACCCATCTAATTATGTGTGCTTGAAAAGTCAGGGAAAAGTTTGGAAATTTTGTCCATGAAAAATGTGTAAAACCTGTTGATGGCGTCCTCCTCGGCTGAGCTGTAACTTAAGCTAGCTCAGTGTTGCTAGGTGAGCTTTCAGTAGATGCACCTTTCCTTCTGCACAGTGATACTGTTGGCAGGTGTGGTTCAGCAGAAAGAAAATAGTTCCTACATGAAACTGCCCACAACAAGGTCTGTGGAGTATCTTGAGTAACCAGGTCATGATTTCCGGAAGAGACGTTTCTTTTTGGTGCTTTGAGTACCACAAACCGAGTGCCATCAAGTTCTGTTATGTTTGAGAGAAGGCAGACTTCTCTACAGCTGATATCTCCAACACTTGGCAGCTCACACCAAAATAATCTAGACTGATAAATAGCACCCCAGGTAGGAGGAAAAATATGTATTTTTGATTCTGGGGTGAACTGTCCCTTTAACCATCCATTTGTGTATTTAAACACAAATTGGTAGACAGATGGTGGACAGTGTTTCAGTTGAACACACCTGTACAGCAAGTGGATGCATGCACAAGCTTATTCTTTGACAAAATGTCTCTCCACCATCATTCCCATTAGTGTCTACAGCAGTGTTGCCTTTTGGGTCAGGTGCAGGAAGGGCACTTGGAGTGGGTGGATACGAATGTAATTTATGCCTGATAGCTGCAGGCAAGAGTTAAGCCAAGAGTTATGTTTGTTTGGTAAAACCTTTAATTATGTTTTGTTTTAATGTTGCTGATGTGTCCGGACTGAGCTAGAAACGCTTGAATTTACAGTAGGAAAATGGATGACTGATACTTACACTGTAACACTCTGTCAGCTCTGTAGCCTTGTTAGCACTCCTGACGAAACAAATGCACTGATACTGTGTTACTGAACAGACTCTAAATTTGAAAATTCCAAAGAAAAATTGTCGTTAACACACACTAAATGTTTTCACAGCATTTTTAAATGCTTATTATGCTGTTCATTTACAAAACACCATACTGTTAGTCATCGTTAATTGAATTTTGACAAGTCATTGAAATGATTGTGTACGTGCCTGTGCAGTGTGTCCAGATTAAGTGCCTTACAAACACTGTACGACCTTTTTCACAAGTTTTCTGTTGACCCTGACCATCACGTCATGTTTCCCCCCTAGAAATAATAAATTTAAATTGGAAACCTCAATGTGGTTCATGTGTTTGACTGTAATGAAATTGTTATTTTCTTCACTCTCTCAGAGTTGGATGGTAGTTGGTAGTGATGGCCAAATGAAGCTTCATGAAGCATTTTCTTTATTTTCTGAGCCCACTAGATGGCGCTCATGGTTTAAAGAGAGAGGCTCAAAGAATGGCAATTCAGTGTGCTTTCGACCTTTTCTTGAACAAAAAGCACCATCTAGTGGGCTCAGAAAATAAAGACAACGCTTCATGAAGCTTCATTTGGTCATCACTAGTAGTTGTGTCGAGCAAAGTGTGCACAGTGCTAACGCTATCTCTGGATGGTGGTGTGTGAGGTGAGCCGTCATGTTCGTAGTTTTCCCAGAGAATTTTATTCTCATATGACACTGCTTGCAAATCTCATGTGTCATTTCCAAGTCCTCCTTTCCTTCTGTGTTAAAAAATCCAAAATAAGTCGAGAAGTTTGATTTAAACGCTGACGGCACATTTCTGATTTTACCTGGTGCCTCCATCTTTAATTGATGTTTGACAAACTTCCTGCCAAATGCCGCTGACTGAGACACATCAGCACCATCTAGTGGACTGAATAAGCAACTGATTTTATTATTCTAGTACCAAAAGTTGTATTAGGATGTATAGTTGCACTACTGAGACCTGAACTTTTGTTTGGTATGCATCTTTGATTTTTCAGTAGGACCTGATAAGTATAAACAACTAAACATCGTCAACGATAATAAATAAATAAATAAAGTCCCAATATCCTCAAACGAGAGAACAATAAAGCTCCTCAATGGAGACGATGATAAAGTCCCAACGTCCTTCGATGAGCTGATGAAAACTTCCCATCGTCTGCAAACGAGTACTTCCTAATTAACAGCTTCTTAGTTTGTTACTGTTGCTTAAATTGGTTGAATTAATAAACAAGTTTCAGCCATAAAATGTGATCAGGTTTTGGCCCTTGTCCACTTTTGTTACGGTATTAGCTGCAGAATGACTTGGCAGAGATGGCTGCCATTTTGTTTTTAGATGGATTAGTGTATTGTGCTCTTACCACCACTAGATGGCACAAAAAAGTGTCCACAGATGAGGACATCAAGTTGAAGTTAAGTAAAATGAAGTATCAGTTCAAGTAAACCCAGAATGTGATGTCCTCATATGAGAACGCCGGGTCTCAGGATGATATGATAAAAATAAATTGATATTGTTATTGGTGTCTGTGTATTGATACTAGGGCTGCAACGATTAATCGACTAATCGATGACTAATCAACTATTAAAATAATCGGTGACTATTTTAGTAGTCGACTAATCGGTTTGAGTCATTTTTCATAGAAAAGTACTATAAAAGTACCCATAATACTCTTATTGCAGCTTCTTATGTTGAAATATTGGCAGCTTTACACACTCTCCCATGATGGTGAACTAAAACCCTTTGGCGTGAGTATGAAACAAGACATCAGATGACACAATTTTGAGGTTTGGGAGAAACAGACCGACATTTTTCAACATTTTAACACATTTTTCGATAAAATGATTAGTCGACTAATCGAAGAAATCATTGACAGATTAGTCGACAATGAAAATAATCGCTAGTTGCAGCCCTAATTGATACAATATTGCCATACTATGCTGTGTTCCCAGAACAGTCACATTATCAGTCCTTCAGTCTCAAAACAACACTGACACCAACAATGCTAATCATGCCCGTCACTTCCCTCCTTACACCAACAGGGTGCGCTTTCACACACACAGTGTACACCAATACACACTGAGAAGTGATGAGATTAAATTACTGTGCAGCTGTTCATATATTATTCTGCAATAATGTAAACGTGGAGTATTGTTGCCTGAGGCTAATTTCAGTCCCTCTATAGTGTTAGTGACGGCTCTCCATTGAAGACTTGCTGAGTTCCTGGATCATCCGAGCACTAAATCATTCATGATCCTGCCTGGATGGTGAAACTCCCTGCTGTGATTGCCAGATAGGCTACAGCTCAGCTGAGGGAGGGGGGGGGGGGGTTGAATTTACATGTTTATCCTAAGAAGTTTAATTATGCTATGTTGTTTTAAAAATAGGGCAATGATAATCCCATCAAATAATGCAACTAATTAATTACATTAATTAGACTTGCAATGGAATTTATTCTGGTTTTAAGCAAAAGTGAAATCTAAACTATTCCAGTTTTTAACCGGGATCCCCTGGAGCTCGGTCAACGTCCCCTGAGTGTCCGCGGACCCTATGTTGGGAAGCACCGGACAGTGAGGTGTTGGACCTGGAGGGGGCAGGCCGGCCGCGGGGATGTGGACGCCGTCTATCAGCGCTGACAGACGGGTGGGGTGGGAGCGACAGACCAGCGTCTGCTGGGTGAAGGACCACAAGTGCGTCAAGGGGAACGGAAACACACTGACAAGAACCGGATGGTGGCGGAACTCCCCTTCAAAATAAAACAATCTGTTGCCAAAATATGATTACGGCAACATAATCTATGTAACAATGGCAACATTTGCTCACACATGGAAACAGTAACTTAATGGCGGATGACATCACACTTTAAGGATGCATTCAACCTTCTGAGGTAATTCTTTGCACTTTATAGCTTTAAAATTGTATTTAAAAAAATATTACGAAGTTGTAGACACTTTTTGAATCACCATGCATGACTCATGTATCTGGGATATAACTACAATTATTATAGTGATTTTGATCATTTCAGCAAGCTCCAGCCAGCATGAATGGATCATTTATAAGATTTCAATGAGTGTGGGATAGCCCTTGAAAATGGGTAGTTCATGTCCATATAATCACACATAATGTATAAAATAACACAAAATGAAACAAAACCTACATCTTTGTTTCGACATTGGAGGGTTTGGGGTCCAACACTTAATTTCCTGCATTCAAGAGAATTTTTATGAGCACTAAAGTCTTTTTTGCTGCTGCTAATTATGTGTCCTGCTTGTTTTGACATGTTGCTCTAGTTGTTTATATGTCACTTCTGCCACAAGTGCTTTTAAAATTTATATGTCCTTTTCCAGTCTTTAAACTGCATGTCCTGTTCTTGTTTTTTTCTTTATCTCATTGATGTGTTAGAATAAGTCTTTTAAACTGTGTGCCCATTTTTATTTTTTTTTTTGACATTTTTTTATACCATATGTATCTATTAATTTGCACTATCTCTTCTTAAATAAACTGAAACTGAATCAATTCATGGAGTAAATGTCATTGATTGTGTCAAAAATAAAAGTCCTTTGCTACTTTCATGTTTGTTGTGAGAGGGGACAAACGCACATGTTGTAAATATTGATGGCCACCCCCCCCCGAAATCTACACCTATGCACATAAACATAATCAGACTTCTTCATGCTTTAATTGAATTAAAAAAAGTATAATCATTACAGGAACAGACCCCACTAGATAGGTAGATAGTACTTTATTGATCCCAAACTGGGAAATTCTTGTGTTACAGCAGCAACAGTAATATACATGTAAATACAAGAAGAAATAAAAAATAAAATATAAAAATCAAAATAAAATATATGAGAAAATAGAAATATAAAATATATACAAAAATAAAAAGTACTAAAATTTAAAATATACAAGAGAAATATACAGGAATTAAAAAAAATACATACAGAAAATTATGACCAAAGGGAAGATAATTGAAAATAAATACATTTAAATATGCTTCACAGCAAATTTTTATATTTTATTAATTATTTCTAGCCGCTCTGACCCTAAAAACCAAAACATGCTGAGCTAGGGTCCCCCATTTAAAGCTTTTAGTTTGAAGGCAGTGACCGGATGTGTCGTGTGTCGCCGCAGTCCACTTGACAGCGCGCAGAGAGGCGGGGGATTGCGAACAGACCGACTGACTGGAGGTCTGCAGCGGACTGAGAGTCGGAGCGGCCGACAGTGAAATAGGTGGGAAAAGTTGCTGCTAACTCCGTCCACGGAGCACCGGGAGACACCCGTGGAGTTCCCACAGGTGAGTGTGTGTCAGTGTGGTGTGTGTCGCCTGGTCACAGAGCGGCTATTGGCTCCCGTGTGTCGGAGTTACTTTGTTGCTATGCACGCTGTTGCAGAGCCGAGGGGTTGTATCCGAGTGAACCTGCAGTGCTTTTGTCCAGCGGGCAGCGAGTGCGTGGAAACGGTCACGCAAGTGTCACAAATAACCAGTGTGTTGGCTCGTGTTTGGGTAATTTAACACCCCACGTGATGACATCAGCCTGTGCGGCACCTACAGATTTGCGGAGCTGATTTCCTCGCGGTGTGTTTGGCAATTTGTCCCCGCTCGAGGGGGGGCTTTCTCCGGCAGCCACGTCCCTGCCCTTCCCTCGCTCCTGGGGCTCCTCCGTGATGTCGAGTCTTGGTCCTTTGTTGTGAATGCACACGGATTAAACTCCCTTTGTGTTGTATTTCTGCAGCCTGTGAGGCTGCAAGGGACCCTGCCCCCCACCTATGCCCCCTCTTCACCACCGCCACCGCCACCCGGCCCCGGGCATGGCTCTGGCCGCTCAGCCCTCAACCATTCACAGACCCAAGCTGCTTGTTTGCAGGACTTCTACCGTGCACGGTTACAAAGGAGCAGTGTTTTCATGCAGTGCGTGTCCACATTATGCTGCAAAGAGCCCGCATAGGAGTGAAATGCAGCAGCAGCAGCAGCAGCAGCACATGCTGGAGTGGATGCTGCTCGGCCACATCTGTTTTGAATGAAGCACAGGGACAAAGGCAGTCCGAGTCTCAGGGTGTTTGCTGCTACAGTGGCTGCTGGGCTGCAGATGGTTGCAGACAAAAGCACAGGTCGTGATCTCTGTGTTAATGCATGCATACCTCCAATCTCTGCCAGCTACTCCTCTGATGGAGCGCTAAGTGACAGTGTGTTGCCATTACGCAGTTTCTTACTATATTACTATGATGTCTGCATATGTATGTCACACACACATAGCGACATTTCACCACCATTATCTGCCACCAGTGTGTTTTTAGGTTGAGGTCATCTATAGAGGACATATTTGTCTATAGATGAGCAACATCAGGACCAAAATCGTAGCCATGACAGATCAGGTGAAGCACTGCAGTTTTAAAAAGTGTTTCCTTTACTTTAAGGCGATCCAGTAGTTGAGTCAGAGGGTGAGATAACGTACAAGTGAGGTGTGTACATCCAGGAAAAGGCCTCATTTTTAAAACCACTTTCAGATTCCCAAATTGTCAAAAAGGACAGTGGGGCTCCGTTGCATAAAGACACACGGACAATAGTTGCTCCCTCGCTGCTGAGCCGAGCCGTGCCAACCTGCTTCCAAACATGAGCGGCGTCCTTTGACTCACCACACAGCAACAAGTTGGCTGCCGCACTTCTCCGAGACTTCACTTTCCTCTGACGCCGATTCTGTTGCAGCAAAATTTACTCCTGGGTCCAGTGCCAGGACTCTGAGACACCGCAGTAGTTAAGAAAGAGAGAGAGAGAGAGGAGGGGGGTTGAGTTGTAAATTTGTGTCGTATTGTGCCCGAGGAGTCGGTTTCAATTTATGGTTAACAGTAAGTTTTTGTTGGAGTGACTCAGCTGTGGGCCCCTGTGAAGGTGACTGATGTCATGCTTGATCTCCGGCCAGCTTTAAGGTCTCTCAGGGTTTTGATGAGCCTCCGAAGAGACAATTAAAGTTACTCTGATTAAAGTCATCTGATCGTTGCATCTGAAGGGTTCGGTCGCGCTGGTGTATATTTGGGATCCTTAATCTTTTGGATACGTGTCTCCAGCTTCAGATGCTAATGGTGTGAAGAGGACAGTTGCGGTAATCCAGCAGATAGAGTTATCTTTGGACAAACTAACAGCATGACGTTCTCAGCCTCGGGCGCTGTCATGTTGCTTGCTGCAGGTTTCATCCTTTATCTCAGAGTGCAGCACACACCCTCACACACACGCAGTAGAAACGCAGTCCATATTTACTTCAGTGTAGCACAGTGACTTCACTGTGAGGAGGACAGGACAGTGGCTGTCATGCAGCAGTGATAGTACTGCTGTTATCATGTGCGTGACTTGAAGCCCTGACAGACTCCTGACTACATCTCTGGCACCTCTGGTGATGGTGTGAAGCGTAGATGGCTTCTGAAGAGGTCGGGTCACACCAGGATTTGTGGCTGATTCCCAACATTCGTTCTAATACACACACAAATCGAAACAGACAGTGACTGTTCCTTGAGAGACAGTCATTCATAAGAGAGACAGTCATCCTGGACACGTGTGTGTTGACATCATGGCTCCTACTGGGACAGGACCGGACTGGACTGCTGTCAGGCACACACACACCAGAAACACTGGCATGATGTAACACTGAGTGTGTGTGTGTGCTTCACGGTGTTGAAACAGATAAAACAGAACCAATTTAAGCCCGTTACAAACACGCGGCCCATGTCTCAGGACTCCCACTCTGGCCCAGACGGCTCTCACCACCCTAAATCTATTCTGGGTGTGTATCTGTAAGTCTGAGCTTCAGTGTGTGTGTGTGTGTAGATATTCCTTTACATAAGGATGGGCCTCTTATAGATTCAGCGGCGTGTTCTCACGCCTCACTAAAAGCACCTGCTTTTACCGCCTGCACTTCCAGGATGTCGGTCCACGGCGGCTGCTATTTCAGGGAGGATGAGGGAGAATTTGATATGAGGGGAGTCGCGGCTCGGTAGCAGCTCCTCTGCTATGGGAGCACCCCGGAATTTATTTAGGTTAACCGACGAAGGGAGACTCTCTGACAGACGGATCAATGACAGGCCTCATCCCAAAACAAACCCTGCAGGAATGGCGACAGCCCAGCTGTCCTCTGACTCACACACTGTGTATAATATATGGAGAAGATCACCCAAAGCTTTTTAAAGGTTTCTGGCTGTCTTGTAGCTGCATTAATGAGTAATGAAGTCAAACAGCAGAGCAGAATTCTATGAAACAACACTTTATTTTTGAAGGCAGTCTCTGAGGGAGGGTAAGCTCCAGGGAGTCATTGTAGTCACTGGATCGCAGGCAGGATCTTTGGGGTCATGTTGTCATCACCTTTAGTACCGCAGAGGGTGATCAGGTTACAGCACTGGATATCCTTAGCAGTGGTATTGGTTACCAGAGTAATCAGTGTTGGCTGTCTGTTGTGGTTTTTGATGATCAGAGGGGGGGTGGTCATGTGGTGCTCCTTATTCGACTCACCAATGGAGTATGTCCGTCTGGTAGTAGATCATGTCATCATGTGAGTGTGTTGCAGCAGTAGCACTTTGTGGTTGTGGTAATCAGGTGAGTAATAAGGCGAGCTGTGACAGGCTGGAAAGTTTGTACAATGAAACCCGAGCGTGTTTGTGTGGTTTGGTGGGTGTACATTCATGTCTCTGAGCTTGCTAAAGGTCTTGTGCCTTTAAAAATATAGCTTGTGACATTTAACTGGAAAAAAACCACTCTGTTCCCTGTCTGTGTTATCTCCTGCAGTCCAGCAGTTCCCCCAGTCAGACATGAGGAGCCCCCCAGGCCTGGGTCGCTGAGCAGCTGAGATCAAAGTTCAAGTGCTTGTTCCGGCAGTCATGGCTGACAGGGAGGGGCTGCCCATCGCCCCGGGCCAGATCTACATTGAAGTGGAGTACGACTACGAGTACAAGGCCAAAGACAAGATGGTGACCATCCGCCAGGGAGAGTGCTACATGCTGGTGAAGAAGACCAATGAGGACTGGTGGCAGGTGAGGAAGGAGGAGGGCACAAAGGCTTTTTACGTGCCGGCGCAGTATGTCAGGGAGGTGCGCCGGGCGCTCATGCCCCCCCAGAAGCCAGCATTGAGGGCCAAGCCCACTGTTTTGGATATCTGCCGGGCATCCAATGAAAACCTGAACAGAGCCCAGCCGGAAATGTCCAGCTTCGGGCGTCCATCGCCTTCCTCCACCCCGTCGCCATCCTCTGATCGCGTCACACCGCCAGCTCTGTCCAAGGATGCTAACCAGAACATGAGCCCCCATCACTGCAAGGTGGTAGCCGAACTGGTACTTCTTCACAACAACAACAACCATCACCACGCCAACAATTCCACGTTGCCAAGGACACGGGCAGACTCGCCTCCGCTTAAAGTGGGGAACAACCACAAAAAAAGTCCAGACAGTGACAAGGCGTCCCCGCCGAGCGAGCTACCGGGAGATCGCCTGAACAAGCTCCACAACGACTCGGAGTCTGGAGACGAGCTGAGCAGCAGCTCAACAGAACACATGCAGGTACGTTGCTATTTACTCTTTCTAAAAATGGCGTCCCTCCAGGATCTGCATTGGGGGGGTTTGTTTTTGTGCATTTATTTGAACAAAAATTAGTCACTGTTTCACGGTTTGTAGAGGCACTGAACCCAACGCATGGTAGCTTCTTTAGTTCTGTCTCTGCTGCCTTAGAACTGTTGCTTTTGTCCTTCTTTGTACTCTGAATTATACCTTTCCGTCCTCTCCTTTTCCTCTGTTCTCCCTGGTTTATTTCTCACCGTGTGCTCATTTTTTCCCTCCTGGGCTGGCTGCAGATAACAACCCTTGTCCCCATCAGATTGTCATATTGGCTGTGCAGAGATTGCATGTTCCTCACTCGCCGTCTCTTGCAGAGCTGCATTCATTCATCAGGCCCCTACACCGCTCCACCTCAAACAATTTTGTGCCTCATTTGGCAGATTTGACGAAAACAGCAACAGTTGCAGGTCCTTATTAAAATGCTGCTGTTGCCCTTGAAGCATAATTTGTCTGGCTTGTGCAGATGTGCCTTTTTGGGGTGAGGGGCTGCAGCATTTAGGTCATTAAAGACTAAATGGTCTGTTCACAGCTTCACTGTTAAATGGAGGGTTCTGTAATTGAGTCTTCAGGTACATTTAATACAAGGAAATGCCAAACACAACTGCTTGGATGTGTGTGCTTTTTAAACTTGCTAATGTCCCTGTGCTACAGGAATGTGTGCAGAGGTATTATTAGACCCACAACTTATTCTTTGAAGCAGATAATCTCCACAAGGTGTCTGGTGTCTGTATGAAGTGACTAAGCCCTATGTAGGGATCCTCTCCTGGTGCAGAGATCCAAACTTCTTGATGCCGCCCAATGAAAACATAAAATAAGTTCTCTCCCTCCCCCCTTGTCCCCACAGTCCCCAGATTGATAATTCAGGCCTCCTCCCACCTCCATGATCTCTGTCTCATCACTCTGCGCCGGGAGAATAGGAGAATGGGTGGAAGGCTGCAGGAACTGGGGCTTATCCTCCCTCGTCTGCAGCGGAGGTAGATCAAAGTAGAAAAAAAAGGAGATTTCCAGACAGTGGGAGTCCAAGCGGCACTGCTCTTGGTGAGCCATTTTCGGGGTGGCTGTATCTAGGCAGGGTCAGCTTGTTTGAAGGCTCCAAGTGCTGCTTGTGTCCTTTGTTCCACAGGCTGCAGCAGCCTCCTCCACCATGGAGTGAACAAAGAGAGACAGGCTTGAATAGAAACTAGGTCATATCAGCGGAGGATCAGTCTGTAGCCCCCAGTCGCCCCGCCGTGGGGACCACTGTGTGAGTGTGAGTGCCATGTGTGATGCGCCGTGTGAAGGAAAAGCGAGTGAGAATGGAGGCACACTAACACGGTTTACAACTTCAGAGCCCCACATGCAGGACAGTTAAATGGTTTGTGGGTTGCAATTGACATCCCTCAAAAGCCCCCATCAAGGCGAGAAAAGGGGGTTGTTTTCTGTGTTGCTGCCCGCCTTCACCAACCTTTTTGAATTAATTTCACGCTTGTCAAATCACACGGGCCAAAATAAACACACATTTCACTCTCGGCCATTTACATTTGCATGGGCAGCTCTAAGGAGTGTTTTTTGTTGGGCTACAGTAGTGCCGGAGGGGCGGATAAGAAACAGACAGCAGACAGGGTTCAGACGAAGCTCCCCATGAAGCTCGAAGCTGTCTGTGGTCGCTGGGGCAGGTGGAACCCACTCCCTCGCTCTTTGTGCCTTTTGTGATGTTGTGTTAGTTTGTCCTGTTTGGCCTGTTGCCAGGCGAGTGAATGACCCTGCAAAAACCAAATTCTTCTAACTCTCCCACTTCCACTGCTTCCTGTCAGTGCTCGGGCGCAGAAAACTGGGCCTATAAGAGAGAAGGAGAGAGGATCATTTTGATTTTGGAGAGTTATTAGATTTCTTGGGGCAAATGCCAATATATAAGAGTTTTAAAAAATCAGAACTGTATAAACAAAATAATTGATAAGGATCCCCTAAATTAAGTTATTAAGGAATTGTCAACACGATCTTGTTTGCACTAAGTTGGACATTTCGCTATGTACAAAACTTTTAATTCAAACATTTGCTGTTAGCACTCGGCCATTTGTTAATTTTTAACAGGGGGGACCATTCATTTCATCAAACACAAGTAAGTGCAGACCACCTGCTTTTACAGTAGTCCAAATATGTGTCTGTTCCTCGATAGTTTCTATACCTTCACTCCAAAGGGTCCATGGATCAAAAGAATCATAGAAAATTAAATCAAGTTGTATTTATTGTTTTGTGAAGTCCATTGCTAACTGTGGATGCTAGCTTTGTCCAACAGGTGCAGTTCATTTGACATACTTTCTCATCTTCTTGCATTGTTGTTGGGTATGCTTGTTTCTGGTACCTCATTGGCTACAAAATAAAAGTGTCCCAGAGCTTTTCTATTTTATCTTTACCCATGGACATCCTCAGAGTACAACATTCGCTCCAGGTTTAGAAAAGGAATAGGCTCTGTCACGTATCTTTGCGGTCACCGTTCTGCAACCTTTGAAGGCCTCTTTCTCCAAATACTGGTTTTGGGGACATTCGTTATGTAATGTGGCATATTTTGGTTAATATTTCGAGAACAGGAACAATACTGGTATTATTTGAAATCTAAGAATCTCCCATTTCAAACAGTGTCTGGTGTGTGGTCATTTTGCTATTAAGAGAGATGGCGTCCCCCCTTGTACCTCCTCAAATCGCCTACTGGCTGTAAAAGCAAACTAAGGTACCCAGGGAGAAGAAAAGAAAGGCAAAGCCAAACAAAACATAGCTGCGTAATGCACAGTTGCACCCTCATTTCTGCTCGCCACTATAGCGCCCTCAACTCTGACAAGTGAAGTAAATCTTAGCCAGACTAGACCCCGGCCTCGCTTCCTCTAACACCGCCCAGTCTGATCACCACAAAGCAGGAGCTATGCAGGAGAGATACTCTTCATTGTGCTGGGGTTTTATAATTTAACTATGCATTCGACTGCGAAGCCATTAGGCCATAAACAATAATTACTGTACGTCTCATAATTTGAGGTAAGATGCATCGATGAAAATGCACAATGTCACCAAACTTCTTTATTCCTGGTTGTGAAGATGCAGAATGACTGAATGAGTTTTTCATTATTGAGTCATACAGACAGTTATGCACAGCCTGCATAGGCTCATAAGACACCATAAAATCAATATAAGCCAAGACCAAAGTCCAGCGCACTTATTTTCAGAAACTTGCATAAAGCGACAAAAGCATCATACATAATCAGAACATCACTGACAAGCATTTACTGTGTAGCACTGAAAGAATAAAGTACTAAAGTACTAACAAACAAACTAACTCGCCCTCTCGTCCAGGCTTTTGCAACTAAATTGGCAAAGTTAAACTCTTCAAAATTAAACAACCATTCTAGCTGTTGGTCGTCTGAGCACCAGAAGATGCCAGGGTTTAGTCGAGCTACTTCACGGAACATTAACTCAACACAAATGTTTTATGTGTACCAAACATTACGGCTAAAGACAAGGCAATTTCCTGATGTTGTGTGTGAAATCAGAGGTTAAATGTTTTGCACCGCTTGCAGCTAACGCGTGGACAACAGACAAGATGAATTCCCATGACGAAGGCTGTACATTCACATCTCATGCACGTGCTGAAAGAATTGAGCTGAATTAGATTAAGTATGCACGCTTAGTAGTAATCACAGACTCAGAATAGTTTAGTTTTGTTATCAATGGAGCAGGTTACCTTCGGTTGTAAATTAGTTATTAAAAGAAAATGCAACTCATTTTTGCAGTTTTCAGATGCTCCTGCACTTTCATCGCTAAAAAACTCCCCTACAATTTGTTAGAAAAGCTGCAACAAAGCCACAACCGTCCCCCAAAAAAGCCCACAACATCCTGGAGGGACTGATTTATTGAGAAGAAAAAAGCAGAATGTCAGCAGGGTTATTTTTTCAGACTACAGACAGCTCCCCACTGAAAACAACTAGTACTCCTTGTGACAATAAACTTGACTTGATGCATAAAATCTTGCCCCGTAACTAAATATAATATATTTCATGTTGCTCTGGTGCCCACTTGCTTTTTTTGATTCATCCACCAAACAGTTCACCTTCAGCCTCCCCTTCACAAACACAGCTCCTTCCCTCCTCACACCCTCACCCTGTAAAGGAGTGAAGGAGCTGCTGGGTGAATGGGCGGATGTCTAGATGGATGGATCTGTTAGAAGGATTTGTCGCTGACATGCCTCCGCTCGAGTGCCAGCTGGCCACCTCTAATTGATTAGATTTGATCTCGGGGGTGACGATTAACGCCTCTGTGTCTCTCCATGCTTTCCGTATGTAATTTGCTTATCTCTGGGGCTCCGGCGGCAGCAGAGCGCGATGGTCCGCTCCCCCGCCTCCTCTGCACCTTCAGAGGTTTGCTTGGGGTTGTGGTCACACAGCCATCCTCCTGAATCCTACTTAGTTATCAAGCCCTCCCCCTCCTCTCTCTAAAAGCACAGCTCCTATGCTCTTAAAGGATTGGCAAAATAAACCTCTTTTCTTCACTTCTCAACAGCCCGGCGATGGCATGGAGTATTTATTTTCTTAAAAGAATGTGGCAAACCATATGATTTAAAAGCTTGTTTTTCGCTTTAACATATTTGGTTTCTCTATGGCTGTTTTGTTTGTAAGACTCTGCCGTGGTGCCAAATTTAAAATTCACCAGAAAAACATGACCACACAGTTCCTCAGTCCCCACAAAGAAAGTTATTTTGAGTCGGGTTATTTCGGAGTACTTTTACTCATATCTTCTTGAGAGTGGGGAAAGTCAAGACTCGTCCATTTGATGGGAAACGGCTCCTTTTCGTTCCAGAGCACAGTGACTTAATGAATGGATGAAGGCTGCTGTGTGGGATCGTGTGAGAGGCCAGATTGTTGTTTTCCTTCTCTGAAATGTGTCACCGAGGGGAAGATGTGGTGGCCCTGGATGTGTTTGTGTCTGTGGCTTTGCACCGTGGAGCCAGTGGGCTGCCCTGTGCTCATTCACTGTCTGATTAGGAAGACCTTGAGATCCCCCCACACCTCTGCCTTTACGCCGTGTCACACAGTCACACTCCAAACAAGGTATCAGCCTCTGAGGGGCCCTCCCTCCCTCCCTTCCTCTCTTTCTTTCACAACCCTGACACATTGCTCTGTTAAGTAACGCTCTATGTTAATAATAAAACCAGTAATTCCCAGAGATTACAAGCTGGATCAGTCACTCCCCTAAAATAAGCCGCCTTCCTGTATGACATTTCTTCCACAGAAACGTCCTAGAAGGTTTAAGGATGCCGACAGTCGCAGTGACATAACTGACTCGTAAATGTATCCGGATGCATTCTCAAAGGATTTAAAAACAAAAGGAAACAGCTGAGTCTGTCTGCCTTCAACCTGCTGTGTGGTCTCTTGCTAGCTGGCAGTGCCTGAAGGAGGAGGAGGAGGAGGGGGGTTGTGGGCGTAGCAAGACAGGGACAAAGTGCTTAGGCCTTGGGCCCTGACGGAGCTGCTTCAGCCCCCGTGGGATGGCAGAGACCTGGGGACACGAGGCCAGACAGATATGTTTTCATGTTTGGGTGAATGTGGAGATTAGTTGCAGCCTGCGAGCCGTAAACCTCAGCAACATTACAAGGCCACCATTAAAGATGGAGGAGAGCATTAAAAGTGGATGTCATGAATGTTTGAATGTCTGCTGAGATATTCTTGAATGTAGATGGATTGTTTCTCTCAACATGCACCCTTTGGCTTCTGCTAAGTTGTATGTTTACCGACTTGTGCAACAGAGCAAAGGCCGAGAGTGTGTACCAGGGGCTTAGCATTGAAATAGACTGCTATGTGGGGGCGGTTGAGGCTCCTAGGGGCACTTTGAAAGTGTATTCACTCCTGGAAAGGTTTGACCAACTTACTGCTACAATGTTGGCGCAGTGAATTGGATCATTATTGTCCAGTGACGTGAGTTTGCTCCCATGTGAAGCAGAATGTGCACATTGTTCATATAAAGGACATAATGGTGGCTGATGAGAGTGCCTTTCTCTCGCACTTGAGGGTCTTGGGAAGCTCTCCACTTTACTGTACAGAAACGACCTGTTCTCAAACATCCCAGCACCACAATAACCTGCTAATTACATGTTGTGCTAAACGGACTCTTTCCCCGCGGAGTCTAAAATTTGCTGCAGAGCGCTCTTTACAGCCAATTTCAAAATGAGCTGAAATCTTTTGAAGTAACAAGACGTCCGTGCTCCTATTACATGATGACCCAGTAAAGAACCACCATATATGAAGCGGTGCTGTAAAGTGCGGCCGTCTCCTGTCTGTTGTGCCCCGTAGTCTGGAGCTGCGCCGAGAGTCTTACTCCCGGACCGGCTGAAAAGGAGGCCCCTGCTTGTTTTCCAGTGCATACTTGACATTCCTGCCTCAGTGCCTACACACACACTCACACACAGTGAGGCAACAGGCAAGCTAAGTCAATGAAGCTCTGCTTTCCCCTCAAAAGCAAATCACTGGACCTTTCAGTAATTTAATATTAAACTTGAGCAAATTGTGCATCCACTGTGTTCATGTGAGAGTCGGCCCCTCTCTGCTCCTCTGCCTGCTGGCGTTCTTTCTACTTCTCGTCTCTTTCCTCTGTCTGGGCCTTTTAGTTTCTCTTCTACTTTTCCCGCTTGCTCTGTCTCTGTTGCTTCCTGTTCTGCTGTCAGCCTCGTATCCCCCTCCGCTCACCTGTCTCTCCCTTCAACCTTTCCTTTGAATCGTGTTGTCAGATGTGGTCTCAGTGAAGGGCAAGACAACAGCGAGGAAACCCAGAGCTCCTGGTCCAACCTGTGACCACCGTTTTTTTTTTTTTTTTTGTCTTCCCCCACATACATCCTGATCTGTGCCTCTGTGACACAACAAGAGGATTAAACCCACAAGCCCCCGGGGACTGAGCCTTCAAGTCAACCACAAGAGCTGATGTTGACAAATCAGGCTCAGCATTACTGAGAATCATGTCTGATGTGTAAGGTGCAGGATTTAACCTTTTAATGCTTTCCTAGACGTGCTCTCTAAAGGTGAGCCGGATGAAATGGTTTACTTACATCACACTTTTCTCATTGTCCATGTTAAGGTGTAAGGCGTAGATTTCTAGGGCCAGGAAATTTGGATTCAAGCAGGCAGTGATGCCAACAAAATGTGATGAAATATTCAGTGTGTACCTCTGTATTTTATTCTTGGCACACAGTGGAAAGCCCTTTTGAAACAGATCATCATCTGATACTCCTCTGCTAGTAAAACTGTTGAAGCTGAGGTGGCAGCTACTTAATGCTGCATCAGGCAGGTCACATTGCACACTGTCACTGCTGATTAAATCCCCTCCGAACTGCTACACTCACTCTTTCTTAAATGAAACGCATATTAGTTGTGGATGACACCATTGTCTTAACTTGAGATAAACGGCTATTATCTGCCAGATATATCTGTTTAAGGGTATTTATTCAGGAGATATCGGACCAAAATAATTTCATTTTGCTGTAATCGTTGTGATGAGTGGATCAGTTTGTCGAGAATTCTCGAAAGCAAATGTTAAACTCGCTGCAGAGTCCCTGGCGTGAACTTCGCTTGCAAGAAAACAACGCAATCACCCCTTTCGCATACAGCTTGAAGGATCCGAAAGTTGTCGTGGTGCAGCTCTGAATTCTTCTAACGTGGTTCCCACTGCACAGGGAGAGAAGACTGTCCAAGCAGGTTCGCCTATACAGACTATAACTCTTTATTGAGGGACCACGGGACAGTCGAATGGCCTTCAAGTCCAGGAAGGTATAGCCCACTACACTGGGGAAAGAAGAGGCCTTTTGCTGCAGGGTGTGGAAGACCATGAGAGCTGGCTGTAAAAGCTAAAAGAGTCATGGACAGAGTGGCAACCCGGGGGTGGGAAACAAAGCGGTATAGAATAATTTCAACTCGGAGGTAAACTACAGTAATAATTATAGTACACAAATGCAATGTACAGTACAGGCCAAAAGTTTGGATACACCTTCTCATTCAATGCGTTTTCTTCATTTTCATGACTATTTACATTGTAGATTCTCACTGAAGGCATCAAAATTATGAATGAACACATGTGGAGTTATGTACTTAACAAAAAAGGTGAAATAACTGAAAACATGTTTTATATTCTAGTTTCTTCAAAATAGCCACCCTTTGCTCTGATTACTGCTTTGCACACTCTTGGCATTCTCTCCATGAGCTTCAAGAGGTAGTCACCTGAAATGGTTTCCACTTCACAGGTGTGCCTTATCAGGGTTAATTAGTGGAATTTCTTGCTTTATCAATGGGGTTGGGACCATCAGTTGTGTTGTGCAGAAGTCAGGTTAATACACAGCCGACAGCCCTATTGGACAACTGTTAAAATTCATATTATGGCAAGAACCAATCAGCTAACTAAAGAAAAATGAGTGGCCATCATTACTTTAAGAAATGAAGGTCAGTCAGTCCGGAAAATTGCAAAAACTTTAAATGTGTCCCCCGAGTCATAAAAACCATCAAGCGCTACATGAAACTGGCACACATGAGGACCGACCCAGGAAAGGAAGACCAAGAGTCACCTCTGCTTCTGAGGATAAGTTCATCCGAGTCACCAGCCTCAGAAATCGCAAGTTAACAGCAGCTCAGATCAGAGACCAGATGAATGCCACACAGAGTTCTAGCAGCAGACCCATTTCTAGAACAACTGTTAAGAGGAGACTGCGCGAATCAGGCCTTCATGGTCAAATAGCTGCTAGGAAACCACTGCTAAGGAGAGGCAACAAGCAGAAGAGATTTGTTTGGGCCAAGAAACACAAGGAATGGACATTAGACCAGTGGAAATCTGTGCTTTGGTCTGATGAGTCCAAATTTGAGATCTTTGGTTCCAACCGCCGTGTCGTTGTGAGACGCAGAAAAGGTGAACGGATGGATTCCACATGCCTGGTTCCCACTGTGAAGCATGGAGGAGGAGGTGTGATGGTGTGGGGGTGTTTTGCTGGTGACACTGTTGGGGATTTATTCAAAATTGAAGGCACACTGAACCAGCATGGCTACCACAGCATCCTGCAGCAACATGCCATCCTATCCGGTTTGCGTTTAGTTGGACGATCATTTATTTTTCAACAGGACAATGACCCCAAACACACCTCCAGGCTGTGTAAGGGCTATTTGACCAAGAAGGAGAGTGATGGAGTGCTGCAGCAGATGACCTGGCCTCCACAGTCACCGGACCTGAACCCAATCGAGATGGTTTGGGGTGAGCTGGACCGCAGAGTGAAGGCAAAGGGGCCAACAAGTGCTAAACACCTCTGGGAACTCCTTCAAGACTGTTGGAAAACCATTTCAGGTGACTACCTCTTGAAGCTCATGGAGAGAATGCCAAGAGTGTGCAAAGCAGTAATCAGAGCAAAGGGTGGCTATTTTGAAGAAACTAGAATATAAAACATGTTTTCAGTTATTTCACCTTTTTTTGTTAAGTACATAACTCCACACGTGTTCATTCATAGTTTTGATGCCTTCAGTGAGAATCTACAATGTAAATAGTCATGAAAATAAAGAAAACACATTGAATGAGAAGGTGTGTCCAAACTTTTGGCCTATACTGTATGTCGGTGGTTACAACTGTTGCCAAGCAGCCTACTTTCTAGTAACGCTCTGATAACACTTCTTTCTTATCCAGAGAATATGGTGTTTGTAGGCTGCCTGGCGCTTTGGAGCATATTGCAACGACGAAGGTGTCAGCATAAATGCCTCTGTGCGTGCTCGTAGTTCGCGCCATCTTTGGAAGCCAGCCCCGAGGTGTCTCACGCGATTTTAAGCCAAAACATGTTGTGTGAATCCTTAATCTCTAACAAATGTGTTCAGAGCATTTCCTCCCTCAAACCAGCATGTTTACATTCATGTTTGAGGTCTTCTCCTACTGCCACCTGTTTATCAGTGGAATATTTCACACCATTGATTGGAATGAGCATTCAGTCACTCACAAGTGCACACACATGATCGACAAGATGGACACACTTGTTCACGAAAAAATAAGCTCAGTAGCGCTAAAAGAAGTCTGAAACTACACAAGTAATGTTTAAGTAAATGCTTTCACATAGTCGTAGGGCCCTATGACATCCGATTTCTTCTCTAGATATTGTGTTTTCCGTTTCAATTTTTAGTGATTTTTATGATTTAAGAACATCTTGTCATGAGAAAGAGTGTTTAATTATGTAGTGGATGAATTAAACTTAACAATTCAATAAGAAATTATCCAAAATTTAAAGTCAGAGTAAAGTAAAATCTTTGGACTCACATCTAAACACGTTAGAACACATTTGTCGAAAACATGGCAAAAGAATGGGAACCATATAGTATAGTAATTGTGGCGTTAGATGGCTAAACAGTTTTCCACCATTTCTGTGTCCTGGATTTTTTTGGGCGGAGCTAAAAGCCTGCTTGATGACACAGTGGAGCAACCCTTAGCACAGTGGTTCCAAACTGGGCCAACCACGGGGTGCAAAATGATCCTTAGTCATCAGTTCAAGGTCCACAGAGTTTAATACATTCAGTGTCATACTCGCGTTTAACCATGTCGTCGAGCTAGTTTCTGTCTCTGTCGAGCAGCTGTCCAATAGTCACTCAACTCTACAGCAGGAAACGGCACTTCAAATTAAAAGCTCTGTGCCAGAAATTCACTGTACTTCCATATAAAGTGTGTTTTTTACAAACTTGACACGTTTGCAAGTCACTTGGGGTCCAAATCACAATGGACTTGGGACTCACCAGTTGGGAGCCGCTGCCTTAGCAAAGCCCCGTCCCTACAATATACATGAACTAGAGCAGTTGAGTTTTGTTTTTGCTTAAAAAAAAAACAAATGACCATTCAGTTACAGGCTGAGAAAAATTAGGTTGAGTTTTGCACAGGTTCGTGTCCCCTGGCTCCGAATTTGATCCTGGCTCTGGTGGCTCAAACATGTCTGACTGTACAGGTACAGTAAAGCTGCTCGATGAAACACTCCTGATAGTGAGTGAGGCTTCAGCACATGCAGCAGACACACCCCCAGCGTCTCAGAGCTGAAAACACTGCCTATTATTTTATGATTTTTAAAACCTAATTTTATATACATGGTGACTTTTTTAATTGTTTAAATCTGGCTGGGTGCTTAATAACAATATTTCCTGTGGTGACAAACTCATTACACATTTATTTTTGCTTTACTCTGACTTTAATGAATATCAATGAATTTGATGTAACACAACATGCACTATTTTTATCAAAGGAAGTGCTTCAATGCAGTTATGAAACAAAATGTTCTATCCTCCTGTATAATAAAGAGCTTCACATCTGAGCTTCATATTGCTCTGCTCTAAATTTAGCTGTTAGTGTAAAATTCCTCAATTTTTTGGATGACTTAGCTGCTCAGAGCGCCTCTTCCACATGACTGCAGGGTTCAACAATAACACTCATTGTCAGGATTTTTTCCAGCGACCCAACATCAAAGACTGAAGTCATTTCCCTCACAATTTAGTGGGATTTCTTAATTTTTAAAGGATGTAGGTTACATGTTTTAACCTCCCGTGACTATAATCCAATTAATCTTATTCACATATATATTTACTCCGTTTTAATACCTTATTTTGAAAGTAAACATAGTCATATGTGTGTCCTGGGTTGTTTCAGTGCATTGACAGATCAGAATATTCCAATTTTAGTGGCAGCTGGTTTGACCACAGAGATACGAGTGATAGCTAGCTTGATGCAGAAACATCAGATGCTGCCTCCGGACGACCCAAGAAGCACAAAAGGACACACTGCCTGTTCAGGGCGGGGACATTGCGCCATTATGCCGCCTCACTGTTCGATCAAGGAATGGGGCGATTGAGTGGTCTCACCTTTAATGTGCTATGGGAAGTAGTAACAGTGCTGAAATGATGTCTGTATAAACAGGACAGCTGGCAGGACGGGGGTGACGTTTTGGCTGTGTGTTATGCATGAAACCCACCGCAGATTTAAAAAGTAGCTGTTAGCAGTTAGTGGCTAATTCAAAAAAGAACAGTGGACATCAGTGTTGTGCCACTGTTAATGTTTGTTTAATGTTCTAGAGGCTGTTGAGTTACATGTCACTGAACGTTAGCTTAATTGTCTCTTTTAGTCATCCTTAAACACACTAAAATCTTAATTTTCTGAGTTAGTGGTGAAAATGTGATGTTTTCCCTTGTGTCTGCTTCTCTGTTGTTGCGACTGTTGACAGTTGTGTAACGTTATCCCTAAATTTTCGCTCAGCTGACTGTTCCAGTAGTAAAAAGCGGAGACCGGCCTCTGGTGATGCGCGATGTGCACTAGATACAAAGTAATAGAAGCCCCTTTTACACTGCCAGGTTTTCGGCGAACGTTGGGCCATTTTGCCGGCAAGCTGCGAGCGTTTAGACACACAGAGCCGGATTGGTGAGTTGATCTGAGGTGCCCAATTTTCCACCTCGTATAATATACATCTGTGGAACTGACACAAGTATAGTTTAAACAGACCGAGGCGGCCTTCCGCAACGGGAGGGGCTGCTGATGACTTGTGGGAGGAGCTGTTGATGATGCCGCACGTGCGACCCACTGGCGGTGGACATACAGGAAACAGCTGATAGCAGGAATTAGCGAGCAGCTAGTAGCAAGAGGGAAACACAAACCTGACAGACACTGTGAAGATGAGCAACTGGGGAGACAAGGAATTGTGCGCCCTGGTTGTCCTCGCAAACGAAGAGGCCATTAACCGTCAGATGACGGGGACGGTGAAGAACGGGCCGACTTAGGAGAGAATCGCCGAAGGACTGACCAGCCACGGCTTCCCTCCCACGTCACTGGTTATATCACACGCTGAGCTACAGGTTTTGTTACTTGCTCACGCCCCCCATTGCCCCGAAAAAGGCGCATTCTGTATAAACAAAAGTAGGCAGGCGGCATTTTGCTGCACTCCCTGATTTTGTTTTTATACTGCCAATGCTGAAAAAAGACTGATTGGGCTTTCCTGCAAATTTGCATAACTCCTATTTAAAAAGAGCTATAGAGTAGATTCTCCGCATTTTTGATGGTATTGAAAGTCAAACTGTCGGGATTTCTTAAAACCTTGGTATACTGTAATACTATGATACCGGCCAAGCCTAGCTGTCATTCGCCTGCTGTTGCTAAAGTTGAAATCATAGAGCCCTATATATGTAGTCAGCTTTAAACCTAAACAGTTGTGCACAATTACCTCTCCAAGAGAACCACAGAGTCTAAAATAGGGATAGCGATCATATTAACTGTTGCAACATCCGGTTTTGTATGACAAGATAGAGTGGCTAACATGAACACGAATCAGGCTGAATGAAGGAAGGGAAACGAAAAGGTAGTCGGGCCAGATAGCTGAAAGCAGTCACTACGTCACCGAGCTTCTGGCAGCGTTCATTAGGTGAAGGTGTGCAAAAGAGTTTTGAACTTTCACTTCCTGGCATATCTGGACACCAACTCACACATCTCCACCTAAATACACCAACATCTAGAACACAAACACACATTTAAGGTGGAAAACGATGTCACATGAATGAGTATTAACCAACTGATGTAGACCGAACTGCAGGAGCTTTCATGTAACCAAAGAACACAGCTGACAGTGGAGACACTTTTTTGATTCAGAGCTTCCTCTCACGGTACTTCTCTCCGCTCCACTGTCCACAAAGGCGCTCTGCCTGTCAGCCTGTGATGCAGCGTGGCGTTTACTCACAGAGCGGATGACGGGGCCACATCACCTATTTAATTTGCTCACTCTCATTCTCCCCCTCTTCGTCTCCTCACTCGGTCGCTCGCTGTGGTTTACTCAGTCCCCTCCCCTGTCGCTCACTGTCCCTCTCTCTGGGCCTGCATCACTACTGTAGCTTGCTGCACTGGGACAGCATGTACCCAGAGAAGGTAAGAACCTCTAGCTGGCCTGCTTTTGATAGCACAGTCATTTATTTCCCTCCGCTTCCTCCTTCTGCTTCCCTCTTTATCTCTCAGCCAGCACCCTCCCTGCATCTTCCCTGCCCCGGCTGTTTGGGACAGTTCTGGTACCGGTGTGATTCCTACCCATCAGAGCCCCTTCCTCCTGTGACATTTCCACTCGAAACACTCCTCAGACTGACAGCACCAACTGCTGTGTGCACTGTTGTGTGTTTGATATGGCGTCGGGCACGTGTGGGCGTTCTTGTGTGGGATTTATTTAGCGAGTAACTTGACCGCCCCCCGCTGTGTTATCCACAGAGGTCTGTGTTTGCATACAAGTGATGCTGCTCCGTGCACTGGGCTCTCAGAGCGCGGTTACGTAACTGATGCTGGCTGTGTCCAGAGCCTTTTAAACAGCTGCTAGTCATTTCCCCTCAGCGGTCTCCTGCCTTGGACGAGCGGACAGGTCTAGCTATGCTTACACTCAACCCTCTGAGGACAGCGATCACGGTCTGGGGAACTATTTCCCTTTAGTATCTCTTTACAAAGCTGTCTGTGTGAGATGTATGTGGCTATTAGCTCGATGTCTGTGAAGTCATTTAGATATCGCTTTCAGGGTATAAAAGCGTTTTTGGCCCCGGCTGCGTTGTGCGGTGTTTTTTTTGTGTGGAGTGCCGTGTTTCTGATTTCTCCTATTACCTCCGAATCCACCTCAGGGATCGGAGTCAGCAGAGAGCTGAAGTGGAGCGCCGTCGCTCCCCACAGCGCTGGGCTTTGTGTTTATCTCCCTCTCCTTGTTTTCGCCCACACTGGTGTTTTGCCTGCATAGGGACTGACTGAAATTTGAAAGTTGCAGAAAATGGTGCTGTTGTTTTTTGTTTCAGAGCTTTTCTGAAATACAAAATACAAAAGATGTGACTGAGGATGCTGCGTGTGACATCAGAGGGGATCCTGTGCAGCTTGTTCTCTATAAAATGAGTCTCTTTGCTGCAGAAATCAAACTGTAACTGAGTCTTTTCTAGTGTCTTCCTGCTCTTTGACTTGTTGCACTCAGCTTGTATCTCTCTGATTTAGTGTAACAGCACAGCACATCACTGCAGATCAAAGACATTATTTGTGAGCCATCCAGTATTTGTCTGCTCTCACTGCTGTCCTCAGGAGAGGTGCAGCTGCTGCTGGTTGCCAGCGCATGCGAGGACTGGCTGAAGCATCGGAGCGTGGGCGTCTTCGAGCGTCAGGGGGCACGTATTGTTTCTGTCATGTGCCATCGCTATCGTTAATTGCTCGGCGTGGCTGCCAAGGAGACAAAGGATGAGCTGGGAATCGATGAGCGCTGAAATAGTTCCGCTAGCCGCTGTCTCGCCAGAGGTCATTTACTGTGAAAGCGAGATTCGAATTGGTCTGTCACCATCAACCAGCAGCTGTAGCTGTTGTTGTGCAGCGTGGAGGAGTTACTGAGACATGATGTGATGTGTGTTTAACCCCTGCATGCTGTTGATGACAGTACGCTGCTCAGTTTATTGATCTCCTGTCAGTGGAGTTTGTTTTATTGTTGTGTTTTGTCATCACTTCGGGTTTTGTGCGTCATTTGTTTGCTAGTAGTCGAGGACGTGCTGCTCCCACAGTCCTGTAACAGTCACTTTCCCGCTGAATTGACTTTCCAGAAACTCCGTGTTTTTGTCCTCAGAACTTTCCACTAGCAGCTGTCACTGAACAGAGATACTACAGTGAGAAACAAAGGGGATACAGAGAGAGTGCGCTCTATACCACTGTGGATCAGTCTGGATCCTTCTGCCAGCTTGACAGCTCTGTACCCAAACAGTCATTTCAAACAGCAGATCCAATTTTAACACAGCATCAACACACGTCCTGTAATTGCACTCAGACGGGCTCTCAGCTCAGCAGGGAGTGGGCTGACCAAGCTCTGCGTTTTGGGGATACAGCACACGTCTGTGTACATTTCCTCAGAGCCGGCCAGAAATAGCTCGCAGATAAAACAGAGACACGAGGAGGCTGATCAGTGTTCTCTTAGTACACAGGAGAGTCCTCCAAGGCCAGCAGCCTTTCAGTGCCCTTGTATTTCATTGGCAGAGGAGCACTCCCAGTGTCCATTAATGAAATGGATATGCCGGCAGTAACGGATGTGTCAGTGCTCCCGTCATGCTCCGTTGGCTCCAACACCATTGGCTGGTCTGATCACCTCTTTGTATAGTTGATTGACAGTGTGTTGATTATTCTGTCAGCGAGGGATTTAAGACTTTCAGGCATAAACGTACAGAACAGCGAGTATCTAATGTGGAGGAGAGAGGATGAACATCTGCAACCTTACAATATTAAGAAGTGTGAAAGCAGAGAACTGCCTGGTCTCGTGTTTCTGACTCCACCATTGCCTTTTAAAGTACGCTATCTATTTTTCCTCTCATTTGTGATGGACTTTGGTCAGGTCAGTGTTATCTAGCCTGAATGGAAGCAAAACAAACGTGTGTTTGGGAGTGTGAGAGCCAACGCCGGCGTCCAGTCTGGGCACCTGTTGACTTAATGTCCTAGTTACCCTTTCCCCTTCTTTTGAAGAAGATATACTCTATAAGTCCCTGAGGAGAAATTCAGTATTTTCACTCTGTTGTCATATACGCGTAGGCCCGTAATACACCCATACACAAACAGGACCTTTACATGCATTAAATGGAGAGATGTCAGAGCGAGGGGGCTACCCTTGGACAGGGCAAGGCTCAAGGACACTTTGGCAGTGCCCAGGAGGTGAACTGGCACCTCTCCAGCTACCAGTCCAAGCTCCATACTTGGTCCATACGTTGAGTTGAATCGGCGACCCTCTGGATCCTTAGCCAAGTCCCTTTGGACTGAGCCACTGCCACCCGTTTTGAGTCAATAACACACCAGTTCTTCAAACCATGATTTTGGATGTTGGACCAATTTATAAAAAAATGAAAATCAAATAGATTGTTTTTCTTTTTTTTTACTTAATTTTTATGTCTGTTTCATTCATTTTCAAAACTTTACCTACAGATTTTTCTATTTTTTTTAGCTGTATCTTTTTTATTTAACTGTTATATAACCAGAAAATCCTTTGATTTTAGAGATTTGAGGTTAAAAATCTATTTTTTTTCCCATTAAAGGGCTTTTTAGGGGGAGTTTTTTTCTTGTCTGCTGTGAGGGTCCAAAGGACAGAGGGATGTTGTATGCTGTAAAGCCCTCTGAGGCAAATTGTGATTTGTGATGTTGGGCTTTATAAATGAAATTGAATTGAATTCTTCAGGAGTGTCCTGGCCAAGACAGGCAGCAACAGTAGTTAGAGACAGACAGTGCAGAATAGAAATGTCTAAAACAAGCAATATAAAACACAAAGTAAGACTACTACATAGAAAAGCCAAAAAGTATGATGATGTTTGCTAGAAGTCAACCATAAAAATGCAACAACAGCAACTACACATGGTTAAGAAGACCGGCTAAGATACACCGTGACATTGGCATATAGAAGATTGTGCACAAAAATCCTTCAACAGAGCTTTGAAATGGTCAAGACGAACCAAAGAGTGCAACTTTAAGTCCCTCTGCATAAGAAAAAAGGGTGGATGGGGTTGTAGGGGTCAGGATGGGGAGTTGTGTGTGAATGCATATGTAGATAAGATGAGTTGGGAAGACAAAGATACACGCATGATTCAAAACGTGTTTGGAATCACATCTCTTTATTGTATTAATACAGCCTTGTCAGGGCCCCACCTTTTAATAGATATCTTTGGAGTTTCAAGGGACACATATTTTGACATAGAATAAATTGTGTCAGTTCCACAGATCTGTTAATGAGAAGATCCTTGAAATTATATCCTCAGGCGTGGTCTCAGACTAACACACCAATTTTTACACAACCTGCTTACAGGAAGACGAACGTTGTGATTCAGTCGACATGAACATGGAAAAAGCACCAGTGAAACACAATTAATTAACACCGTGATTATGATATAATTGGCTGAGCCTGTTTCCACTTCTCCTGCAGTTTCTCTTTGTTTTGTCTCCGTTGGGGACCACACAGTGATTGTTTACCACCGATGGAGGTTACATAGACTTAATCCATTCTGCTAATGTTTCCACAGTAAAGAGACACCAGATAGTTGAACTCGTTTGACCCCAGTACTGCTCACCATCTGCTCAGACGAACGTACCTCATTAATGCGTGTTTACATCTTTGCACTTCCTTGTTGTGTGTGCATAAATAGTACTGTGTGTATTATAATGTGTAGACACTTTAAGATTAATTCAGTGTGTGACTCGCAGGTAAGAAACATTACCTTAAAGGTTGGCGTATAGATATCTTGTCTGGCTGAGAATCTTAGCTGCAGCCACATTTATGACAAAGGTCAGTCGTCTAGAACAGTAGATTTTACTTCCTCTGTTGCACTTTCTGTGTGAGTCTGTTGTTTGGGTGCCTCTGTGATTAAGCCCATGCATATGTATGGTACACTGATGTGTGCGGCTGTTTATTTCTCCAGTGAAATGACCGCCACAGAACATTGTTATGTATGGATTAAACTCCTGAGACGGACCAGGCCCGAGTGCCATAATCATCTAAAAAGTGTTATAGGCTTCACTGGGTAAGCTTCATGCACCAGCAACTGTGGGACGGAGGGGCTTACAGGTCAGCCCGAGCCTGGACAGACCGCCCCCGCCTCTGCACACATACACACAGTAGAATGCAATCTTCTTACATATCTGGATTAAGAGGTTGTGTACAGTACATTCCTGCGTTAAACCCCCTCCGTCCCCCCCAAACTCCTGTTCATCCCACACCAACATGTTCCAACGTTCCTCATCTTGTTGAACAATGTGCTTATCTGCTCTGTGCTGTTGGTCCTGTTATTGGAAAGGGGTTGGGGGGGCGGAGCGCGAAACCCTTCCTGTCCAGCACCAAGTGTGCCGTAGTGTTGATTCCCTAAGAATGTTGGGGGGGTTGAGAGGGTATTTGCCGCTTAGCTCAATGTCTTCGTTGTTGCCTAATTCACAAACTCATTCTCCGTTCTTGTGTCTCTCGCTTGACGCCCCCGGTGTTAATTGAAAGGCGGGTAATCTGTCTTTCTTAGAGTTTGGGGTTACGCGGCTGCTCCATGGCCCGGGCCAGGACCTCCTCCTGGTGGCCAGTAGAGAGGCTTGTTGTTGATCTGCCAGCCAATCCCCAGGCTCTTGAGCCCCTATTGATCTGAAGTGAGTGGGTGTTTGCAGCCATGGTGACATATTCAGATCAGACGGCAGCCACTCCAGCGCCTGTTGGGGTGCGCTGCTTTGGAGATGTTTAGCATGCTCTGTTTGAGATGATGTCAAAGAGAAAACAGCTACTTCACACAGAGAGCCTTGAAATATGTCAGTAATTAAAAGGGAAATAAAGAGGATGCGTTGTTTTTGTTTATCAAAGTAGTAGCACTCAGGGAAGAAAAGATTAGCATGTGTGCTAAATGTGAAGAATGTTTCTTGATAAGTGATCAGGTAAATGTAGGTAAAAGCTGTCATTTGCAGTGTTTTTTCTTGGTAAATGAGAGTTGTGAGGTTGGGAACAGCTTGTTCCAGAATTATTTCCTCATTGTAAATTCCAGTTTCTCAATGTGTCTGAACATAGAAACACTCATCTTTTAGATAGAGTAACAATACTATAAGTGTTTTCTAGGACTCTCTTGTAACCACTTAACTTTAAAAATCAAGTTTTATACATCAATTTGTCATGGCTGTCACTGTAAATTCTACGATACCCTTGATTCTGTTGCTGTGGAGGAGAATCCAGAGGTAGGCATAGTTGCCAGATCAGTCCAAAACTGACCCAGAATCTGGACGTGATCTCATCGGCTTGGTTAAAAAGCACAGACATTAGGTTCGGCTCATTGGGCCTCATTCATAAATATCCTCCGAAGTGTTTTCTTTAATCAGAGAGTTCCTAAAAAAGTCTACTTCCACTACAATTCTGTGGTTTAAGAACACGTCATGAATGTGAATTCATGACGTGTTCTTAAACCACGTCATGAACTCCTCAGGACACAATCTGCTCAGGACACAATCTGCAACATAAAATATGCGCTTGCACAAAGAGACCTACTTTAGGCCTGTAAATAATGTGATTAATCACTAATTAGACCATAATGCCTTAGCAAGAGGGTCCCTGGTTCAAATCCAGGGTGAGGGAGCCCTTCTGTGCAGAGTTTGCATGTTCTCCCTGTGTCAGTGTGGGTTTCCTCCAGGTGCTCCAGTTTCCTCCCACAGTCCAAAGACATGCAGATTAACTGGTGACTCTAAAATGTCCGTAACTTTTGAGCTTTAGTATAAGTACCAGATATTGTCTTGACACAGTTGGTCATCTTGACTTTAGTCTTATTAAATCAAACAAGAGAGACTGACGTCGATACAAGCCTCGGCAGTGATTACCTGTCAGTCACCTGACATTGTTTAGGCAGAAAACAAATTTGACTTTTACTTCACGTTCCCTGGATGCCTGAAAAAAATCTTGTTTCACCTTTTGCCAAACTTAAATTTTGAGATCTTGAGCTCATAAGTGACCCCACGTCCAGCTCCTGTCCTGACCAGGAAATGTGAACTGGTCTCATCCCAGCTCCTCTAAACCATCTCTGGGCCCATTTGGGTCTCATCCAGTGTCCCTTTGTTACCCTGAAACAAACCCACTGACCCTGTTTGCTGCTCCCATCCACCCCAGCGGTACCATTGCTCCAGATCCCTGTCAGCACCACACAGCAGGAGAGGACCACCTTGTGGCTCAAGGTTACCGAGTGCCTCAGTTCCTGCCCTGCCCGGTGCTCATTCTGTCAATGGACTGTGGACAATTTGGCGGACAGAGTTGCCTTTACGTGCCATTGCCGGTTCGACAAAACAATAGCACCATTCTCGCTAATGTGGCAAGACATGCCCAGTGGAAATTGAATTGCTTTCCACAGAAGCAGCTCTGTGACGATCAATTACCCAACCAAGAGCCTTTTATGGGTCACTCGGAGGACGAAAGGGAGCAGGGCTGCTCCATTGGATATATTAGAGCCTGGGAAAGTGTGGCTGTATGTGACAGTTGGATCTGTGGGGGCACTTCGGAGCAGTGTGGTTATTTACCTGGATCTTTTGTGTGTTTTTCCAGAAAAATAAAAGCATGCAATGCAATGCATTTTATTTTTTTCCTGACCCAAATGTCGGCAGTGAGATTGTGTCAAATCTGAGATCAGGTGCTTCTTGCAGCAGGTGGGTGTCGGATCGCCAAGTACGTTGACATGTAAATCGGGGGCGGCAGGCCATCCAGAGTTCAGTATGTGGTCATGTTTTCAGTGTGACATGCAGACCGGTGGCCAGCTGATGATGCAGTTCATTTTTCTAAAGACCCCAAGCATGTGACTGGGCAGTATAGATGACAAGGCAGCCCTCTCTCTGACAGGGACAGTGCACAACAATGGCTTTACAGTGGCTGCTCCGCTACTGGAACTTTTCTCTGGATGGATGTAGAGAGGGATGGGGGGGCTCGGAGAGGGGAGGGCTGGCTGGCTGGCTGGCTTGGCAGTCTCTGGGTGGTGGGCTGAGTGACCCATGACCCATACGAACGGGACACAATGCACTGTTCTGTCACTGCATGTCCACCCCCATCATGCACGCACACACACACGCACACTGAAACTCAAACACCCTGAGTCATGGTATGTGGGCCAATGGGTAGATGGGCTGGAGATTTAAATGTGCCCTTTTAATTGTGTGTAGCCCAGTAGCCCACTTTCCCATGTTTCTGGGCCCTGTCACCACAAGGCTGCAGTCATTATTATTCATTAATCTACAATGACAAACGTCCATCACAAGTAGCCAGGGCCCAAAGCCATGTCTTTGCCAGTTTCTTATTCCATTGCCTTGTGATCATACGACTAGGGCTGCCCCCGACTAAGAATATTCCTAGTCAACCAGTAGTCTGAGCGAGCCGCCTGTTAATGACGCTGTGGGCTAATGGGCATGTAGCTACTTCCATGTTTCAGATGATACGTCATGTTTGTAGTCGACCAATGAAGATGAGTTTACATATCACCTTGGGTTCGTCCTTCACCTTCTCAAAATGATCCCACACTTTGGATTTCCTGCCCGACATGTTATTAACTAGCCTGTGGAATAACCGCAGGTACCAGCCCTGGAGATTAACCTGACTCCTGTCTGACTGCTGAGCGTGGACACTTCCTGTGTCTGTCCTTTCAGATTAAAGTCCCCACATGGCCCAGTCATATAGGTTTGGATTTATTTTGACAAGGTGCTTCTAATAGAGTTTCAAGTTGTTGTTTTTTTCCCGCAACTTAAGCCTAGTTCACATTACACAATTTTCACCCTGATTTTGCCTCGCAGAGACTATCGTAATCTTCTGAGTGTTCATACCTGGCGACATGTCTCTGTCAGTGGGAGTCTTGCCATCTGCGCTACGAGCTGTGTGTGCACACCACAAGATTTATCCACCGAGCCCTCGCCTACAGAGCCCCAGATAACGCGGTGACGTCACCAAACTACGTTTTTTAACTTGGAGACGACACATCGTAAAGGCATAGATATTCTTCCCAGTGTTGAATCAGATCTGTCTCCAGGGCCTGGGTCCAAACACAACACGCTCCCCGTGATCCCGTGGACACCGCCATTGTTGTTGTTGCTTGCCGGCTCAGTGTTGCCAGATCTTGGGAGAGAAAGAAGTAACCAGGGCTATGGAAACAAGCCCAAAAGAAGCGACTATCATGCATTCAAATAACTTATTAGACGGATATATATAGAGAAAGGTGACGTTTAGAGAGCAAGCCCAAATAAGCAACTCCACTTTAGAAACAAGCCCAAAGTCGCGGCTAATAAGCGGACCTGGCAACCCTGCAGCTTGTCCTCCTCACATTTCGTTTGTCCTCCTGTGTGCTGACATGGGAGGTATCCCGCCTCTCATTGGCTGATGCTCTTTGTCAGCCGTGTCACACTTCTCCAGTTTTCTAGCATGCCAGATATCCAGTCCCAGTCTCAGACGAGAGGGCGACTTGCTCGTAGGCTTGTTCACACACAAGGACTCGTCGTGGCAGACTATCTGCCGACTCATCTCCGACCCAAGGTGGCTCTCAAGATCCTCTGCGACGTCAAAATCAGGGTGAAAATCATGTAGCGTGAACAAGCCATAAGCGAGCGATTAAATCTTGCCAACGAATTTTTGCCGTTTTGTCGACTAATAGGGAGCGGCCCTACACACAACCATGGCTGCTTTTGTCTGCTTATCATGTATGTCTTCCATGAACACTTCCTCTGTACACTAGGCACCAGTATGATGTTAACAAAATGCCCACAGTCTCTGTGTAGTGATGTATCACGGTGTTTTGCCATTGATTTGCAGTTGCTGGGGCTGAAACAGTCAGTCAGATTTATATTGGAACGTAGAGCGACACATTGATCCTAAAAACAGCCCTGACCCCATTTTCTGACACCACTCTATTCCTAACAGTTATTTAATCATTGCAAACCATCTAAAAACACCAACTGCATCCCATCCACCTTGTGTACTCTGTTAGACCTTAATCAGCAATAATTTGTGTTTTCTCCATATGTTCAAGTGTTAGATAATTTTTCACTGCCAGGACATAAATCTGTGTTGTAGTAAATATGCAGTTTTGTTGTTCCTTGAAGTCTCCTCCTGTGCTGTGCCTGAGGTGGAGGAGGAGAGTGAGCCGTCCAAACCACCCGCTGTGCTTTTGGTTCACTCTCTCCGCTCAGGTAATTCCATTTCCTCATTGTGGACGTGAATGCAGGCGTCCCCTCTGTGGGAGGCCCCCGCTATCAGGCTCTCTCAGCCCAGATGTGCTTTCACTGTCTGCTTGCCCCCAGAACAAACCCACTCCCTCCATTACCTCCCTCCCTTCTCTCTCTAGTCCTCACCCTCTCCTTCCTCAGGCTTTCTGTTTCATTCAGTGCCGATCTCTCACTACTCTGTAAATGCCACCTCTGCAGTCACTCTTATCTGTCATCATCTTGCCTGATGTTAAAAAAGACATCCGTAGTTTCCGCTCTTGGAGTACGGTGATGAGTTAAACCTGGATCAGACCCTGTGTTGTCTTTAAATAGCAACTATGCATTTTCATTCTGCTGATGTTTGCTGGAATATATTTCAACCTTCGTCGCTCGCTCAGATTGTTGTTAAAAATTCAACACCTTGCAGAGTATGTTCCAAGAAACCTGTCTGTCACCTCTAGCTGAAACACACCACTTCCTGTGTCTGTCTGTGTTCTGTTGTGTGTCTGTGTATGTGTGTTTACCACAGCCTGCTGGTTAGAGGGTTTCGTCTGGGAGGAAGTCTCCATTTCCCTTGTGGGTGGCTATCGCCTGTTGAAGTGGTACATGCAGCCCCCTCAGCGCTCAGCATGGATTCAATCAGCGTTGCACAGAGCATGATATCAAGTGGTGGCCTGAATATTTCAGCCTGTGTTCCCGAGCTAACATACACGCCTGCACAAACACTCTTAAATCTCTATAACGCACCCTATAGCACTCCACAGAGGGTTAAAGGGTTATGTTCGAGTGTGGCAGCAGAGGAGGAAAGCGGGAGAGATGTGTGGAACTGTGCCACTTGAACCTCCAGGGCGGCAGGATGGCGCTTATCTGGGTCACATTCTGGAGAGGAGGATCATTAAATTTGGAGCATTAGAAATGAGCTACATGAGAGCAAACACACACTAATGCATATGCATGGTTTCAAGGCGTTCACACATTGACACAAAGTATGAGCCGCACGCTGACTGAGCTCACCATCATGGTCTTTATTTTGCTGCTGCACCTAAAGCTGAAATGGCATTGTGAGATAAAAGCACTCCTCGCTGTGTGTTTGATTTTCAATTAACCTGATTCACTGGGGTTAATACCCCGATGTGCCACAACCGGCGTGCTCGGCAGCACCAAGGCGCTCCCACTCTGTTCTTACCCGTAATGAATCATCATCTGTTTGAGCTCATAAAGACACACTCGTCTTTGTCTCTGCCATGGGCACTCTGTGAAGGAAAAAAGCAGGAACTAATGTGCATGAACATAATGAAAACTCAAAGTGGACTCTATCATCAGGTTGGTGTTCTGGTGTACAGAGATAGCCAGTCCAGAGGACTCCCTTGTGGGCGTGGCCCAGTTTAACAGCAGAAATTATATCTTTCAGGCTCAGAGGTTTACAGTGTGACTCATTCATAATTGCCGCACTGTATCCCTTCATTATTTGCTCGCTCTTGTAAGCATCCTGAAACTATAATTAGGCATTCATTATTGATTTGAAATGGAGGTGCACTGATGCATCAGCACGCTGAGGGAAGCCTGTTTCGGTCGTATACTTGTTCTGCCAATATTTGGTCCATCATTGATTTCGCTTTTTGTTTTTGTGAGCATGTCCGGGGGATCAGGGAGGATCTCAGCATTTGACTGCATGTTAGTGTTACCGCACATGTCCACAAAGAAACACTGGTTTACATGACAGAATTGGTCCATCTGGGATTAGCACTGCATGATGTGATCTTCCATTTAAACTTTGACGATATATTGACGAGGGATGTCACGAGAAGTCGACACCGAAATTCTGAGAATATGATGGCACTTGTTTTTCTCTAGTATCGTATGGGGATGCAGTTCTTCCGGGCCTAATGGGGCAGCATGAATGTCGAAGGCAGAAAAAGAACGCCTATCGGCACAAAGGAAGATGGCGACAGGTGCAGCTTCAACGTCAGCACCATCTTGACTCGTCGAATAGAAAAATGTTATTTCCTGATTCCAGTATTTTGTTAATTCTTTGCAATGGGAGCACTGTGTATTTATGCTATGCTACAAATGCCAGTAGCATGATGAGGTGCTAAACATATATTTTGTGCCGAGTGCTACATGATTGGCGTTTTGGCCACCTGTTGTCCTGCACAGTGTACACATTTGTGTATGTCTCTGTCGCAGTAGTGTCTGAGCATCGGGTACAAACACTCTATCCGAGTCTGTCTCTCAGCTGGCTCATCACAACAAAATCGTGACCGTCCCATGACGGACAGCTCCTCCCACCAATCTGGCACTCCACTAACGAGGTAGATAATGGCTCTAATCTGTCATCATCCTCATCTATTTTGGCTGACCTTTCCATTGACAGACCGGGAGGAAGCAGCGAAAGGGGCGTCGGGATCAGCTGTGATCACTTTGTTATCACACACAGCTGGTGGCAGACTTACCCACAACTCCAAAATCTAATCTCGATAATCTTCTTCCAACACTCGATAAAAGGAGAGAAAACACAGCGGGTTTCGGCAATTTGATGATTGCGGCTTGTTGGATGTTATTTGCTGTGTAAAATTGGGTTTGAAATGGCTTTTGTGGGGCTGTTTTTGTGTTGGCTGAGATTAGGGCCCTCCGAGTTGTTGTTGGCTTGTTTCTCGGCCACATTCAGAGCAGTTTGCAATGCAGCGTCTGTCTGTGTGACTGGAGCGTGTGAACCACAGACTTTATGACCCCTGGATCGCGAACCCTGACCTTTAATGGCCTGTTGGGTGAACTTTGAGCACGGCCACCCGTCAAGCAATCCACTCAGTCTCTTTCTCTCCTTTCTCTTCCTCATCTGCTCTGTATTTTCTTTTCCACGCTTCCTCATTCCATCTTTCTCCCTCGCTCTGTCTCTGAGAGGCTCAGGTCATTCAGCTAATGAGCGCTCCTATTTAAGGCGAGCACCGCGGCCCTAAATAGATCTTAAGATCCTTTAATCGGCCGCTGAGGCCCGTTCTGCTCCGTGTGACGACAGTTGGGATGCAGTGAGGCTGTTGCAGTAGCCACCACCTGCTACATCTACATACCTGCTCGGGACCCCCCAGCCCCAGCCGGACTCCTCTGTCTTTTTTGGATCATGTTTTCATACCTGAGGACCCCGCACTACATTGTGAGTAGCTGTTGTTCCGCGCTGTCCAAAAGCAGGCTTAGTGGATGTGACTGGCAGTGTTGAGGCTTAGGCTACTTGGCTGCGGGAAAAGTAGAGCAGGTGTTAGTGGGTCTCGGTCCCTGTCATGGGCTCTGGTAATGACTGCAGAGCTGCACTGAAAACTGAGGTTCGGATTCAACCATGTGTTTTTCATGTGATCCTTATGTGGTTATTGCCAGGGATGGAAATTAGCTAAGTATATTTATTAAAGTATTGTTCTGTATGTACAATGTTGAGATTCTTGTGCTAAGTATAAAGTAGAGTTTTTCCATTTAATGCTGCTTTACACCTCTGCTACAACAACAACAACCCAACAGCTTTCTAGAAAGAAGTAAAATCACGTTTTAGATGTACATGTGGTACTTGTTCTTGCATTTTTACAATTTTACCAAGTGTCATATGTTGATAGACACCTGTTGGCTTTAGCTAGCTAACATGACACATTGAACTCAAGGGAGAAGGCTCTTGCACATAGTAAGAAATGATCCCAAACATTCATCAGCGTCCGACAGACTTCTGCTGTATTTATTCAACAGTAACAAATCCACAGCAACAGTGTGTTATCTTGAATATCGTGCATTTTGGAGCTGAAATGACTAGTTTATTAGTTGAATGACGAGGGCAGGGCGACATGGAGAAAATTAAATATCACATATTTTTGTACAAAGTACCTTGATGCTGTTATTGCAACAATATTGCAGGGTCGAAGTGGGTAAAGGCAAATAATAAACCAGCTATAACAGTCTGGTAGGTTCAGAAAATGACGTAAATGACATCACGTTACTGTAATGCAGCCTTTGGGGCGGCAGTAGCTCAGTCCTTGGGGACAAGGGTCCCTGTCAGGACCAAATATGGAGTGTGGACTGGTAGCTAGTTAGGTGCTAGTTCGCCTCCTGGGCACTGCAGAGGTGCCATTAAGAGAGGCACTAAACCACCAACTGTACTCCTCTACGGGCAGCTCCCCTCGCTCTGACATCTCTCCATTTAAGCTGTTTGTGCATGTGTGTGTTTCGGGCCTGTGTGTATATGACAACAGAATGGGGAAAAAAATTGAATTTCCCTTCAGGGATTAAAAAAAGTATATCTTATGTCTTTCATCTTTAAAACCAGGAAAAGACAACACTTACTACGATACTACGATATCCAAAGTCCAAGACTATATCTTATCTCGTGCCACGATATTAATATAATGTCAATATATTGCACAGCCCTTTGATTCACAGAAAGTTACTTAACAACTACTCTGATAAATGATTAAAAGTTTGTCATTTTTTAAGCAAACTTGTCAAATATTCACTAGTTCAGACTCTTCTATTGTGATGATTTGTTGCATCTCTGTTTTATTTCATTGTAAAGTGACTTTGAGCATATTGGTCGGACAAAACAAGCATCTTTTAAGCTGCCACCCTGGACTCTTTATACTATACTATTTATCAAAAGATTAATCGCGAATATAATCTGCAAATTAATCGAGCTAACAGGGAGGGTTACCTGTTACACATTTTGCATTCTTGGAACCCATCGGCTGTATTCGGCGTCTGACTTCCGGCAGACGGCGATACAGCCTCTGGGGGCAGACCCCCGATTTTTTGGCATTCTGGTTTGATTTGGGCGGAGGAGGCGAATTTCCGTTTCCGACTTCCGTTTATATGTAAGTAAATATGCTGAACCATTGCGATGGATTCAGAGTTTGCAGTGACGCCAATTATGTTCCACCTCATTAGTTCACTGCACGGACCGTTTAACCTGGCAACAACTGCAGCCGGCTCAAACGTGATTGGTCAATATCACGCGGACTACAAACAGCCTACAACCTGAAACCAGGGCTCTTCTGCTCTTCTTCCGGAGGCAAGATCTCCGGGGTTTGCCTACAGACTCTACATTCACTGAATGTAGAGTCTGTATATAGAGACTACACATTTTGCAGTTCATACAGTTTGTGATGCAAAAACAACTCCTCATGTTGTTCTTCTCATAAGCTCTCAGTCATTCTGGTTTCCCACACACATCAAAATTATGTCACCCAGAAAGCATTTAAAATTAGCTTCACCCTGATAGCAACACATCATTAATAGTAATAATAATCATACAATGAGGAGTGGGAGTGGCCATTTGGCATATTGACTTTTGCTTTTGATCCTCAAGTACAATTTCAGGGCGTCTGCAGGTCCTTAAAAAGTCTTAAAATGTCTTAAATTCAAATTTATAACTATAAAAAAAGTCATTAAATAGTCTTTAATTTGAATTAGTGAGGCCTGAAGTGCTACAGATATTTTATCGCATTTCATTCATCAATTTTTAGATTTCTTTCTGTGAACATGAGTGAAGCTTTTTTATATAAAAGTCCACATTTCTAATGTTACAAATCTTTTAAAATTATTATACTGTCATATTACTTAATATTTGCACTTACCTGTTGGCAAAATGTGGATTAACTTAACTCACTTTAATAACCATATTCTTACACCTACCTATGCACAAAACCACATATATATACTTCTTACCTGCAGTGCTTAAATAAGTACAACATAATTTCTCCTTAAATCTGTCCTAAATTTGATTTAAGATGTCTTGAAAGTGTCTAAAAAAGCATTAAATTTAACTGTCTGATGCCCTGATTTTGCTCCTAAACATCTCTACTTTGTAGTTTTGCTTCTTTAACTCAAGTAAAGGATCTGATGTTTTTCTTGAGTCATGCTGAATCATTGTTGTTTCAGTTTCTTCGAGGGACATGAGGGAAGGGGACGGAGTAGATCGCTCCGAGGAGTACGAGCAAACCTCGGCTTCCTATTGTTGAGGTTTTAGGTTACAAGAGAGAAAGAGGCTGATGGTTGTTTTCAGTGTCCTCTTTCAGCATCAAAAGGAGTCCATAACTGATTCACAGAGCGAGTATAAAGAGGATCTGACCTTCAGTTAACTGCAGGGCAAATGCAGTTCAACTCGAACGGCTGGCTGACGAGGATCGAGTCTGTCAGTGAACAGAGCTGATATTGTGGGATGTGACAGTGCCTCCAGGTTGCGTGTGCGCGCTCATGTCAGAGCACACAGGTGATTGTGTTCATGATTGAGGCTTTTCTTCAACACAGAATGGGTTAAAGGCTCTTTTCTTCGCAGCGCTGACACACCTGTCCTCCTCAGTGGACGTAAAGATGGAGGAAAGCCTTGTTGGCTTAACCCTCTCCACCCCCTGCTCACCATGGTAACCACAGCTGTCAAGTATACCTACTGTGGCTCTATTCTTCTCTACAGCTCCCGTCTTTTCTGTGTGTCTTTGTGCCACAGTGTTTCTGCCTGCTCCCTCCGTCCAGTAGGAACTGAATAACCCGTGTGACTCTATACACCTCTCTTTAACCCCCCCTCCTTGATTTCTTTTCTCCCACCACCTCTCTTCTCCTCCTGTCATTGTCAGCTGCTCGACTGTAGTGACTGACGGCTCACTGGCCATTGTTGTCCTCTGTACCAAGAGCCCTTGTGTCCCGCGCTATCGCCGCACTTCATGTGGCACCGCCTCAATAGACCTCAGGCTGCTGCCACCAGGCCCCCTGGGTCTGCTCTGTCATGCCCATCAACCCCCCCCCCCCCAATCTGTGGGGCAGGCGGGAATCAAATAAATCAAAGCCTAGTTTAAAGGCTCACGTCACACAAATACAATTAAACATCCACCTGCTGTGTAATTATGCAAACTATTTCCTGTGGAATACACCTGCTGATGGTGTGTCGTCATGTCGAAGGATGGATGAGAGCCATGCAGTGGTGACAACAGGGAAGCTGATGTAAAATAACAGCTGTTATCTCAGGGTTGCCACGTCTTTCCCACCCGACATGGCAACACTACATGATGCATGCTAGTGGTATTTTACAAGAGCTGCTGCAACTAATCCGCCAGTTAGTTTCTCATTTAATTACGTAACCATTTTGTCTAAAAAGTGTCATAGAACAGTTAAAAAAAGCCCCAGCTTGATTTCCCAGAGGTGAAAGTATCATCGTTTCCATCATACACTGCACTTCAGTCTCAGGGTCCTGCTACAGACATCTTTCACCACGGATACATCAACTCGTCGTAGTAGGAAAAGCACATGTGAAATTAATAACATTAACGATGGCTCGGCTCCACTAAGTGTCCCAGAAGGCTATTCCAGTGAGCCAGCATACACAAAATCAGGAGAAGTAGAATCCAGGCACCATTAAAGTTATTATATAGACCTGCTATGACATGTCAGAAAGGTCTGTTGATCATTCTGGCTCACTGACACACTGTCAAGGCTTAATGGGACACTATATATAAATATATATCTGTATAAAACAGGCCCATCATTAATGTTTTGGACAACTCAAAATGTCTGCTGTGAAAGACCTGTCTGGGACAGGCACACCTACATATAATGCAGGTATAATTAATCTAACAAGGAGTCAGATTTTATATCCTGAGAAAAGTTTAACACACCTTAATGACTGTGGGCAGTGTGTTGTGATAGTGCTGTAGTATGAAGTTCCCTGTTGTTCCCACCATTACAGCAAACCATGGCTGCATTGTACTGTACAACACTGTTCTGCAGTGGTTCCCAAGCTTTATTCTTCAGCTGACAGCCCCTGATTGAAATGACATATTTATGGATATTTCATGTTATATTCAGTGCATAACAGTAACAGTGCAAAACAAGTGATAAACTGAACAGTTAACCTAAAGTTTGAAAGCAGTAGCTGCAGGAAGTTTGTGTAAAAGGAGCGATTTGGATTAGGGCTGCCACGATTAGTCGACTAATCGACTATTAAAATAATTGGTGACTATTTTAGTAGTCGACTAATCGGTTTGAGACATTTTTCATAGAAAAGTACTATAAAAGTACCCCAAAATACTCTTATTGCAACTTCTTACATTGAAATATTGGCAGCTTTACACACTCTCCCATGACGGTGAACTAAAACCCTTCGGCGTGAGTATGAAACAAGACATCAGATGACGTAATTTTGGGGTTTGGGCGAGACAGACTGACATTTTTCAACATTTTAACACATTTTTCGATGAAATGATTAGTCGACTAATCGAAGAAATAATCAACAGATTAGTCGACAATGAAAATAATCGTTAGTTGCAGCCCTAATTTGGATGAATTTGAGCAAATTTCTGTGAATATTGCATCAAACATGAGTTTTGCTGCTATTTGAAGGAACTTTTTATACAGTTGTCTGTCTGTATTACATATTTTTAAAGTTTTTAACAATCGTACAAACTTAATATTCTTCTTTTCTGACAAATTCAGTGTTTTCTTCTCCCTGATGCTTGGTGATTGTTTTATCAGCTCTTCAATTGTTGGTTAACTCTGCACTTTATAATGCAGAATGAGGCTGTTCAGCAGAGAGTGAAGGCTGTGTGACTAGAGTAGCTTGTGTTTGGGAACCAATGCTGTACTCTATGTGCTGCTAACACACATTGGCAAAACAAAATTGCTATCTGCATAGATATATGGCAGTCCCAGTGACCCCACTTTAATCTGTCCCTTTTGTCCCGTGAATACCGACCACCAAAGACCGTAGTCCACACCTGAAATGAATCTTGGCAACGAAGGTGAATTAATGGCACCTAAAGAAGTTGCAGCCCCAGTCACTGATTAGTACCAATAAGACTGTGTCAAATACAAAACAGATTGACTTAGGCCCAGTTCCATTCCTTATTTTGACCCCTCATTTCCAAGTGTCCTTATTTGCCCCTCGGAACAGAGTTCCAAAGGGTAGTTGTTGAAATGTTCCCCTATGAAATGGGACAATCCTTCAAGACCCTGATACATTATCAGTAGGCTATTCGTCATCTGTGTAAACACACACGACTATGGCAATAATCATATTATCACAATGACATTTGACTTTTATCTGACAGAGATAGGAAAGCATGGACGCTCATGATTGCTCACAACTTGAGTTTCACACTCAGTTCATCAAACAAGTCACCAAATAAAAAAGAACACTATGCATTACCAGGCCACTAGCGGTGCTATGTAGGCTAACGTTAGCAACCTGTGCTCCTACTTACTCAGTCAGTTTGAACTGTTTGAGTGTCATGCACAAATCCGCAATAACAATGTAATATTAGCCAATTTGTTAGTTAGTTAGCTACAAAGACATGAGCATTTTTGGGCTTCAGTAATGACACGTAAATCTGCTTTTTCTCCTGCAAAAATTTAGGATGAAACCCCCAAACTGCACTAAGAGAAATAAGCCCTTTTTAAACAGGAATTGTATAAATTTGCAGGAAAGCCCAATCAGTCTTTTTTCAGCATTGGCAGTATAAAAACAAAATCAGGGAGTGCAGCAAAATGCCGCCTGCCTACTTTTGTTTATACAGAATGTGCCTTTTTCAGGGCAATGGGGGGCGTGAGCAAGTAACAAAACGTGTAGCTCAGCGTGTGACGTAAACAGTGACGTGGGAGGGAAGCTGCGCCTAGTCAGGCGGCGATTCTCTTGTAAGTCGGCCCGTCCCTCACCGTCCCCGTCATGTGACGGTTAATGGCCTCTTCGTTTGCGAGAACAAGGAGGGCACGCAATTCCTTGTCTCCCCAGTTGCTCATCTTTACAGTGTCTGTCAGGTTTGTGTTTCCCTCTTGCTACTAGCTGCTCGCTAATTCCTGCTATCAGCTGTTTCCTGTTTATCCACCGCCAGTGGGTCGCACGTGTGGCGTCATCAACAGCTCCTCCCACAAGTCATCAGCAGCCCCTCTCGTGGCGGAAGGCCGCCTTGGTCTGTTTAAACCAAAAAGGTTCCGCCAATATGACTTCCCTACGAGGTGGAAAATTGGGCACCTCAGATCAACTTGCCAATCCGGCTGTGTGTGTGTAAACACTCGCAGCTTGCCGACAAATCAGCCCAACATTCGGCAAATATCTCACTGTAAAAGGGGCTGTAATGAATGACTAGTATGCATCACCCTCTGTGACCTGGGGTCTCATTTATACACAGGCACCAATCGAGGTCTGAAAGAGGCGTACGCTGCTTCCCACGCAAAAGTTGTGATGTTTAAAAACACACTTAATGGGAGTAACTTTGACCCATGCTTACGAACATTTTGTAGACGGTGAGGTGGAAGCCTGATTGTAGAAATTGTCGATTTTTTGGGGGGGGATTGTGTCCGTTTGTGCATTTTTAGAATGGATCCTACACGTTGTTTTACGAATGAGATCCCAAGATTGTTTTCTTAATTAGAGTCGGTGTCCTCTCTGTTTTCACTTTGCCAACAACATGTCAAGCAGTGGAACCTGTCAGGAATACACACCACCAGTACATTTTTTGTTAGATGTACATTTGTGTTTTATTTTTGACGCCTTTCACCACGGTGTCTGTCATAAGCTGTTAGGCTCAGGCGTGATTATCTATAGGGGGTCACTGTAGCAAATCCTTGTTCATAACAGGTGCTTAAGACTTTCCCAGTATACTGTATTCTTTACCGTCTAATGCCTCAAATTGAATGTAATCTTTTTGCTATTCTTGCTACAAAGCTTACTTATATTTAGATAGATTTAAATTGAGCTACTGTGTGCATTCAAACCAAAGCGTATAGGTAAATATTATGCAATCTCAGATTTAAGGCAGCAGTATCGTAGACCAGTGAAGGAGACTTTGCAAGGCTGAATTAAACCCTCACGCCAACAAGAACCCACTCCTTCATAGTGTCCTTGAGTAAGACGGAGCATCTACCACACAACTCTGAACTTTGACCTCCCTGCAGAGGGTAATAAGACATTTCTCTAGTGTGAATCAATAAAGAGTGTTTTAATCCGTCACTGTCTCCAAACTGATTGACACAGTCTGCTCTGTTCTGCAGAAGGAACACATGTAATCAGAGCGCTATCAGCACAAACGCAGGTTCAGTAATCTGTGAAATGGTTATCAGCAGTGGAGAAATGTCACCGGGTACTGGGACGTCCCTGCTATCTAACATGTTGATACCTCGGCTCTGCTGCAGTCCACTCTTGATATATGTGGCGTTTGCACTGCGGAGACAGTAACCTGATCTGTTTTTGTCCCAGTCCCAGCGTGATGTGCTGATGTGTCTGCACTGGGGAAGTCTCTGGATCCTGAGATCAGGATGGAGGAAGGAAGCATGCTTGCACTTTCCTGGCACCAGCAGACTAACACTGCTTGTTTCAGTTTTATTTACTGATTTATTAGTCTCATTCTCATGTTTATTCACATTTTTGGAGCTGATACCAGCTTGAAATGTGATGTTGGTTTTAGTTCAGACTGCCATGTAATCAGGCTGGCACTGACTGCGTATGACACATCCTGTTATTTTCTTCTCAGCTGCTCAGGATTCACAGAAATGTGACTAATTTGATCTTAAGTCGCTGCAGATGACAGAGGCACACACACTCGCAGTGCTGCAGGAGATGTAATGATATTAGCATCGTGTTTACAGCAGTCATTAATTCATTAGCCCAACACAGAATACATGTAATCTGTGCCTTCTGTAAGCCAGTCCACTAAAACAGGAAGTTCCCGCTATAAGTGATATTCTCCCTTTAATGACCCTTAGGTGCTTTTAGTGGTTTTATTAGACACACAGAGTGTGTGTGTGTGTGTGTGTGTGTGTGTTGCACATGTTTAAAGAGGAATATGTAGCCGTGCATAAATTCTCCTCCTCTCTGAAAGCCGAAGGCTCACAGAAGTCTCATTGATGTTTGAAGAGAACAGAGACTGGGCTAACTGGGCAGCTTGAGGAGAATATGTGCAGGAGTGTGAACGTTCCAGATTTATTGTGCTGCAGAGTGGAAGTGACCTCTTGTTCATGTGCCAGTCAGATCCACTATAAAAAGAAAACAGTTGGTGGTGCACGTGCACACGAACTGGTAGACACACTGATATTAACACAATGAAGCGGAGTATGGAAAGCAATGACACACAGCAGATAGTGATTGAAATTGAGTCTTACTGATTGGACAAGAGTGGATATTAGAAGGCAGACGTGGAATATAACCGTTAACAGACGATAATTATCTAATGCTCATCATAAAGGGAAATGTTAATGCTACAGCATGCAATGATGTTTCAAACCATAGTCTTCTTTCAGTTTTTACCAACAGTTTGGGCTCGGCCCTTTCCTGTTTCCATGACAATGGCTGCAACTATTATTTCCATTATAGTTTAATCTGCCAGTTAGTTTCTTGATTAATTTTCATAAAATGGTGATTAATGTCCAGAGGCAAAGGCGACGTCTTCGCCCTGTTTTGTTTGAATAATAGACAGTTTTTTGCTGGCAAATATTTAAATCAAAGAAACTGGAACAAGGTTTTTTATTATTATTTTAATTTATTTTTTTACAGAACCAATCACAGCATTTATTTACATTAATATCCGGGTGGAAAAACCTTGTGTCATGTACATAAAATCAAACGGCGCTGAGCGAACACTGCCTCAATTATTTAGTTTTTAGCCACCTAAAACAAAACCCACCAAGACAAATCAGTATCAGCTTAAATGTGCAATATATTTAGAACATTTTCACCACTTGACTTTGCCGTCAGACAGCCTTTTTCTAGCAGATACTTGAAGCTGTTATATCAAAGCCGCCAGACTACCGAGGCATTGATTCTTTATTGTGTAAGGTAAAGTGGAGCAAATATTCAAATACAGCCTGCACTAATACTGTTTTTTAGGTGGGTAAAATACATTTAGCTGCGTCTCTGTCTGCAGCAGCATATTGCTTAGTTTCCAAGCTTGTGGATTTGGTTTATCACAGATGCTAGCAAAGCAACACAGTAAATAAAAACTACATTGTTGTCATGTTATTTTATTTTATTTTTTTTTATAAAAAGTTACTTTATTCTGTTGACTTTTTAATCTGCTGTCATTTTCTCTGTCTTGAGTGTCTTGAAAGGCGCCTATAAATAAATGCATTAGAAAATAAGCTCAGCAGAAACATCAGATAGGTCAGACCACAGTTTTTAACTATATACCTTACAACGTTACTGCTACTTGCTTAAAAATCAACAAGTGTGATGATTTCACATATCTCATATCAACTGTAATTAACTGCCAGTTGTTTACCCGGAAAAAATGTTAGAAATAAAAAAATATGAGTAAGAAAACAAAGCAAGAATACCCTGCAAATATATTCTGTAAACAACATAATTATTTTTTGTCCCAAAAGGAGTAAGGAGAGGAGTAAGGAGAAATGAATACATATCAAATCCTAACCCCTTTTTCATCAATAAACTTAATATTAAACACGAATATTCCCACTGTTCACCATGCTCACCTCGATCAAATCAGTCAACGAAAATAAAACTTTTTTTTTTTAAAGATTATTTTTTGGGCTTTTTTTTTTTGCTTTAATGGACAGGACAGAGTGAAGAGTGTGAAGTGGGGGGATGACATGCAGCAAAGGGTTGCAAGCCGGAGTCGAACTCACAACTGCTACAGCAAGGCATCACCTCTATACATGGGGTGCCGGCACTATCCACTAAGCTACTGACGCCCCAACAAAAATAAAACTTTAAACAAATCTAAACAGATTAGAATATAACAAGCTAAATAACTGAAATCAAGAGCAGCCCACATATCGATTAATCGACTGTTGTTGCATCGCAGCTCTTAACATGAGAGTGCCCTGGTGTACAAAGCCAGGGTCGCCGGGAAATGGTTTCACCGTTTGGTGCAAGAAAACTGGCGTGCACCCCATCTTACACCTTTGGGATGAATTGGGACGCCTGCTTCAAGCTGGGCCTTGTGAACCAACATGAGTGTTGGACCTCACTTCTGCTCTTGTGTCTGAATGGGAACAGTTCCTGTCAGTCAGGTTCCAAAGTCTGAAACACCAGTAAACCAGAAAGTGGAGGCTGTTCAGCAGATTAATGATCAACTATTACCATCAATATGGCTGTAATGTTCAGGTGACTATTTATTTTCGTCCTGTACAAAGTTCTGTAACTTCCCTTCCTCTGAATATTTAGCTTATCTGTTGATGTAAGATGTTATCATCACGATTAAAATGAGATTCTGTGGTGAGCAGAAGGAAATCACCCCCGTCTTCCTCCTCTGGCCTCCTCCAGCTCTCCGAAACCCTCTGAGAGTCTCTATCTGTTTCCACATAAACAGAGCAGATTAGCGGCAAGATTTGAGGGAATATTAATAACCTCCTCTAAACCACAGCCAGCTGCCTCCCAGGCCACAGCTAAAGACAGAGAGAGGGAGCTGCTGCAGGTTTGTCCAATATTCACTGGATCCAGACTATAATGAGCTGTCACAAAGTGTGATTATGTGCCTTTATGATATAGTTTGTGCTGCTGGTGATGTGTTCAGTTGGGCACTTTGCATCCAGTGTCAGATTATGTCATACTGGAAATAGTAAGTTTTGAGCTCAAACCAAAACTAGATTTAGAAGTGTCTCTGGGCAGGACTGAGACTTGTCCTCTGTGTGCAGCGAGACCTGTCTGTCTCCGCTGATGCTTCTGAGAACTGATATGTGCAGCTAATAGGCTTTCACGCTGAATTAATAACCAGCGAAACACTGCATGTGGGTTGGACCCGTGGAGGCTTCTGGTGAAGACACAGTGACGCTTTGTTCTACATGATGAGGGAAAGATGAATTTTTCTGCTCGTTGCCTCTCTGTATCAGACCATGATGTCATTCATCCACAAGTGGAAACATGTCTGCTTTTGATGACTCCATGAACTAGCTTTGGTGTGATGCTGTCCCTGTTGTAGCCCACATAGCCTAATTGTAAAACTAATATAATATTTGCGTTGCCTCGGCTCAAACCAACCAGTTATTTTAGATTTTGGTGTCATGGAAATAAGAGAGGTTGTGTTTTTTACAGGGCAGAGAACAACCTCACCTTCATCCATGATTTTTAGTAGTGATGGCCAAATGAAGCCTCATGAAGCATTTTCTTTATTTTCTGAGCCCACTAGATGGCGCTTTTTGTTCAACAAAAGGTTGAAAGCTTCACTGAATTGCCATTCTTTGAGCCTCTCTCTTTAAACTATCAGTGCCATCTAGTGGGCTCAGAAATTAAGGAAAAGGCTTCATGAGGCTTCATTTGGCCATCACTAATTTTTAGTGTCCAATGTGAAATGCCTTGAAGCATAAATCAGAGTAAAACCCACTTGAATGTGCATAAATTCAGTCAGATTCAGACTCCAAATAGACCCGAGGATAATAAACCCGATCAAAATGCGATCCCCTGTAGCAGATATAAACTGAGGAGAACCACCAACACTTGTTGCAGCGCAAAGCTTCACTAGTTAAAGGCGCTGTATGTAAGAATGTGGCCAAAATGGTTACTGCACTCAAATTCAAAATACCGCCGTGAGTCATGTCCGCCCCCCCCTCCCTTGCAGATTCGAGGTTGCTGGACAGCAGCACGCTGGAGACTGATTTGTTTACCCACGGGCGGCTGCCGTGGCAGGGCCGCGTCACTGCGTCATTGATCTTCGGTTTTCCAGCAGACCGTTTGAACAAGTCTGGCTTCTCTGCTGCTAACGCTGCTGCCAGGATACAGCTGAGGAGGAGCCGGATGCTAATGCTATGTACCGGGACACTGCTAATGCTGCTTGCCGTGCTGCTAACGTTTGTTTCTTAAAAACATCAGTCGGGTCGATGACCCACCTGCACATGGGCTACAATGTATGATCGAAAATGAATAACAGTTGAAAGTATTCGAAATGTCCATCCCCATCTAGCTATGATGCTAGTTAGCCAACTTTGGCTAAAGCTTACCTGTCGAGGAGAAGAGTAGCCACTTTGACATCCGATTTCAAATTCTTCTCTGCTTTCAACCGTCTCCACCGTTCACAAGCATCTCATATATAGACCCTCGCTTTGCCTCGAGTTTTGTCTTGGCGTTTTGGGAATCATAACAAGGTCGTTTGGGTTTAGTCGCACCGTCAGCCACTGTAGCTCAGTCGTAACTGTAACTGACACTGAGACTCTACTGACTGCATGATTGGTAGACGGCGGTGGGTGGCGCAACAGGCCAAAACACAAATTCAAAACATAAACATGATTTGTAGACTGGAATTTTTTTTAAAATGCGAATATTCTGGCTGTACTGTTGTTGTCGGTGAGAACAGTATGTTAAAATTATTCATTAGTCTCTGTGATATATTAGGAGGATTTTAGGACTATTTGCTTTAGATTTCTTACATATAGCTCCTTTAAAAGGTAAAATAGATACAGCATAGTATCGCAATATTTTTGTGAGGCAATATGGTATCGTTACACGGATGCCAAGTATAGATTTTTTAAGACTATTTTTGGGGCTTTTATTGCCTATATTACAGGGCAGCTAGAGAGTGACAGGAAGGGTGGGAGGCAGGATAGGAATGACACGCAGCAAAGGACCGCAGGTTGGAATTGAACCTGAACTGCTGCAGAGGACCAGCGTACATGGGGCGGACACTCTACGCACTGAGCGAGAGGCTACCCCTAAATTTTCATTATACAAATTACATTATTACATATACAAATTACTAGAATAATAACATCAGTTACTTTTTTAGTCCACTAGAGACATTTTGTTGCAATAAAAAATAACCATGACCGTACCCAACCAAACTAGACTGCATGCTAATCGGACCCGGCCCAGCCCAGCCCAGCTCAAGATCCAAGTCAGGTTTCAGATTGTAGGAATTGAGTGGACCCATGAAGTAAGGCTGCAACTGACAATTATTGTATTCCCAATAAATCTTTGAAGCTTCAGGCCATTTCCTTTATTAATTTATTAACCATGCAGTTTAGAAAATGTTCAAAATAACATCACAATTTCATAGATTGCCATTTGGTATCTTCAGATTCCTTGTTTTGTTTTACCAGCAGCTTAACACCCTGTGATAGTCTGGTGACCTGTCCAGGGTGAACCCTGCCTCTCACCCGTGACCCCTAACAGGATAAATGGTAACGGAAAGTGAATGAATGAATAATCAAGCACGTGTTTGCGGCATCTTAAGGGCCGCCACTAGAGCCGCAACTCAGTTATTTTCATTGTTGATTTTCTTGATTAATCAATCGGTTGTTTGGTCTAAAAAAAATACCAGAAAATGCTAAAAAACAATTGTCAATCAGTGTTTTCCAAAGATGATGTCCAGTAAAGAAACCAGAAAACTTAAGAAGCAGCAATTTTATTTCTTAAAAAATTACCCAAACTGATCAATAGTTATTAAATTAGTTGGTGATTCATTCAGTAGTTGTTTCTATTGATTAATCATTGCAGCTCCAGCCACCACTGTACAGGTCCTCACAGCTTTTACCTCCGCCCCACCTCCTCGACCAGCCATTCAGCACCCAGTAAAGGCAGCTAGTGTAATTAGCTTGAACCAATCACGCTGAAGGCATGAGGGCAGGATTAGTCATTAACCCAGGGTTTAGCTGTCGGCTGTCAGCCACACAGGAATGCTGCTAAATCTCTGTTTCAGCCATGTGCTCCCTGCCACCAAGAAATAATAATTCTGGAAGCAAAATTGTTCTTAAAATACAGCGGCACTGTCTGCTGTTCTGTTAATAGCCAGAGCCACGGGTGGACGGATCAGACGCCAGCTGGAAATGTCTGTGTCACATGTGTAGCCCGGGTGCTGCTCTTTTCATGCCCTGAACATGACATTGCTGTAGTTGTTGCACCTGAACACAGCCTGTATTGGCATCAATTAACCAAGTGTTACTGGTCTCAAATGTCAGAATCTAATGTGTAATGTTTGGTGGTGTCGGCACAGAGCGGACCCTCTGTTTGTTTTGGCCTTGCAGTGGGAGAAAGCCTGATGGCAGTGAGTTTGAACACAGCGTCTTTGTTCGGCGTAGACCACTCAAAATGAGTAATAAGAGAGAGATTTGGCAGTGCCGCTTCCATTAAAGAAATTGAATTTTCCTTCGGTGCGTCGTCGATATTTTTCCCCCCCAAACCTGTTCGCGACTAAACAGAACAAATTGATGCTGTCAGGGCGCTGGCAGGTCGTTTGACTTCTGCAGCCAGAATTCATTTATCAGGCCCCTTCCCGTTCTGTCCTCTCTCTCAGGAGTGCACGCAGAATCCATCACATCCTGTTCTTCCTATTTATTGGATGGTTGTATGGGTAACAGATTGCAGAGCTGCTCTGTCATCTCGTCCCACAAGCCTGGCTGTCTGTCTCACACTTTGATCACAGAGCACAGACGCTGGCTCGCGACCGTTGTGCAGCTTTAAAGAAGTGGTGCATCTGAGTCCAGCGTTTGCGCAATGTGAAGAGAAAGAGGAGGTCAGGAGGAGGAGGAGGGGTGGGAGACCTGGACAGACTGCTGGGGGTCTGAGAGTCACTCCTGCTGTGTGGATCTGTGGCCTCTGACCCCCCCGAGGAGAGGAACGTAGGAGTCTGTCTCTGCATAGCATGCACATGTGCACATGCTGTCTCTTTGTCTCTGTTTCACCCACACACTGCTTTTTCTCAGTGTTTCTCAGAGGAAAGGCTCAGTGTCTCACCAGCATTAGAAATGGTAAAGTTTGAAGGTGAATTTAGTTTAGGATTAACTTAAATCTACATTAAAGTTTTGCATCAAACTTTGGTGGAGTTTGATGTGCTAATTTGCGCCACTGACCAATAGCAAGCCACCTTCATACTGCTGACTTTTGAAGGGATGGAGAGCTAGAGAGTTCAAAATGGAGGTAGCTATGGATATATAAAGGAAACTGGATGCAGCATTGACCCTGCTCATACATATGAAAGTTACTCAGTTGCTCATGAAGCCAAAAATGTTCCCAGGTGTCAGATTACCTGGATCCTCTGCATCATTGACGAGTGGCTAACTTCTTCTGGTTAGTTTAGCTACTTCCAGTTTAGCCCTCTGCTAACTTAAATGGGGATCAGATGATTTCATCATGTGTCTCTTCTAGACTTTTGAAATGTCATCAAACTGAATGGACCAAATCCGTATAGTGAAAAGAGTCATTTCATGCTCAAACAAATGTATCCACTGATTCACAGATGTCTCTTTGTCAATTTAAAAGTACAGGATAAAGTTTTTTGGGCCCCATGGCTTCACGTGAGGGACCCAGAGGTTGACGTCTGGCCACTATGTCACATTGGCTTCAAAGTGCGGCTCACTTCCTGCGGGCCTGGTTGCACTATTCACTTTTAGTTAACCTACTAATGTTGGAGTAAAAACTGTTCCACAAATGCAGAATTGTTTTAGACGGTTGTGAGGCAGAAGGCGATTGTACAGATACTTCTTTTGAATAAACATCGTGAACTTGTTATCCTGTTAGCAACTGAGCTAAGCTAACAAGTTTGCCAATTGACTATTAGCAAGCTTGTTAGCATGGAGAGAACAAAATGGTGCACAGCAGGGGGCTTCAACGTCTTTTAGACCAAGGTTCAAAGAGACAGAGCAGGGACCCACTACTGCATACATTGTGTGAAATGAAGTTGCATTTGGGATAACTCTCTGACTATTTTCTGGTCTTCTCTTATTTAAACTGCCTGTAGCTGCAGTCAGTAGCAGTTGTCCCATGGCTAGTTCCAATAGCTTCACCTGTTGCACCTACGCTGGTGGTTTCTGAGTAGCCTGAAAATCCAGACCCAAATCTAGACAGATTTAGGGTCTGGCCATGAGTAATGAAAATGGCCCAACTTGAGGGGCGTCACCAAACATGCATTTGTAAATATCACTGCACGCAATTGGATAACACTGCAACCAATCAGAACAATACACGGGGTGGTGTATACGCTTAGCTACCAGCAGAGCTAACTGGTAGATTAGACTCTTGTCTTATCCGGTCAGCAAAACAGCAAAAACATCCTTCTTGCAAAGGAAAGACTCGAGCGCCGTCTTCTGTTCCTCTTTTAGAGAAAAAGCCAAGTCTAACTCGTTCATTGTAGCGGCCAAAGCTGTTTCAAACAACTGGTGTTCATCCGTAGCCATCTTGCAATGTTTACTGACTGATTCCAGACTTCGTTGTCACAGCGCTGTCGTCATCTGTCTAGCTCGCCTCTGGCCTGCCTATATCAGATACACCGATGTGATTGGTGCAGCTCGGCTCCAACAGCATGGGTAATGAGCATCATTACTGATTGCCAGAGTGACTCAGAGTGAATCTTTTAATAAAATGTAAATGTTAACTTACTAGATTACATCACCGTTATGGACAGGTGCTGCGCAGTGATTTTTCACATGTTTGCAGGGAAGGATTTATGGGTAACATTTAGCCTTTCATTAGTGTTGTGACTGGAAATTAAATTAAATGTTGAATGTAGATGAATGAATAGACCAAAATTATCTTTGTTAATAATGTGATGGATCCATGGACTGTGTATTTTCAGACATATTTTAATTTTTGAAGAAAACAACCCTGAAAAACTTTGATTAAATTATCAAATATATAGATATATAGATTTGGCTGCCCCCCTGCAGTAACTCTGAGGCCCTCCAAGGGGTCACGGACCTGCTGCTAAAGACCCAGCGTGTGCAGGGTAGGGCTGCAAAAGTATGAGATTTTCATGGTACGATAACCAGCTCAGAAAATATCACGGTATCCAGTTTTTTCATCATTATTATATGTTTTTATTATCAGTTACAATAACCCTTATAAGACTGAAGACAGAAGTTTTCCTTTGGATGAACAAAAGCTTCATTATGATTAAAACTTAAAATCATTTTTTAACAGAAGTATATGTGATAAGTCTGACAGGCAGTTGAGGGTGAAAGGAGATGTGTGTGCAGGTGAGATTAACCATCAATTTTCAAACCACAGTAGACGGTTTCACAGGATACCGCTGCAGCCCTGGTTCAATGATGGACATGCCAGAGGGAAGTAAACAGAACCGTAGAGAGAAATTAGAGAGAAGCGATGCTCCTGTGATTTACTGTTGGCAGCCCAGCCAGCTCGTGTGTATAATCACCACATCACCAAGCTTAAAGGACCAAATAATTTCTCAGAGGCGTGGACTAATTTCTCTGTGCCACTCTGTGGTGTGAGCAGGCCGTTAGGAGCTGTGTGTGCCCAGGCTGAACTGATCTGATGACTATTCCGAGGAAGGAGAGAACCGCACACGAGGGGACGCAGTGACACCGAGACAAAGCACGCCCAGGTGCTGCAGGGACGCAGGTGGCGGCACCTCAAGCTGCTTGTTACACAAATCATATCATGCACGCTGACATTAAGCAGCATATGCAGAAACATGGCCTCTGATTTTGTGTCTTGCAAGTGTGCATCTTCTAACACACAGACACACAGACACTTAAATGCTTAAGGAATGTCTCCATATGCTTTAAAGAGAGGAGCTGGACTAAAAAGGAGATGTCTGGCTGGTTCTGGCTCGTCGGGTGTTTGCTTTCACGCTCCGAGTCGAGTTTAGCCCCAAATAGAAGCCAAACCCTGTGATCCATTGGGTGCCTATAAAATAACCATGGATGTGTTGTCCCAGATACGAATTGTTTGATTCCCTCGCTCTAGTTAAGCTCACTTACTGGCACTCATACTGCAGAATCTGCGGCCCAGTACGACAGACTGGTTTTTGGCCAATGACAGCGTCTCCCCATATGCACATGAGACTGCAGGCTTCCCCCGTCCTCGAAAAATCCGCCCTCTCCCTCGCTCATTAACATTTCAAGAGGAGAATCTGATTGGAGAGGCAGTGCACCCCTTCTGTTCCTCACACACACGACATGAAGACAGCAGAGATGTTTGAACAAGCCTCTGAGTTTGGAAAAGGTTTCTGAAATTATGTAAATCAGATCATTTTGACAGAAAAGCTCCACGTCAGCTGTCAGTGGCAGCTTGTTTTCTACACGATTAAACCATTTTGTTCTCTAATCTAGTAAAGTGCCCTTTACTGCAGCCTTGGAGCTTCTTTGTCTGCAGTATCCAAGCAGCAGCAGCAGCAGTGTCTATTAGACCAGTTATTCTCCGCCGAGCTACCAGGGCTTTATCAGAAGCGGGGTGTATTTCCACGGACACAAACTGACATTTTAGCCGAGCACTATCAGCTCAAGACCAAAAGGTTAATTGCCAGCGTCTCTGTCAGGTTGCGAGCCTCGCCGAATCCTCTGATCCATGAAATGAAAGTAGCTGTCGTCATCCTGATGAGAGGAAAGATGCTGACTCACTTTCATCTCAAGGTTTCTCTAAAAAAAAATGTTGTGCTTTCACTCACACACCCGGGCCGTGTTTTGCTGACGAGCGTGTGTGTGAGTTGCATTCGTGAGTGAAGTCAATATTCCAATTCCATTAACATTTTTTTTCTGCCCACACTCACTATGCAGTCTTTTTTTTACCCGAGCTGAATATCAGGTCTTTTTTAAACACCGTGCCTTTCTGAACTACTGTACAGAGCTGATGGTGGTTGCTAAGAGAAGTAAGGAGCGGTGTGTGTGTGTGTGTGTGTGTGTGTGTGTGATTGTAAGCATCTGCTCCTGTGTTCATGTTGATATATTTCTGTGTCAGCCTGCCTGTGAAGAGAGATGGGGGGCGTCTTTGCTTGTGAAATGCCACGAATGTGATGATGGGGGAGCGGGCGAATGGGGTCTGACACCCAGCGAGGTGGAAATGTAGGTTAATCTGGTCATATGGACACGAGCATCATGATCAGCATCATACAGGGTGGGGGGAGCAGCGGGGCGTTGGCTGAGCCCTGAAGGTGGCAGAGAGAGGAAGAATGGCCGAAGAGGTTTGGTGCATGATTATGAGAGGATGCAGTGGAGGGAAAGGGCAGGGAGTGTTTGCGGAGAAAAGAGGAGTGAGAGATGAAGGAGGTGGGAGGAGGTCAGCGGAGGAAGATGAGAGGACCGAGGACAAAAGAACAGAGGGAGCAGAGTGGATTGATGCGTTAGCTCGGAGGTGGCGTGCCCCGCCACCCTCCCCTCTAACCCCGCGGTCCATCTTCAAACACTCCTCTGCGTGACCACCTGATTGGCTGAGCGTCGCCATGGCCACGGATACGGCTCCGTCAGTCACTGCGCCACCTCTCCCCCACCAGCCCACCACACTTCCTTTAACCTGCTAATTCAATTACACAATCACATTATGTAACGTGGTTAGGGGAAACGCACACACGCTCTGAGGTGTGACATTGATGCAGGCGCCATCTGTGACGGGAGACAGGAAGACCTTTTTGAACCAAACACAGAATCATGATTTTAGCGTCACTACTGTGATAGTGTCACTGTGGGAGTCACACATGTCCTGGTTTTCTTTATTCATTCATGTCTACAGCCTTTAACATGAAGTGTGGTCACCTTTAGATTAAATCTGTGTGTGTTCAGCTTCGACTAATGTTTCAGCATGTGTTTGACAAGCTATTTATTCAGCACAACTCACACTAGCTTAAAAAGGAATTAAAAAAAGATAAAAGATACATTTCGAGTTTGAATGTTTCTTGATGAGTTAACCCTTTGAGACCTGGAGTGACATCACTGACAGGTGCTGCTTTCAGACACCTTTCGCAAGTATTGGCAACTTGGTAAGAAATGTCACAAATTGCAAAAAAAAAAAGAAAATTATTTAAAAAAAAAAAAATAGGAAAGCTAGAGAAAAAAAACAATATTTTTAATTATTATTATTATTATTATTATTTTTATGTTATAATAAAATAAAATTATAATCATGAATTATTCTAAATTATAAATCAAATTATTATAATTAAATTATGTTATAATTATTATAATTTTTAAACACTATTTCCAGGTTTCATTTTTTCCACAAAATTTCTTCTTTTCTTTTTTTTTGTTTTGTTCATTTTTTGGGCCATTTCTTCTTTCACTGCTCATTGCCTTTTTCCCATGTTTTTAAAAATAAATCAAGCCAATTTGCTCAGGTTTCAAAGGGTTAACAAGAAAATCAAGCACGTTACAGTCAGGTGACGTTCAGAGGGTGCACAGTTATGTTTTTCTTCTTAATGAGGAAAATAGGTGCAAGAATTTTCCTTTCTCGACATTTTGTGAGTTTATTTTACTTATTTATTTGACTAAAAAAGCTAAGAGAGCGTACAGAATGCCTGAACACATCGCCCAGCTGAAACTATGGTGGGGGACTGATACCGTCACACCATATACCTCGTGAAATGTCAGGAAGGTATAAAGATATGAAAAATAGATACCGTCAATGCGCGCTAAGCAGGGTTTAAACTTCTCTCCCCCGCCCTCATTTTTATTTCTCACACCACTTTCTCTGTTTCTCTTTATGTACACAACCAAGTGCAACAGCACGAGTGCCTGTTTGAAAGTGTGCGCTGTTATTGTCATCTCAGCTCAACAGTTTGCACAGTTGATTTCATAAGAGACTACAAAGACAAGCACAAGACATGTTTTTGGAGAGAGGTGTGTTGCAGCCAGGATCAGGCTTTCACTGTGAATCGTGCCCATTTATTTGTGGTCAGATCATATGTCGTATGACTTAATTTCAAGCATACTGAAGCCGTTAGAGGCTCGGCAGTTTCAGATTGTACCAGCAGATCAGTGAAGTATCTCAGGGGTGATTTATATACAGTGCAAGCATTAAGATTTTCTGTATAGTGACACACTAGGAGCCAGCGTGAGGTCTGGAGAACTGATGTAATGTGTTCTACTTTCTTTGTCTCTGTCAGGATGCTGGCAGCAGCAGCAGCAGCAGCAGCAGCAGCAGCGTTGTGAATAAGCAGCAGATTCTGAATCAACTGCAGAAAGATGACTGAATGTGTCCAAGATAACAAAACAGAATGAAGCCTTACAGCTGCCTCTGTGCTGCGTGTTCGGGCGTGTGCACACTGCTGCACAGATACTACTAATGTCTCAGAGTGCAGCGTGGAGATGCTGCAGAGTGGGCTGCCATGTGTGCACCCAGAGAAAGCCCTCCCCCTCACGCTACTCTCCTCATGGCCAGATGCATTTGATGGAGACTCCCACCCACTCACCAGCGCCCCTGCTCCCTGTGCTCCCTCCCAACACGAGAGAGACACCTAGTGGACTCGGGGTGCAACTACAGCGCCACAGTCCTGCTGCCCTCACGCCGACCTGCGCTTCTTTACACACAGAATAATTTATGGTGTGAGGCACTGGTATTTTCTAGTGATTGTACAAGCGCAGTGGGACAGGAGACTGGATCGACTGGAGGAGGGGGAGGGAAGCGTTGTATTCCCAACATGGTTATAAATACAGCGGCTACAGTGAGCTGTGTGTTCACGCAGCAGAGCATAATCTTATATGGCTCCATTAGCAAGCCAATTCTAATCAGTTCTTTTGCCTTTGCGTCTGTTCTCCTCTGCCTTCACACACTCCATTAGACCCCCGAGTTGAATTAATCACACATTTCCATGCTGGGTGTGCCTACACACTCTCCAGGCTGCATAATGCATCCTAATGCAGTTTGTGGGGATTCTATACTGTACTGGCCTGTAGTCTGAAAGTCATTTATCATGGCCGTGCAGACAGCCTGCTGCTGCTGCTGCTGCTGCTGCTGCTGCGGAGACTGCTCTGCATTCAGCAGCACATCCCTCCCTCTCTCCTGCCCTCTATCTCTCACTCCATCCATCCCTCATACACACCTCTCTCCTCTTCCCGCCCCCTCAGGTCCTTTATTTTTTTAATTACCTGTCACAGACCCTGGGTCTCGATCCCCTGCCTTGCAGCTCTCTGCCACATCTCATTCACTTCAGACTAGCCAGGGATCTGCCTACGAGAGTGAAGTGAGGAGAGATTCACTGTCGGACAGGAGGATTCATCTCCACTGACCACAGATAGAAAGGTGGAAAAGGTAGAGATACCTGTATCTGCTGGTGTTAGTCAGTGTTAGGAGGAACTGTACAGAATGCCAGGGATCCGTTTTGAAAAAGACATCTGAAGTTTGTAAAAAAAAAAAAAATACACGTTATTTTGAAGTACAGTGAATTTCCAGCACAGAGTTTTTAAATTTGAAGTGATGTTTCCTGCTGTAGAGTGAGTGAATAATGGACAAGTACATGACAGACACAGCAAACTAGCTCGACGACAAGGCCAAACGCTCCTCCTGCTAGCTCACCTAGCACCACTGAGCTAGCTAATGTTACAGCTCAGCTGAAGGACGCCATTAACAGACAAATTTTTAAAACTTTTCAATGACTTTTCAAGGACCCCCAACTTTTTCTGCCCCACCTGCCTGGTGTTATTCAAACGTATGAATGTATGAAGAAACATACGTGATGGTAAAACAAATGGTCCAAACCAAAGTGCCCAAAGTGCCAAAAAATACTCAACGTCTCTTTCCAGAAATCAGGATAATCAACAGAACTTGTCATGAGCAGTTTAATGAAGGAATAATTTTTTCAACTGAACTACACTCGTCAACCGTATCACCACAACGAGGGAAGCATGCATCTACAGACAGCTCACCTTTCACCACTGAGGTAGCTGACGTCACAGCTCACCTGAGGATGTTAAAAAGATAGGAAGTCACAGCGTCATGTCACATCTTATCATTAGGGTACAAAACGAAGGAATACTTTGCAGATCTATTTTCAAACAGGCGCGCAGGAGAGGGATGAGAAGGATAAAACTTGTACAAAGGATGTCTTCTCTTTGTTACAAAACTGTTTTCCTGGTGAAGGTGTAGCCACTAGTGATGGCCAAATGAAGCCTCATGAAGCATTTTCTTTATTTTCTGAGCCCACTAGATGGCGCTCGTGGTTTCAAGAGAGAGGCTCAAAGAATGGCAACTCAGTGAAGCTTTCAACCTTTCGTTGAACAAAAAGCGCCATCTAGTGGGCTCAGAAAATAAAGAAAATGCTTCACGAGGCTTCATTTGGCCATCACTAGTAGTCACCGAAATGTTGCAGCAGCATTAAAATCATTATTTTTGCAAGTTAGACAGTGTGCAGGAGGCCTTTCTACAAGTTTTATATGATTGGGGTACAACACATGTCAAGTCAAACGGTCTGTGTACTTCGCGGACATTCGTTTTTCGTTTCGAAATAACAAAATGAAACACGGAAAACCAACCATTATCCGTTTTTTGTTTTGAAATGACCAAACAAAAAAGGTAAAAAACAATTCGTCTCCCGTTTCCTGTTCCGAAAATTATCTCAGAGTTGTTTTTCCCGACATGAGCGGGCGTTCATGTGTATTTTCCCAGTCGGAAAGTCATTTTTCCGATTATTCCGACACCACATGAATGTAACTTACTGGTCACATAGAAGAGAGGAGTTTCCCACAGGGTTAATTAAATCGGATAATGGATAACGATTCGTTTTCCGTTTTTCTTTTCTTTATTATCAAATAAAAAAACGGGAGACGGGTCGTTTTTTTCCTTTTTTGTTTGGTCATTTCAAAACAAAAAAACGGATGATGGTTGGTTTTCCGTGTTTCAATCTGTTATTTCGAAACGAAAAACGAATGGCTGCGAAGTACACAGACCTAAAACCTGGTCTGCAGTTGCCAAAAGACTCGATAGTTTGCACACTATCATAGAACATGGGGGATGATTGATTCGTTTCACTGAAGTGTCCGCAGTTGGCCTTTGGTCGGAAAAATAAAGACATGGGTAAGAAGTACAATTCTGTAATTACTGAAAAAGTCTGTAATAAAAGCCCATAAACAAATGCTTTCTATACACAAACCTTCTGTTGTATATCGGCTGCCATCCTGAGTATACCCAACACACAGAGCACCTGAGTGAACACCATCCCTTTATATCTAGATTTTTAGTATAGATATCATAATAAAAGCCTCTTAAACTTCTAATCAATGATTAAAAATGACAAATATAGAACCAAAAATCATATGTAATGTCTGTAAAACATGTTTCAAAGACAATAATAAGCGCTGTGTTGTTAACAGATCGTAGTTATATTAAAGATGAGTTGCTACATATTCAGGGACATATTGAATCTGATAACAGACACCAGCAGCTTCTCTTTACAGTATGATTTCCACTAACAAACCACATCTCAGCTCTGACAGGTGGCTTATCTTTTTCTGCTACATCCCTTTCTCTCTTCCTTCCTCTTGCCGTCTCCCTCCGCAGCTCTGTCTTAATCTTTGTTTTGCTTTTCAAACCAGGCAACGACTCCACTAACACACTGTTGCGCAAGCGATCATCTCCTTAGCACTCGTTTGTTCAGATGAAAGATGAGAGCAGGACGAGGCCAAGGCGCAGCAGTGATCAGCCGTGTTATCTTTCCTCGAACACGCCGAGTGTCTCTGCTGTGGTGTGGTGAGTGTAGCAGTCAGGTTAAATATAGAGCCCAGCCCCTCCGAACTGCCCGTCTGTCTGTCAACACGTCTGTCAGTGCCCAGTTGACTCAAACACACAGAAACGCGCTCTGATAGAGGAAGCTCTGGCTTTTTCAGTGCCATTTCCTGTTGTGTCAGATGTGTTTGTGTGGCTGCGCTGCGTGTTTGTGAGTTAGAGAGATCTGGTTCCTTCTTTGCTTCTGTCACAGTCTGTCTCAAATTCCCTCGTACCTTCCACTGGACCGTTACGCAGCCAGAAGGACGGAGGGAGAAGGGAGCCTGTGTCTGTATTGGAGGGAGGTGAAGCTGCAGGGGTCAGTGGCAGCCTGTCACACTTGATGGCCGCCGTGCATCACCATGCGTCGTGCATTCAGTGTGTTCAGAGGTTACAGGAGAGCCGGGGAGGATGATGACGAGGTGTTTGTGTGCAGCCCTGGATACAAGGTGACAGATCAGATAGGGACCTGATAGAGACATGATGATATGTGGAATTTGTTTGTCTGAAAATATGTTTTCACCGTGTCAGGCGTCTTTGCACTGCGTCCTCTCTTGTGTCTGGACTTCACGTCCCGTAACAATTAATTTCGAAGTGTCCATTTCTAGCTGGAGAACTTCCCATCAGATGCCGGCGGGCTCTGCCAGCTTTGTTCTGTTGAAACCGTTAAATTGAATTCCAGGTAGCATTAATAAGGTGCTAACAAAAGTTTGCCCGTCTGAAACTAGCAGATACGGACGGGCCGCAGCCTGCCAGTAAAACACTTGATGTTGAGTTCAATTAAACATTTAATGGAGGAAAGTGCCTTTGCTGTCCTCTGCTATTCCAGGCATGTGTTGGACTTCTCTCGCAGCATATGGTGCACGTTGCATAAGGCGTCTCTGTCTGTGACAGAACAGTGCATTTTTGCAAAAGAGGGCAGCCATTGTCTCCTGACATCACGTCTATTTTGGGTTTGCTCAGTTTCAAGGGAGCAGTTAGTCATCTTTTTGTCTCTATACTAAGATTTTTAAAGGTATGGTGCTGGAGCCTGGGTGCTGTATAGCTGTGTCAGTGTATTTTTTGATTGTTAATGTTTGACGTCATTCAGAAACTGTCTCTATGAGCAGAGTGTCTGTTGTTGCTCAGTCTTGGTCACAGTTCTTGTGAATTTAGATCTTTAAATCCAGGTTTAAAACATCCTTGTACAAAATGTTTCTGTATATTTTAGATGTTGTAACATTAAACTGAGACTTGATCTTCAAACCGAGATTGGCCGAGTTTAATTACCTGTCTAATTAAAGGTGTAAAGGTGTTTTCTTGTAAGCAAACAAAGCTACTTTTGCAGTCGGTGTAAACAAAATCAACTGTATCCTTGTGTTGAATGCATTTCCTTCCTTATTTAGTATTTCAAGTCCCACATCGTTTACATCCATGTGTACCTGCGAGTAGTCTTCTTCTTCTCTACCATTGTTGGTGCACTGCTGCATGTTGGCCACCTATAGTGGGAGAGTGTGACATATTGTCCTCGTGTGCTGACAAGACAAATAAACAGGGACCACCTCATGAAAGCTGCTCCATAGTGCCACCACAGATCCAAACCTGCACAGGGAACCTTTAAGCAGGGCTCATCTCAGACTGGGTCTGACTGTTGTGTCATGTTTGGATCTGATTTCTGGCATTGCCTCCCTGGAGGTCTGTGTCTCAGGTATTTGTTTGTAGCCATGCCACTAGCATATATCATGTTGATATGGGTCAGGTTCTATTTAGCTTCTTCCCTTGTGTCTTTGTGTGTACGTGTGTGTGTGTTAAAGCGGCGCTCCACAGGTTTGACACATTAAAGTCCATTTATGTGATACAGGGAGTACGACTGTGTGGAAACAGTTGTATAATGACTTGTGTAGCTCTGGAGGGAGCTTTGTCAAGTCTGAGGGAAAAAACAGTGCAGCCAGAATGAAAAACCATGCTGAGGTATATTATCTCTCAGAAGATATGATCAGACAGTGACAATAATATTTAAAAAGAAAAAATGCACATAATATTTGAAAAGAAATATTGTACGATATTTAAAAATAATATTGCGCATATTATTTAAAAAATAATACTGCACGTGATATTTAAAAAATAATATTGCACATGGTATTTAAAAACTAATATTGTACAGTATATTTTAAAAAACAATATTGAAAATATAAAAAAAATAATAATATTGCACATGGTATTAAAAAATAATATTGCACAAGATATTTAAAAAATAATATTGCACGTGATATTTAAAAAATAATATTGCACGTGATATTAAAAATAATATTGCACAAGATATTTAAAAAATAATATTGCATATGATATTTGAAAAATAACATTGTACATGAAATTTAAAAAATATTTTTTGTACATGATATTAAAAAATAATATTGCACATGATATTCAAAAAATTATATTGCACAAGATATTTTAAAAAATAATATTGCACATGATATTTTAAAAATAATATTGCACAAGATATTTAAAAAATAATATTGCACAATATATTTAAAAAATAATATTGCACAAGATATTTTAAAAAATAATATTGCACAAGATATTTTAAAAATAATATTGCACAAGATATTTAAAAAATAATATTGCACAAGATAATTAAAAAATAATATTGCACAATATATTTAAAAAATAATATTGCACAAGATATTTTAAAAAATAATATTGCACAAGATATTTAAAAAATAATATTGCACAAGATATTTAAAAAATAATATTGCACAAGATATTTTAAAAATAATATTGCACGTGATATTTAAAAATAATATTGCACATGATATTAAAAAATAATATTGCGCGTGATATTTAAAAAATAATATTGCACAAGATATTCTTAAAATAATATTGCAAGTGGTATTTAAAAAATAATATTGCACGTGATATTTAAAAAATAATATTGCACATGATATTAAAAAATAATATTGCGCGTGATATTTAAAAAATAATATTGCACAAGATATTCTTAAAATAATATTGCACGTGATATTTAAAAAAAAATATTGCACGTGATATTTTAAAAATAATATTGCTCATGATATTAAAAAATAATATTGCAGATATTTAAAAAAAATAGTATTGCACATGCTAGTAAAAAATGATAGTGCACATGATATTTAAAAATAAAATTGCACATGTAATCGTAAAATAATATTGCATGTGATATTCAAAAAAGTAATATTGACACATGATATTTAAAAAGTAATATTGCACATGATATTGATACTGTTGTCAGTTTTCAGTGTTTAATGTCATGTTTAAAGATTTTTGGAGCTTAATCCATAAGTCAGAATAACGTTAAGTTTTGTTTTAACCATTCATCTTTACGTCTGTCTCTCGCCATCTCCTAACTTTATGGTGGTGCAACACTAAATAGCTAAACACCCTCTTAAAGTACAGTTCAAGACAAACTCCCTGTAAAGACAGCATAAATAATATATTGTAAAATGACTATGACATGTACAGTATGCATGTCAACAGTGGGCCTGTGTTCCTCTGCACAGTAACAGGCGGTGTGCACACTCTGCTCTGTCCTAAATGTTTGTTAACTGACTGTCTGAAGGAAAGTGGAGACGTCAGGAAAATGTTTTGGTTAAACTTCTGTCAAAGTGGACGTTGAAGCTTGTTAATTACTTCTCTAGCGGCTGCAGTTTAGTTATTCTGGCCTGAGTGGAATCTAAATGGATGTGACCCCTGCCTCACACTCAGGCCACACTCAATCATCTGCATTTAGACTTGATCTACACCACATTATTCCCTAAAAATCCAATTAGAGCTGCAGCACACTGGCTCCATTCTGGTTGTAACCGATGAGTCTGAAGTCGAGTTCAGCCAAACCATCATCTCTCAGCGGTTTGCCTCCATGCTCGAGCACTTGCTGTGTGTTGGACTGAGACAAAGAACCAGTGGGTGAAGCTAACTGAAAACAGCAGGACCCCGCTGAATCCTTTCCTCTGCTGCCGCATGTGTGCAGGATATTAAATAATAATTTCTGTGAAAAATATTCCTGTTATTCCAAGAGCGGCAGGAAGTCCCATCTGTGTCCTGAGAACAGTTCAAATCCTCTGACTGAAGTGCGCCCCCCCCCACCCACATTCCTCACCTGTGGCAAACAGAGGGGAGAGGTGTGGTGCTGGCACAGCCTCTGGTACCTCCCTCTCTTCTGCTTGGCCGTTTATCTGCTCTGTGTTCTACAGAATGTTTGGAGCTGGATCTCCTCCAGAGACACACAAAGCTGGCACTGCTCTCAGAGACGCCGCTCTTCTCCCAAACCCCAAAATATTTTTCAGAGTGTTAAATGCTTTGAGCCGTAGCCATGGTAACGTAGCTTTCTGGCTTTTGTGGAGTGACCTTCGGATGCTGCCAAGTTTTCAAAGACCACTTCTGAAACTGTCTTTGAAGTGTGTGTGCGCTGACACCGCGGGGCCACGGTTGTGATTAAGTTTATTGTGTTGACTGTGGAGAGCTGTTGTTGAGTCAGAAAGGAAAACTGCAGCGAGTCCAGTCAAGTGTTTCAAAAAATTATAATGTGGAATAACATTTTGATCCATGGTCTCAACCCAAAGTGTTTATTATTTAGTAACCCTCTTCTTTAGTCGTCTAGTGCTGCTCATTGAGTTTGCTTCATGCACCTTATCAACACTTGACAGCAGCCTGTATCTTATCTCCACTTTCACTTCCTCTCAGCTTTTCATTTTGCATATTCTGCTTCCTTCCTCACACTTATCATCTTCACTTTAACCAACCTTTGTGTTGCAATCATAAGCATGATTCATGGCAGCATAGATCCGCCACAGAAAAGTCACAGGTTCAATCTCTGCAACATGAGCCCTGTCAAAATTTCAAGTGTACATATCAGTACGTGTCAGGTGGATGGACACATTTCACCAGAATTAATTTCTATCTATTAGAGAGGATCACAGACAGGGGCAACATCATCAGGCCAGGTGCTATGTTGGCCGTTCATATATATATATATCCAGGCACACATTTCTGGTAGATGACTTCATTTACTTCGCAATTGTTGCGACAAAGGGTGGTAACTTTTAAGTTTTTGTCTATGAGTGTTGTAAAGTCTTGTGCGGGGTTTGGGGATCTGATTCTGTCACTTTGATCCCTGGACTGTATTTCAGTAACTAGGTTTACATGCACAGAATATTCAGTTTTTGGCCTTATTGTGAAAAAAGACAGAGAATTCCTACTAATCTGTTGACTCAGATAATGAAAATGAATATTCTACTATTTCATACCCATTGAGTGCACAGTTGCCCACGTACAGTTTCACGTGGTGTGTGTTTGGGATACAGGTCATAGGAAATCTCAGACCATTGCCAATAGTGGGATAGTTAGTGGGCTGAAACTGTACATTAGTAGTTGAGGTAGCACGTTGAACAGCAGATAGTTAGTCACTGCCTTATAGAAGCTCAGTTTTAATAAGTTTTCCAACTTTTGCCAAGAGGGAACTTTAGATATTGGTCCCTAGATTATGTTCACCCAGTTTCATGCAGATCGCTCAAACTTCCTAGGAAGAGATCCATTTGAAGTGTTTTTCAAAAAATTCAAAATGGCGGACAATCTATATAAGCGGAAGTTATGGGTTCTTGTCTCTACGACATACGGGGCATGAGATATGCCCATTCAAAGTTTGACATTTCAATTGGTTGCTATAGCGCCCCCCTTTGGTCAACTGATGTAATATTGCTTCATTGGCATCCTCCCATGACCCTCTACCACTGTGCCAAATTTCACATGGATTGACCAAGTCAGTGAGGAGGAAAACATGGAACAGACACACACACACACACAGAGTTTTCGTCATTATATAGTAATATTCCGATTCACAGGCAGCTGTGCAAACTCTTCGTTTATCATGTCATAATTAGAAATGCACCGATCCAGCTTTTTCAGTTTCGATACCGATCCCGATGCTGTGGCTTTGAGTATCAGCCGATACTGATCTGATACCATGGCTGACCTAAAAAGCTATATACCTTTACATGTAGAACAGAAAAGACTAGAGGCATCAGGCATTGATGACTATGCAGTTCTTTCCTGAGATAAAATGAAACAAGATGAAACAGATTAATGCAATGATGAACTATTTATTCTTAACAAAAATAAACAATTGTGCAACAGCAGTTGAAATAGTGTGAAATACCTCCACACAGCAGATTCTCTCCTTTGCTCCATGACGTATGACGTAGCTCACGTCGCAATAGATTTAAAAGGAAAGGATCGCCTCAGGTATAGGTTACATATTCCGATACCCAATCCATCTATTTTGTTGCTATCGGGGCCAATTTTCGATCCAGATAACGGATTGGTGCCTCCCTAGTCAAAATATAGAATATTGGAACAGTTGGGGCTGCTTGTGCCATTTTGCAGCATCGTGTCAAAACAAGATTTTGTTCAGTTTCCTACAGGCATTGGAGTTGTTTGAATTTCATTCCTTTAGCCACCTTCTTGAAAAGTCGACATTGGGATATTTGTGTATCCAGATATGTGTGAAAGTAGGTGTGTTTCTCCTCTCAACCAGGAATGTGGGCTTTTCGTTTTAGGGCAGGCATGTCTACTTCACAGCTTTGCAAACTGCTGGTGAGCTGATTGTAAACAGGCAAGAGACACGAGACACAGAGGCACGAGTGTCAGAAATTGCGGGAAAATAAAAACCCTAAATGACACAGATGCATGTTCTGAATGTGCTTTATCCCTGTCCAAGGAATGCTCCTAAAACCCAAATAACACCAGCGTATCCCACGTGTCTTACTCAGACAAAGAACACTAGTAATGCTCTTTTAGAATCATATAATAAAAAGTTTGTAGTTTGTTTGTGTAGTATGATTTTGGAGTGATTTCCATTCCTACATTGCTGCGTCGTAACCCTAACCCTCCTGCTCTGTTTCAGCACTGGGCTGTTTTCAGTCTGATGCCAGCTAACACCTTGATCCACCTGCCTCTGTCTGTACATCTTCTCTAACTCAGGCTCTGCAGAAAGGCTTTTACTAAAGCTCGGTGTAGATCTCACATCACTCCAGTTTTATCTCCTCTCCACTTGTTCCTTGTCACCTATAGGACTGAACTCAAAGCTTTACTCCTTGACATACACGGGCTAACCATTCTATAGTTACGATGAGACTTAAGGGAGGGCCTAGTTTCATCAAGGCAGAGATTTCTGAACTGTGAACTAAAGGTGATCACAGATTGGCAACCATCTTTAAAAAATCCATGTGCTTTCCTTTGTTCTCTCCTGATTCTACACCTTTTTGTGTCTTGTCATGTACTGTCTTCGCTGTCTCTTCTATCACTTCCTGTAAATCACTTTGTAGCTTCTATTTTTAAAAAGTGTGACATACTGTACCCTAATGCCTGCATGCTAACACCAGTAGCCCTTTATGTTGATAGCATTTGGCCGTGGTCTCTAGGTAGACAGATAAAAGATTATGTAACCGCACTGAATCCATCTGTTTTGAGGACCCGATTAGAATCGGACTGATATAGTTTTAAAGTATCTGCGAGCCACATGTGGCGTGTGATCTGATCAGCAGCTGCATCCTGCCGTGCAGACTGTCAGAGAGCGTCATAACTCACCGCCTCACGTTCATGCTCTTAGAAAGAGAAGTCAGGGTCGTGTACAGCAGGTCTGCAGCGACATGCGCATGTATGAGCGCTGAAGTTTGATGCAACAAACAGCTTGTTACATTCCAGTCCAGTAGAGGATGTGATAGCCGCTGGTTTCTGTGCTGGACAGGACCAACATTCCTACAGATGCTTAAATCTCAGCAGACCCTGGAGTGATTTCAAGGCTGCTTCTGGTTATGGAATTCCTGGAATATTATTGAATTTTCAGAACAAAGTCAGGACACTCGTAAAGTCTCTGGAGAGGTTTGGGAATATCAGCTGGAAAACGAGAGAGTAAATAAAATGTTAATGATCTGACCTCCTTGTCTCCTTTCCTCCACCAGACAACATCACCTACAGGTCAGGGTCGATCCGACTCGCCGGTCTACACCAACCTCCAGGAGCTGAAGATCTCTCAGTCCAGCCTGCCACCCGTCCCCTCCAGCTCCCCCCTCCACATCCTGGGCGACTGGGAGACCCACAAAGACCTGAGCGGGAGGCATTTCTACTACAACCGTGCCACCGGAGAGCGGACCTGGAAGCCACCGCGCACCAGGGACGCCAGCGGCAGCACCAGCAGTTTCCGAGCGGACAGCCAGGGCACACTGGAGAGTGAGGTGAGGGATGCTTAAACTAATCAGGTGGCATGAACAAAGTACACTAAACTGAGAACTCACTCCTTTCCACACCACAGGAAACTAACAGTAGGTGTGATCACAGGAAACACAGGATTCAGGTATTTAGTTTGGATGCGTGCAAGTCTGCGCTGACGCCAGTCTGTAAATAAACTCTCTGGCAGTCGGTGTTAAACAAACAGGCTGCGGTCAAAGTGTGGTGGACCTCAAAGGACTTTTAATGGTGTTGTGGTTACTGAAGGTAACAGGAGTGCCTTTGATATGTGGAAGTCATGGTTTCCTGTCAGGTTGGAGTTTCCTGTCCAACTATCCAACACTGCCCTCGTGTGGCGGTTTAGTGTATTGCAGTTTTCTGTAAAGGAGAGTAAGGATGGCTTATTTACTTACGTGAGGATTTCTCTCTCTTTTATCTAATTGTAAACTAACATTAAAAGATTTCATGGGCAATTTAAATGTTACAGACCAACTGATCAATTTAGTGAACTTACAGGTTAATCAGTAATAAGTTGTAATAATCATTAGTAGCAGCCAAATTAAAACAGATGCGTCATTGTGTCAGCAGCATTTTAATGCTGTAGCTGACCAAGGTGGAACTAGTTTTAAGGGAATAGTTTGACGTCTACAGGGCCTTAAAAAGTCTTAAAATGTCTTCAATTCAGTGTTACGACAATAAGGCCTTAAAAGTCATTAGTCTTAAATTTGAATTTGTGAGGTCTTAACCATATTCCTGTAAGTAAAACGTAATTTGTCCAAAAACTGGTCCCAGATTTATTTAAAAGGTGTCGTGAACAGGTCTTAAAAAGTATTAATTTAACTGTCTGATACGCGTAGACACCCTGAAGACCAGATGACCTTTCAAGCAACTTCACTATCGCGGCAAATTTCTGATGTTGGAATAAAATCACGAGAGTTTTACCTTCGTTTGTTCACACTCCTGTAAGCTTAATAGTTTGGTGTAAGATGGTCATTAATCTCAATCCCAGCTGTCTTAAATCGGTCTATTTCTCATCTTGACATTCAAGAAATATCAGACAAGTTTAAAATTAGTGTACCTTTTTAGTCTGGGCTCATGCAAATTCTGAAGTGAATGAACATTGTCAACAGCCAACAGGTGCACTCTCTCCAAACAGGAAGCAGCAAAGTGAGTAGACGGTAGGAAGGTGCAAGACAGTGAACAAGTCTTGGTTCTTTTGCACTGTAGAAAAGGAGGAGAAACTGGTGGAGCTGTGGAGTGAAAAAGAGTCTGTTTAATTCAGCGTGTGTTTTATCCACTAACCAGCATTTACATTTAGTAAGAAATCTTAATTTTTGAAACACTTCATCTCTCGTTCCCACAGTCTCCTTCCAATAAAATGGCACAGCTAACAAGTGGAGGCTCAAAATGTAGTTTATCTATATAGATTACATTGATACCGACTTGTCAAGAATTCTGTCAACAAAGGACGCCTTTTATCTCGTGTTTCTAAAGTTAAGTGTTTTTTAAGTCACATCAGGCATTGTTAATATTTCATATTTCTTACAGGGAGTTTGCCGTACTATTTTCCACCAGGAGCAGGATGGGAAATAATCTCAAAAGGAATCTAGTTGTAGTCTTGCAAATAGTGACCCTGCAGGATGCTCAGTCTCTGCAAAATCTTATAGTGTGTGACTAAAAACTTACTTAAGATGTTAGAGGGTGTCACACTTCAGTCTTTTAAAGGTCTTTTTGAAGTCTTCTGATGTACACTAGGCATTTGCTTTGTTGAGGAGAGAAGAGAAAATTGAGATTACCCTCATGTTCTTTACGGTCAACATGAAGCTACAACAAGCAGCTGGTTAGCGTAGCTTAGCAAGACTTAAAATGGGAAGAAAAAGCTAGCCTGGTTCTATAAAATAAAATGCCTTAACAGTCACTGCTAAGCTAACTGGCTGCTGGATATGGTAGCTCGTACTGTAATGTACACATGTTGTGATACAAGAGTAAAATTTTTGTCTCTGTAATGGAGCAAAAAATGGAAATACCCAAGTAAAGTTACAGGGTTGTAATGTCTTCATGGGTGTATTTCTTGTGTCTGCTAATGGGCCACATCAGTAAGATCATTAAACTTTGTGTCTTCTTGTCTTTGTCCTCCACAGCCACTGTCCTCAGAGGAAAACTGTCACAGCACCCACTCCAGTCAGTCTGACAGCCAGTACGGGTCGCCCCCTAGAGGCTGGTCTGAGGAGCTGGATGAACATGGACACACACTCTACGTCTCTGAATACACACAGGAGAAGGTACAGTCTATTGATTAGCAACCGACTTATAGACTGATCACAGTTGTCCACTAGGGGTGTAACGGTACACAAAAATCTCGGTTCGGTGCGTACCTCGGTACACAAGTCATGGTTCGTTTTTTTTTCGGTACAGCAATGAAAAAAATAGACAACTATTAAATATCTTTTACTTATTGGTAACCTTATTAAAACATACCACCACAGCAGTTAACTCTTTTTACACAATTTTTGAATGAAACAAATATATATAAAATCCTGCTTTTTCACATTGTTTGAATGAAAATAGAAATATAAAAGTGAAAAATAAAATCCTGCTGTTTAACACATTTTTTGAATGAAAAATATAAATATACATTCCTGCTTAAACAGTTTTACTCAACTAAAATAAAAAGTATAGTGCAGCTGGTCAGCTTTAAAGCCTGCTCAGATTCAGTTTTACTAGGAACTTACTTAGCTTTCCCACTTTGTTAAAGTGCAGTAAACAAAACATGCTTATATCTAAAGTGCAGCTTAAACAATTTTACTCAACTCCAATGGCGTTGGTTATTTCTTTAGCGCGATGGTCAGGGAAACGCTCTTTCTTTTTAAATGACGACGATATCGTAGTTTGCACCAGATTGCTTTTTCTAGTCGTGCCGGTTAACGTTCAAACTCGGGTGGTGTCGCTTTAGATGCGTTAGCATGTTAGACATGTTTCCAAGTACATACCCGACATCTGTTCTGCAGTGTCGGCACACTGCTTTTGTCTTGTCCACTTGTTTATTTCCATCTTCGTATTTTACCCTGAAACCAAAGTGTTCCCAAACGGAGGACTTAAGGTTTGTGGGTGGGTCTTCAGGTTCGTCAGGCTCACTTGCCATGTTGTCAACATGCGAGAATGCGCTGCACAAAGTGAAGGCGGAGATTTACGGTCAGACTCGGTCCGTCACTCAATTATGTCCGTCGGGGAACTAGATATTTTAAATGGTTCGGCTCGCAAAAAGGGAATTAAAATAAAACAAAATAAAATAAAATAATATCCTGCGCCCAATAATTCGGTACAGGGTCGTGCCGAACCGAAAGTCGCGTACCGAACGGTTCGACACAAATACATGTACCGTTACGGCCCTATTGTCCACAGTTTTTTTTTTTTTACGACTAAACGACCAATGAAGTCTTGCCGACTAATGACCTTTCTGGTCGACTAACGTTTGGTCGACTATCAGGGGTCGGCCCAGGTATCACGTATCCTTGTTTTCCCTTTTCACTGACTGGTGTTTGTGTTTGCAGTGGATAAAGCATGTGGATGAACAGGGCCGGCCCTACTACTACAGCGCTGATGGATCCAGATCAGAATGGGAACTGCCCAAGGTGAGATCATCCTCTGATCAATAGTGTCCATGTGCCTTTGTCTTCCCTATCACGTCCACCAGACGCCATTTAAACTAATCTCCTTCTCCTGAAAATGGGAAATCTTCTCACATTACATCACCTAATACCAGTACCCAGTAACACACTTTAGTGTGACTCCTCCTGGTGTCTGGTCCTGTTAATGTAAGTGGATGAGCCCTGTGAGCTCAGCAGGAGCCAAGTGGGAGTTGAACCTTGGGTAAAGGACTATTACTGGCTCTTGACCTGCTAATCTGGGGAGCTGATCAGAATAGAGCAGTCCATTCTCTCAGTGAACGCGGACATGGATTCATTCAGGGGACAGTTGAAGACGATGCCTACGCTGTAAGAGAAGTCCCTTTGTCCAATGGTGCTGTGGACAGTAAAAGGAGAGGTAGGCGAGAGGGAAGACATCGAAGGATATGCGAGAAGAACTCTGATTTTTTTAACTTCTGCTCTCCTCTCTGTCTCCGCAGTACAACATCTCCCCTCAGTCCGGTGAGGTTCCCAAGAGCCGCAGTCTGGAGAGGAAGCAGCAGGATCCCATCGTCCTCACCAAGTGGAGACACAGCACCTACGTCTTAGACCTCAACGACAAGGTAAGACTCAGCGAAGACGGCAGGATTGAAAATATGACAAGTGATGGCGTTACACAGGCTGTGTTGTCTGATAGGTGTGGGAACAGGTCCTGTTGTTGCTGCAGGTTTTCTGGCAGGTTCTTTGTCTGCTCTTTCTGTCCTATTGGCAGCGAGTTTAATCCCCGAGTGCTGATGACGCTCTCAGCTGCACAGACGAACAGGCTTACAACGGCTTAAACTGCCTCTTTTATTTTGGAGTCTTATTAAAGCATGGTGAATTATTTAAGTTAAAAGCAAGTTTACTTTCATGTGTTTAAATGAGGATGTTGTGAATGTTATCAGACAGAAAGAACCCACCTTAAGTTTCTGTTTTACATCAGTTCCAGCTAGTTTTTAAACAGATTCAGGGCGCAAGCTAACTTCCATAGAGCGAGATAATCCCATACAGCACACATGTTGTCTTAAAAGAGTGTTATAGTGAGTTTGTATTGAGACAAATTATAAAAAGAATGCTTCAATTTGAAGCAACGCAGGTCGAGATATTCCGACTCTGTCCCTGGTGTGAGTCAAACTCGAGAAACACTGGATCCTACATTTTCCATTATGCAAACAGTGGCATATTTTTTGCTTGATGTATATATGAACCGATTAAATATTGAATAAATGAAGCATTAAAACGTGAAATATCCTCAAATAGTTGACATTTTCAGATGTGTCTAAAGGATATCAAAGAAAACACAACATTGTTCAACAGACTATGGGTCTCATTCATGAAAAGTGAGTAAATCTGTGTGGAGATTTGCACATAAAAGCCGACTCTACTAAAAACCTACTCCGGATTCAGGAACGCCGCGGGAAACTCAGATTTGATCGTAAACACGTGTGTGTGATCACGAATGCCAATCCATCGTAAAGTGACAGCGCGCTCCCGGTAATCAGCAATTAGCATAAATCCCCACCCATGAATATCCAGTGACCACCATATAAGGAGGTGTAGGTGCATCCTGTCGACCTGTCAGTCATGGCGCAAAGAAAGAAAGAGAGAGAGAGAAAAAAGAATTTTTCCGAAACAGAGATCGAAATAATTTTGGGTGAAGTGGACTAAAGAAAAAACATTTTATTTTCTTCAGTTAGTAGTGGAGTGACAGGGACAGGCAAAGAGAAGGCCTGGAGGGAGGTAACAGATGCTGTTAATGTTGTCTCCGTGGTACAAAGAAGGTGAAGCGTAAATGGTTTGATATGAAACTGGAGGCAAAGAAACGCATAAGCACACACACAAAAAAATACAGCAGCCACAGGAGGAGGAGGCTCACAGTCACAACTATCTGCTGCAGACGAGCGCATCGCTGGCATAACTGGGGAGACAGCGACAAGCCTAATACATTCTGAAAATCATCATTGATAGCGTAGTGGTCACCAAACAAACAGAAGATTCATTTGTGGGGTTTTGAATGAAGTGGGAACAGGAAACCAGAGATGTTTTGTGCGTAATGGATAAACTTTAAAATTATTTAAATCTTAATAGCCTAAAGCTCTGTTTTATACAACGTAAATTAAACATTTTCAAATCAGATTTATTCATTCAAATGATCAAAAAGCCACAAAAAAACTAAACAAAACAAAAAAAACACGTGTTGTCTCAAATAATTCTTTCAGCTGCTCCTGCTGAACCCAGGCACCGAGGCCGAAGAGGCTGTGATCCGGCTGTCCTTACGGATATTTTTATTATCATCATTCAACATGTAGAAAGAAAGTGTAATCTGCTGAGTCGATTTACATAGATAATTCACAATCATGAACCTAATCTGGAACTTAAACTTGCTAACTGCCAACTAATTTAACTAAATGTGTTATATTTTTAATATTTTGTCATGTTTAGATTAGGCTACGTGTTTCAAAGGCATCTGTGTATTGTGTACATAACAGAGCGCAATACGAGTTAAAATTGTAATTTCCAATAGTGACAAGCAATATTTATGTGCTTTACTAAATTTACACAAGCACTACGAGTGGTCAGGAGCAGGAGTAGATTTTGTTAGTAGCTACGAAAAGATCGGAGCTACTAAAATATTGACGAATGCGATGCGGACATGCACGTAAATTTCCATCTGCGAACAGTTTACACACAAATTCCTTCTGCTCACGTTTCATGAATGAGACCCAATGTGTATGTATGTTTATTCATGTATCATCAGTATAAAAATGAACTGCATAAAATGTAAGCGTCTTATTTAGGTTAGCTTGTCTCGTCACCTCTGTGTTTATTTTGCATGGCATTACAGTGATGTTTGTGTGTCTGACTGAGGACAACACTCAGAGTAAGCCGCTTGGATTTAAAGCTGCTTGGTTTTGGATGGAAATAAATGGATGCTAAACAACAGGGTGTTTTTTACACCCTTAAAGGGGAACTACGCCCATTTTCAAAATTCATACATGTTATATCTATGGTCCAAGACAATCCAATAGTATTCGTAAAAGTGAACAACTCTCTTCCAAATCCAAAAACTATTGTACTTCAACTCAAATTTGTGACGTCAGGGTATAAAGTCTGGAGCTGCTCCACAGACAGTGAATTAGGAAAGATGTTGTAGAAGACACTGGGAGCACACAGGGGAATGTTCTGAGTACATGGGAACATTTTCTGTTTCACAACTGAGAACTCTACAATACAATAAAACTCAACTGTGTCTCCCATTCAGTGTCTATGGAGCAGCCCCAGACTTTATACTTGATGACATCACAGGTTTGATACTTCCTTCTTTGGTTTCTGGCTTTGAAAGAGAGTCGCTCATGTTCACAAATATTTATTTAACTTTCAAACCATGGATATAACATATCTGAATAATTTAGCAAGTGTCCCCCTTTAAACACAGACACAAATGTCCACAGTGTATTTGATACTGTTCTGTTTATTCAGATATGAATTATGAATTTTGAATTTCAGGAGCACAATTTATTAATGTTTTGCCACAGATTTTCCTACTGCCTCCTAAATGTACACTTCTTTCAAGCTCCCTGTGAAATCTGTTGTTTATGTTTTCCAGATTCAGGTTTTTGTTTTCCAGAATTTTTCAATTAGAAAATATACAGAATTTAATGAATATATTTATGAATTTGATTGCCGTTTTTTTGGTTAGATAAAGCTATAAAACAAAACATTCCTTCCTTAAGTAACATTAACTTTTTCACACCTGAGCTTCATATTGCTCTGCTCTAAATTTGGCTGTTAGTGTCAAATTCCTAAGTTTATTTAGTGACTGCAGGGTCCAACAGTGACGTTCACTGTCAACCCAACATCAACATAAAATAATTTTCCTTACACTTTAGTGGGATTTCTTCATTTATAGCCAAACAGACGCAGCTAACATGTTATAACTTCCTGTGAATATAATCAAGATAGACTGATACAGAAACAAGGCTGTGTCTCGGCCACCCAGGAGAGGCACAGGAGGACAGGATTTGATTCAGCCTGGCTGACTGAGGGAAAGACTGCGGTCGAGCTAAGCTTTGCTGTCACTTGCATCTCTGAGGTCAAACTATCTGACATTAGAATTGGAGACAGACAAAAACAGAGCTGAGGGAAGTGTCAAAGAGCCCGATCAGCTGATTGTATCTACTGCCCCGATGATTTTGGTAGTAGTAAATGTTAAAACACAAGTTTATCAGGGACTTTTAAACCAGACACCAAGTGAGTGAAATATATCGGAGGCTAACTCTGTGGTGGTTTTGTTGCAGTTCTCTTTCAAACTCTGGCGGTTCACTTCGGACTCGCACAAGAGGAGATTTCGTCTCTCTCTTTACCGTGATAAAGTTGGTACCACTTGTAGCCTCTCCTCTCCGGCGCCTCCTCTAATCAACAGATGATCCGTTTTGATTCACTGCCAGTGTCATGTAGAATTCCCTCTTATATAGCTGTGTAAATATGACAATCAACGCCATGTGCTCACTCAATCAAAAATGTCTGATTCATTGTTATCGTGGGTGAGATGAACAGGAAGTACGAAGCAGCACCTTAAAGTGAAATCTGAAATAACTCTAACTAGCATGTTGTTTGAACCCTAAATCCTAACTGTCCTTTCCTTCATCCTTAACTTCTGATGACCTAACATCCAACGCAACCTTGTGATTCCTCTCCAGGCTCCTGATCCATCTTCTCCTCCTCACTAACCTCAGACTGACTCTCTCCATGTGTCTCGTAGTTAGCCGGTAGCTATTAGCGACTCATCATGTTGTGCCTCTTGTTGGTAGGAGTGTGCTCCGGCGCCCAAGCAGAGCTCTCCAGACTCTGACTCCTGCCCCTCATCTCCTAAGCACCCCTCGACCGTTAGTATCCCAGCTTGCACTGCATCGCACCACATAATCATCATCAGCATCACGCTTCTTTCACCTGCAGATACAAACACGTCTTCCTCCTCATCTTCTAAAAACTCTCCAAGCCTGCTTTGCATTCAGTTTCTCCCATCTGCTGCATGCCACATCTAACTGCATCGCATCTAACACATTTTCCACCACCAAATATGCAGCTGTTCTGGCGCCCTCCGCAGCAGTGCCAGGGCGCCCTCTGCTGGTGATATTTGGACATAACATGAAGCAGCACAGCCACTTCCATTTGCTTCTCAAGCTTCAGCGTGTGAGTGTGTGGATGCATGTGTGTTTCACGCGTGTGTTCTAGCTGGTTCTTATCTGCGTCTGTGTCTCCACAGCCCTCAGAGAAGTGCGGAGTCCTCAATGTCACCAAGATCACAGAGAATGGAAAGAAAGTCAGGTAGGAATCTGACGTCCCAAAAAGAAATGGACTCTTTCTAATCCCAATGATCTTTTTAAAGAGTTGTCTGAGTTATCTTTGGTTTACTTTGACGCACAGGAAGAACTGGAACTCCTCGTGGACCGTGCTGCAGGGTTCCTCCCTGCTCTTTGCAAAGGGTCAGGGCGGCAGCACCAGCTGGGTACGTATCCCATCAGCCCCGACACGCTCATGTTTCTGCAGAGTACCTGAGCTTTTTTTAAGTGTTCCATTCATCTCTGTGTTATCTCTCTCTTCCTCATTTCTGCATAGTCACCTGTCCTCATGCTACCTGTGCTCTGAAATGTGTCATCCTCTGTTCATTGCTTTTGTTCTCCTCCTCTCCTCCTTCCTGAAGTCTTACTACCGCAGCGGCTCCATCCCTGAGCTGCTCCTCACTCTCCTTAGCAACTGGAAGCGCTCAGTCAAGCCCCGCCCTGCTGTCTCCTATGTGAACTGTAGGCCTGTGCAGGCTGCCGCTGTATGTCCCCTCTCTCTGCATGTGTTGCTCCTGCCTGTCTGTCAGTCTTTCATTCACTCCTGCTTTTGCTGACTGGGACACTGGTGTGTGTGTGTGTGTCTCTGTGTGTGTGTGTGTGTGTGTGTGTGTGTGCGTGCGTGTACAGCTTGAATTAACTGATCCTAATGTCAAAAAAAAGGCTGCACTAATCAATAGTGTCATAACAACAATGGAGCCAGTGCAGCAGGCAGCTGTTTTCAGCCCAAAAGCTCTGATAAGCAAACTATACACATGTTTTTGATTGGTGCAGGCCTAAAGTGATTCTTACATTTTCCAGTTGTAAAAGTCTCAGAGGAAAACAGACATTTAAATAGTGAGTGGATCAATATCACGAGACCTTGAGAGTGAATAAATGTCTTAATTTTTTTGGTATTATTAAGAATTTAACCAAAAGTCTCAGATCAAATACGGACATGTTGGCTTTAGTTGGTGGACTGTCAAACTAAAGGGTCGGTATTTGACGACCTGGAAATGAGGCTCGACACTCAACTGTCTGTCTTAGGGCTGGGCGATATGGACAAAAATTGATATCTTGGTATTTACAGGCTGAATGGCGACATTTTCTAGGAAACAGGCAGCATGTTTTCAGCTGCAGTTCAAAGCCACATTTGAGATATCACAAGCAGCTTTATAAAAACAGACTGTGATCAAAATGAAATGCAGAGACAGGGATTTTTCCCCCCACAGCTGCTAAACAGTTACACCTCAAAAAACACTAGTCCGCAGGGTTTCTGTGAAATGCTATAAAGTTTAGTTGATTCAAAACACACATTAAACACACATTAAACATGGCTTAATAGAGACAGTTTCAAACACAAGTACACAAATCAGCTTCACTATAGCTCGCAGCATTCACAGACAAACACTTGTCTTTATCTGGACACATTTTCCCCACAAATACAACATGCTAATGTTATTAGCACAAGCCTATGGCATTTTACATTGTGTAAACTAGCCTAGCAGCTAGTGAACTTTTCCTCTACTCATATAAAACCAGGGACAACAGCAACATTTAACAAAGGTAACGTTACAAAATTCAGCTCCATTACAACTCACAAGGTTCACTGACAAAACAACTGTCTTATACTAAACATGTTTTCCAAACAAATACAAAATGCTAACGTTGTTAGCACAAGCCTATGCCATTTTACATTGTATAAATTAGCCTAGCGACAAGCAGAGATTTCCTCTTCTCATATGAGGCCAGGATAAATCACACACAAGACTTAAAATGCTATTTTGTGGAGGCTTCATTGTCTTCACAATTTATAAATAAAAGCTTACAAAAATAGACATGAGGTCTGTGTCGCTGTGATGTGTAGTTACATTTCTGGGGAGGTGCACGTCAGACTAAAAAGTGTTGCTGGAGAGCTTATCTTGACCCTATATCGATATAAATGGTGTTGTCTAAATGTATGTCTTGCTTGAAAATATATCAATATATATTGCACATAATCGTTATATCGCCCAGCCCTAGTCTGTCTCCAGAGTTACATACAGCAGCTTTAATATGCACATGATATAATTAACAACTAACTTTTTGCCTTTCTTGTAACCTGTTACTAAAAATGTGTGTATATTCATGAAGAGTTTCAAAATTAAATTCACAGCATTTGAGAATGTGACACCTGCTCCACCAAGCATTTTAACAGATTCATGCTCTGTGCTTTTAAACACACTGAGGATGTCGGGCAGTGATTCATACCCCTTCACATGAACACAAAAATCCACCTTAAACAGCAGCGTGTCCCTGTTGTCTCATCTTTGTGTCAGACGTGGACTCTCATACTGTTTCCTTGATTCCAGAAGTTTGGGAGCAACCAGTCGAAGCCGGAGTTCACCGTCGATCTGCGAGGGGGGTCGGTGGATTGGGCCTCTAAGGACAAGTCGAGCAAGAAACACGTCATCGAGGTATCGAACACAGTGGATCTGCTGTCAGGTTCCACTGCAGATAAACCTGCGCTTTGTGCAGTTTAATGTGCTCAGAAGTAATGGTGACTTTTCCTCCCTCAGCTGAAGACTCGTCAAGGGACGGAGCTGCTGATCCAGTCAGAGATCGACAGCGTCATCAACGACTGGTACCGGGCCCTCACGGAGACCATCAACAACCATGTGAGGGGACATCTGTCACTGGCAAAATCTTCCACAGTTTCATGTCTTCTTGTCCTGCCTTCTAGTCCAAGTTGACGTAAATCTGATTGTATCTAACCATGCATATCTCGTCCGGTCCAGGCCTGGGAGTCAGATGAGGCCATTGAGGAGGACATGCCTGAGTCTCCAGGAGCTGAGAAACAGGACAAAGAGAAAGACCACCGAGACTCCAAGAAGAACAGAGGTGAGACTGACAGAATGCTCCTAACACACACTGTAAATGTAAGTGTCTGAGGAATATACTCATATCCTGCTTGTCTTCCTCAGCGATGAAGACCTCTGTGAGCATGGACTCGTCAGACCAGAAGAAAACCAGGTTGAAGCTCAAGAAGTTCCTGACACGTCGACCCACCTACCAGGCAGTCCGAGACAAGGGCTACATCAAAGGTATTCAGACTGAGTGCAGCACAGGCAGCGGCTCCTGCTGAGCTTTTCTCACACGTGGATATGTGCCACTGTTTGAATATGGAACAGCAGCCGGCGTGTCTGCCTGGACAGATGACGGTTAAAAATGACTTTGTGTTTGGTGATTCACAGATCAGGTGTTTGGCTGCAGCCTGACCAGCCTGTGCCAGCGGGAGAACACATCAGTCCCCAACTTTGTCACGATGTGTATCGAGCATGTGGAGAACACAGGTAGGAGCGACACCCAGGATGGAAAAGTGTGCATGCAAAAGAAATAGTATTACAAAGGTTGAATCAGTATACACTCACCGGCCACTTTATTAGGTACACCTGTTCTTTGACACGTGACTTTGAACGTGGCATGGTTGTTGGTGCCAGACGGGCTGGTCTGAGTATTTACTGGGATTTTCAGCACAGCCATCTCTAGGGTTTACAGAGGATGGTCCCAAAAAGAGAAAATATCCAGTGAGCCAAAATGCCTTGTTGATGCCAGAGGTCAGAGGAGAATGGCCAGACTGGTTCAAGATGATAGAAAGGCAACAGGAAGTCAAATAAGCACTGGTTCCAACCAAGGTGTGCAGAAGAGCATCTCTGAAGCAACAACACCTTGTCCAACCTTGAAGCAGATGGGCTACAGCAGCAGAAGACCACACCAGGTGCCACTCCTGTCAGCTAACAACAGGAAACTGAGGCTACAATTCACACGGGTTTTCTCACCAAAACTGGACAATAGAAGATTGGAAAAACCACATTCAGATGGAAGCATGGATCCATCCTGCCTTGTATCAACGCTTCAGGCTGCTGCTGGTGGTGTAATGGTGTGGGGGAGATTTTCTTAGTACCAACTGAGCATGGTTTAAACACCACAGCCTACCTGAGTATTGTTGCTGAGCGTGTCCATCCCTTCATGACCACAGTGTACCCATCTTCTGATGGCTACTTCCAGCAGGATAACGCACCATGTCACAAAGCTCACATCATCTCAAACATGACAATGAGGTCACTGTACTCCAATGGCCTCCACAGTCACCAGATCTCAGTCCAATAGAGCACCTTTGGGATGTGCTGGAACGGGAGACTCACATCATGGATGTGCAGCCGACAAATCTGCAGCAACTGTGTGATGTCATCATGTCAATATGGACCAAAATCTCTGAGGAATGTTTCCAGCACCTTGTTGAATCTATGACACCAAGGATTAAAAACGGAGTCCAACCTGGTACTAGCAAGGTGTACCTAATAAAGTGGCCAGTGAGTGAAAGTTGTACTCTGTAGCTGTATGTTCATTTCAGTAAATGTAGATTTCTGTGGACTTGATGTTCTTTGACTTAGCTTTGAAGCACTTACTAACATTCTGTGTGACAAAGCTGAGACAACACTGCCACATGAAGTCACTACTGAGGGGAACTTACTGCAACTGGTTCAGTGACATTGATGATTCAGTACAACCGCTCCAGCTCCAGGAAACAGTGATTCATTCAGACGTGCCACACACCTCTGTATCTCACACAGGCCACAGGTGAATCCATTCAGCTCAGTCAGATCTTTTCAGCTACATTTCTAGTTCACATCAAAGGAACAAAGAAATCACTTCAAATGTTGTGGTGCGAAACCTCCGGATAAACCTCTCTCATGAGGTTAGACCAAAAAAATGTAGCTTAAGGTCTGCTATGCACCTTTTTCTAGAGCTTTAAACCACATAAGACAGTTTCAGCAGGTGGTTATAGTTCAACATCTGTGACGTATCTATGCCCATTGTCTCTGAAGTGTGTCTGGCATCAGCAACTCTTACAGTTCCTAGGCAGTATGGAAAAAGTATGGAATTTGATTTCCATAAAATATTGTCCACAGGACGGATGTAAAGCTCTGGCAGCCCTGCACTAACATGATCAAAGTCTTTGTATTTATCCCAGACTGATATTTATGGAAGACGGGAGATATCTGCCGTCATTGGTTGTTATAACAACTAGTTGAGAACATCTCTCCATGACAGCTGTAGCTGTGTTCAGCTGCATCTTTACTTACAGAGGACATGAGGTGATGTAAGGACACGCAAAACCTTTGATCAGTCGATCTGTGTTGGTGCTGTGTGTTTGAGGTCAGCTCGGCATGTCAGGACCGACAGTGTTCTCACTGCTTTTGTCTCTCTGCCCCTCTTCTCATCCTCCTCCTGCAGGTCTCAATATTGACGGCTTGTACAGAGTGAGCGGGAACCTGGCAGTGATCCAGAAGCTGCGCTTTGCTGTAAATCATGGTAGGACTCCAGTCTGCTGGTTGACCTTTGACATGCCTAAAACACTTCCTCCTTTATAAGAGACGACATAGGTTTTATCTGTGCGCCACATACTGACCTCTTACACACTTGTAACATCCTGTTTGGCTTCCCTCCCTCCATCAGACGAGAAGGTGGATCTGAATGACAGCAAGTGGGAGGACATCCACGTCACCACTGGAGCTCTCAAGATGTTTTTCCGGGAGCTTCCCGAGCCTCTCTTCACATACGGATCCTTCGACGACTTTGTTGAAGCCATCAGTGAGTAACATGATTCGTCATGTCGAAGCACCTACACTATGACAAGGCACTTAAGAGTGCTGAGAGTATTTTGTGTTCCTAGTGTGGCCACAAGATGGTGCTGTGCGCCTGTGCATTCACTGACTGGCTGTCTGTGTCTCTGCCTCAGAATGCTCCGACTACAAGCAGCGAGTGAATTCAATCAAAGATTTAATAAAGAAGTTGCCAAAACCCAACCACGACACAATGCAAGTCCTCTTCAAACACCTGCGGAGGTAAGTAAAGTGCATAAACTGATAGTCAGAGTTATATATTATTTAATTAAATAAATACAGCTTACGAATAAAATTATTAAATCGTAGTTACGTACGTATTTTGGCAGTGATGAAAGCATTGAAACAGCTTCACAGAGCGATGGATCTGAAATGTTAAAACTGTAACCGTACTTACATGGACTTCTTCTTCAGGCTGTGTTTTCTTTAATGTGTTTTTAAAGAACTGAAATGTGAATGTAGCATCACATTTTGTGCTTTATCGAAATCTTAGGCTTGTTAGTGTCCTCATTTCCTGATTTAAATCATATATTGACTTTTTTTTGTTTCTATTTTACCTTTTCACTATTTTTTGTGCGGGCAAAGTTCACTGATGTTGTTTGACAAATGTGTGAGATGCAAAAAAAAGGTTTATAATGTTTTTTAAACTCATTTTTGAGGATAATTTAACTTATGGAGAGACTGATAAAGATAAGGTAAAAGGGAAATACATACATAAACAGAAGCGTTAGAAAATACCAGGAAGTAAACAACAATAATATAATGATAATACATTTATCTAAAGTTAAATTTAAAAAACGCAAAAAAAAAAACAAAACAAATTACTTGAACATTATTTCAGAGGATGTAGTTAAATAAACCCATAGATTTAAATTTAAGTCAGAGGATACATTATATAACAACTAGGTACACACAGATATCAACACACACGATACCCACATGCTTAATCATACATGCTCGCACTCATGAATGTGTGTGTACGAGGGCTGCAACGAACGATTATTTTCATTGTCGACTAATCATTTTATCGAAAAATGTGTTAAAAATCAGAAAAATGTTGGTCTGTCTCCCCCAAATCCCAAAATTATGTCATCTAATGTCTTGTTTCGTACGCACGCCAAAGGGTTTTAGTTCACCATCATGGGAGAGTGTGTAAAGCTGACAATATTTGAACATAAGAAGCTGCAATAAGAGTATTATGGGTACTTTTATAGTACTTTTCTATGGTGGTTACATGAGCCTCAAAACCAGCCACAACTCAGCCCTGAGTAGAGTGACCGTCCTCTACTGACCAATCAGACTGCAGTGTTCACAACTCCACCTTTTAGTACCAGATCTGTGTGCTAGGTACCCCAACAGAGGGGGGACCAAACATGGGGACGGTACAGAACGGTTCATTGGTACCATCCACAACTTTTCACAATGGAAACGGAAAAAATTGTTTCACGTCCAGTCTGAATTTGTAGTTCACAATGTAAAGCAACATGACACATTACATCACTGTATGAAACGTCTCAGTGGGTAGAACCTGAAGGAGACCGTTAGACAACATCAGTAAAGTTACTATCAATATATATGTAAGAGCTAAAAGTTAAACGTATCCTCTGATGTCATGTCGCTTCCTGTATTTGTCGACCCTGGACGATCAGACTGTTCTTCTGATGTGGTCAGCTCACATTTTTGATTTGCCTGTGAGTGTCTGTCTACGTGGACGACACGTGACTGTTCACATTAACCCCTGAGCTCCACAGCGACTCTGTGAGTCTCATGCAGTCGCATCATAAATGTCACTGTGGATATTTTACCAACTCCTGTCTGACTCTGCGTGTTTACCTTCCCTCAGACTGATCAGCCCGTGGGCAAACACAAACTACAGCCAGGTTTAACGTGTATTCTTAGCCCACTGGAGCCGGTGGCAATATCATATGTTCACAATGACATTTGCCTAGGTTTCCAATTTGCATTTATATGGCGCTGTGTTTGCTGTAATTCAGTACCTATGAAGTGGTGTTTCTTGAGGAAATTTATAGCGTGACATTCAGTGTATGGAGGTCTACGTATATCAGCGGGCGGATTTAATTTCCTTTTTTTTCTCCCTTCCATGAATATGTTATTGTTTTGTGCATCTGCATGCAAGGATGTAGATTCTATTTAAAAAGGCTATTATGCTCTAGCCCGGAGCGCTGAGTAGTGTTGCAGGGTGTGTGTCGCGCGGCTTGCCTCAGTGCTCCATCTCAGGCCCTGAAGATGTGTGTAAAGACCCTGATGTTGTTTTTCAAGATGAAACCCTGAAGCTGCACTGCATTGTCAAACAAATATAGGCTCACCTAAAGCTATTTGTGACATGCTCCATGTTTCAATCCCCTCATGTTCTACTTCCCTCTCCCCCCCCAGGGTGATTGACCACGGGGAGGCCAACCGCATGACCACCCAGAGCGTGGCCATCGTGTTCGGACCCACGCTGCTCCGGCCCGAGACCGAGACGGGCAACATCGCGGTCCACATGGTCTACCAGAACCAGATAGTGGAGCTCATACTGCTCGAGTATGAAAGCGTCTTCGGCAGGTAGAGGGGCCCACTCAGAGTAGGACGCCTGGCTTTACAAACACGGACTTCTTTTCCTTTTCCCCCCTTTTCTTTGACTGAACTGAACATTGCTGTGGACCAAGCAGTTGAGAGAAACAAAAAATCATTGACAGGACAGTTTACAAACGTGTTGCACTTACAGAAGTTTTGGAGAAGAGTTTGGAAAAAAAAACAAGGTGTACAGATTTCACCCGCTTCTTCAGTTGCCATTCCTGCTGCGAGTAGCGGGCTGGACAATGGACAGTGTTTCAGAGTGATGCCGTGGTGACGTGTGGACGTCCGTGTGATTTGGTGGATTTGAGTATTCAGGTGTTTTCACATACACTGGATCCCTGTGGCCAGTAGCTTCAAAGCAGAGCCGGGGGCACCTTCCGCCTCCTGGTGGACCGGAGTTTCGCAGATCGCAGCGGTGGGCGCGTGCGGCATTCATAGCCAAACCGGCAACCTCATCACCCCGCCGAAGGAATGATCTGAATCTGAACTGGATAGGTTTTCTGTGTCGTGGAGCTTCGTCTGTGATGTATCAGCCCCGTGTGGTTTTGGATCAGGCGGATAAAAAATAATCAGTGTTATGTTAACAGACTGTCTTTTGGCACTTGGATGAACTGGAGTTACAGATCGTGTCCCCGACTTACCTTAGCGACACCATCACCCTCCCCTCCCTCGCACCCACTCCCCCTTTTTCAGCCAGTGTTAACCATTAACCCTGTGACATGAGCATCCTGTGACTTGAATGACGGAGGACAAACCCTCCGTCTGTGTGTGTGTGAGTGAATTAACCTAAATGGAGCAAATCCTGAGCAGAAGCATCCTCGTCTTGCCACATTGTACAAACTGTGTGTCGTGTAGTCTTACGTGCTTTGGTAAAGTTTCCGTTAAGCTGCCGGGGGTCATCGTCTGTGCTCCTTTATGAACTTCAGTGTTGGTTTCTTCATGAGATGTCGACGAGGCCCTGGCGTTACTGGAAAAGTGGATTTCTGGGGACTGCAATGTTACCGATTTTTACATGACTTGTCTCTGACTGTCGGCTTGATGACCCCTCTCTTCACCTAAGCTAATATTAAAGAGTATTACAGAGAAGGGAAATGGTACTGAGAATATTTTAAAGGTTGACGTATGGGTGTTAAAATGCAAAGAAGAGCCTTTAAAAGAACCTTTCAGAGCATATGTACAGTGACAGAAACTAGTTGTTCAAATGTGTTATAGTGACTGAGGTGTGTATGCTTTGATGGTGAACTAGTGAAAGATGATTTTGATTTTGTAAATTTGAATTAAATCATGACAATACACATATTGTGGAAAACAAACAAACACATGATTGACTGTTACTTTTCTTTGAAGGTGTACCTGGAGTGTTTGCGCATGGTCAGCTGCACATTTTGAATGTAATTTTCAGGCTAACTGCTGTTTGTGAAACTGCTACGTCTAATAAAAAAGACAAACTAAATGCTCGCACTGTAAAGTGTGTACTCTCTGTCAGAGCGCGGAGTTAAATGTTCACGGTGGATGGAGACGATAAAGAAAGAGAGGTGAGTCTGCTGTTTAACCTTCAATCAGCTAAAGCTTCACCTTTCCCTCGCCTTTAATTACTGAATTGAATTAATCTACTCAACACTGATATCCGGGTTATTGAATTGAGTGATTAAGCTTTCACGTCTCAATCAATTAAATTCCTACCTGTTAATTATGAAATGAACTGCAGTATATTTCTGGAGATTTCTCAAATGCGGCACAACCTCTGCTGCGCGGCTTCCATTAATCTGATTTCTGCATTCTTTGAAGGCATTTTTGTCATTACTCCTCAGGTCAAACGTGGCTGCAGACCTGAAGGGTGTGGATTAATTGATGTCTAATTAGGTAATTGCCACGGTGCCAGTTTTGATTAAGAAGCACGAGGCGGAGCAAGTGCTGAGGAAAGCTGCTTGCTGCAGGCAGCACTGAGCAAAATCCTCCATGTAGAGTTCCCTTTGTTTTACCAGCAGGTTGTGTTTGCGTGTTGGGCTGTAGGATATGTATGCTGCTTTAGCATCCCATAGCATCTGCAGAACGGCAGCTCGATATGGAAGCCCATTTCTACCAAAAATGGATTCACAGGTAGGGTTGATAGAAATAAAAATTTTCACACTAAGTTAAGTTAAAGGCTCTCTAAGTCTTCCTAAGCTTGAAAAGCTTTTGTCACATACAGCAAACATCTCCTCACAATCTGCTAGCTACACGTCCTCTGAATATGCTGTGAAAAAGTCCGGTCTCTGTAGGCAGCCCAGGCTCCGCAAATGGCAACAAAAACATTTTGGTCCGGCTGCACCAATCAGCCAATCACCGATCGTGGGGTGGGGTTTGGGGGTTAACGCGCATGCACATGAAGGGGGGTGGAGAGTAGAGTAGAGAGGACCGCGAAGAAAAAAGTTAGCTAGAGACAGCGTCACATCGATTAGTGTTTTATTGAGATTTATTGAGATTTGATATGGCTGACACGCAACCAAAAAGGAAACATTTGGATGATCATCTGGCCAAGAAGAGGGAACAGGAGAAGGAAGTCCCGTATTTATATCGGGGGGGTGGAGCTAGCAACGTTGAACGTAAACAGTGACACCACCCAACGGTGCTTAGCGTGCCCTTAAAAGAAACAAACTCAAACTCATTTTAGTTCATGGGCCTTATTCAGCTGATCTCAAGTGGTAATAACTAGTAAAACATTCAAAAACATCTATCTGTTTACATAACTGATGATGAAAAGCCTGAGATATCTTAAGGAAAAAAGTGGACTATGTCTCAGTTTTTCCACATTCAGTCAGCGTTCTACTTTCTGTCTTGACATTTTCATCTATTTGGGCGGATTGGGCCCCTTGGTGGGCCAGTTCTGGCCCTTGGGCCTTATGTTTGACACCCCTGCTCGAAAGCAAACAGTAAAGTGAACAGTCAAAACTGAGACAAGTTGAAATTTCGACTCACAATTTAATTTAGCATTATTTTTTTTTATTTAAAATGTCATATTTTGATGTAGTGTCGCAGAATTTTGACTTCACCTCATACATTTAAATTTTGAAATAAAAAGTGATATTAATACCAGGTGAAAGTGTGAGGACTGACACATTAAAGGTCCAGTGTGGAGGATTTATGGGGATATATTGGCAGAAATAGAATATTAATATAATAAGTCCAACTTCTTTAGCGTAAAATCACCTGGAAATAAGAATCCTTGTGTTTTCGTTACTTGAGATTTAGCTGCTTATATCTTCATAGGGAGCGGGTCCTCGTTGATGGAGATCACCATGTTGCACCGCCATGTTTCTACAGTAGCCCAGAACCGACAAACCAAACACTGGCTCTCGATAGGGCCATTTGCGTCGAAGCAGTGTTGGAGAAACAGATTTGTAACATGAAACTGCTTTATTCAGTGTTTTTACCGCTTCATATCACCAGGTCTGTTTCTCTGCGAATAATTCGACTCCCAGTGAAAATCTTCTCAATCTCTGGATCTGAAGTTCACAGAGAAAAAAGGTGAGTGCACATTAGCATGTGGTGGGTGAGCTGCCCGTCTCCAACATGATGACTGATTGTCACATGAAACTGCGTTATGCAGTGTTTTTACCAGTTTTAATCACCAGGTGTGTTTGTGTTGGAGAGGAAGAGACCTCTGTGCATACTTCTGAAATCCTCCTATACAATTTACACTGAAGGAATTCTTACCCAGAGAAATTTCTCAATGCCAGTAGACGCCACTAAATCCCTATACATCTTACACACTACACCTTTAAATTGCAAGTGGGACTCCGTGGTGCTACAAACCTTCCTTTACCATGTGCATTTTAATATTGTAATTGGTATTGGTACTTCATGTCTGTCCAGGTTTTGAGATATCCATTGAGCGAGCACTTGCAAGACCTCATTAAATTTTGACTTATTGGATGTCTCATAATTTTGATTAGTTAGTTGAGGGTTGGTTTTGTTATCTCAGAATTGAACTTTGTGTTTCAAAATTTTGATTTAAAAGTTCATATGTGTATTTTACCTGATTGTCAAGGGTAAACAAGCTATTAATGATGTATTTTATTTGTAGACACAAGACTACTGTTTGGTTTTTTTTGTCATAATTACACTTAAAAGTCAAGATTTAAGAGATTTACTCATAATGTTGACGAAGTATCTTCTAATGCGCATTTCCCATGATTATTTTTGCTTTGGTCATACCTATTTATTCACCCCTTTTTTTGGCAATAATGGACTTCCAAAGAGTCTCTGAGGACCCAGACGTTCTCATCCAATCCCCAGGTTTGTTTCATGTGTACTCACCACCACATGTGCCCTCCCCCCTCCTCTGATCACAACCATTCTTCTTTGAAGTCACATTGAGCCTCCTCCTCTCTCTCGCCTACGTGTTAATTTACAGCAACAGGTTTGACTTATACCTCAGCTCTGGCTCTGTTTTGACAGGACGGACCACCTTGGATTCAACAAACGTGTCGGAGGTAGGCAGCACTGAATCATGTGCCCCGTTGGAAACCACAGGCCGTTAAAACTGAGACGCAGAGAGGAGGGCCCCCAGTATTTCCAAATGAGAAAACAATTAGATCATTTCTATAATTCATGGGTGCGACCACAGCTCAGGCCCAGGGAGGCTCTGAGTGTTTGAAGTGCTCCATATGTTCACGGTGGTTTCCAGGTCTGATCTGCTCAGCGCTGGCCCGGCCTGCTCCGTGGAGGCTGAGGTGTGGGCAGGTAATGTGAACAAGCCATTATGGAGCATAAAAGATTTATGGGTCTTCAGTGCTTCCCCCTGCTTCATTTGCAGGTGGGCTGTCGGCAAAGTGGCTGGATGAGGAACAAAATGGTTGGGAGGTTTTGCCACTCTGTGGTAAAGACCCCTGTACTTTACCCACTGCTTTTTATTCATAGCTCAGTGAGCAAATGGCTGCTTATCCCAGAGATGGTGCTGTTAGTTTGTCATTTCAGAACAGTTACAGTGCAGAAACAGCATCTTGAAAGACACTTTAAAAATAAAAGGAATTTAGGGATCATATCCTATGTTGCCAAATTTGTCAGCATGATTTCCAGTGCACACGTCCAGCAGCTCTGTAGCAACATTAGCATTCATTTGGAGTCGTGTTTCTAACCACCTGATGAACATAACTCCAATATGCACTCTACTTGTAGCTCTGTTTTGCTCTCCACCAACTCCTGAGAAAAGTATCTTGCTCTTTAGCCACTATTATGCTCTATTTGTTCACCAAATCACCAGCTAGTAGCTAACTTTGTTGTTTGATGCTGAGCAGGTAGCTCAAAGTCAGTTTGTCAGAGCTTTTTTTTGCTGCCTATAGAGAAATTGATAGAGACCGAACCAAAGCGGTGCAGTTGCAGGCTGTGAAAGAAAAAAAATTAGCCAAAAGGGGCTAATTCTGGGTGGGTTTGTCACTCCAAAAAGTGGCTATTTTGGCAGCAATTTTAGAATTAGTCTTTATGGAAATGCTGATTAGTTTTAGTGAAATTTTAGTCTTTTTTTTAATCATAGTTTTAGTCTTGTTTAAATCAACAAAAAATTTAGTTAAGTTTTAGTCATTACTTTTAGTCAGCATGCTTTTTTCTCTTTAAACTAGTCCAGTTGGGCTAATACAGGTATAAGAAGATAGCGTCAGGCTACATTAGTGATGGCCAAATGAAGCCTCATGAAGCATTTTCTTTATTTTCTGAGCCCACTAGATGGCAGCTTTTTCTTCAACAAAAGGTTGAAAGCACACTGAATTGCCATTCTTTGAGCCTCTCTCTTTAAACCATGAGCGCCATCTAGTGGGCTCAGAAAATAAAGAAAATGCTTCATGAGGCTTCATTTGGCCATCACTAGCTATAGTTCCAGCCCTTCCCCACATATCTGGATCTGAAGCTTGACAAAACACATTTCCACCGAGGCCTTGGTGCTTTCAGCTGCCGAATGCTCTAGACTGCTGCTGTAGCCCCAGTGTCAAGAAGCTGGACACCGCACTCAACGCCACCCTACAGAATGTCTGCGGATGTCTACCTAGCCACCCCAACAGACCAACTGCCTGTCGTCGCTGGTATCACTCCAGCAGAGGTCAGATGAGAAGCAGCTTTGAAAGGCACAGACGAGTGAATCCCACCTCCTCCACGAGATCACTACAGAGACACCACAGCGCTTGCTTCTTAAGTCCCGGTGCCCCTTTGCTACACACGCCCAAGATCTGCTTCGTACAGCACCATCTGATACCTCCAAGGCTGCCTGGGTCAAGGCAAGATGGAGGGACCAGTGGAAGTCAGCAGAACCATCAAGGCTCCACCACCACGTTGAAGACCCCAAAGATGTTCCTGGCCAGCACCTGCCCAGAAAGCAATGGACGACCCTCAACCGCCTGAGGACAGGCGTAGCACGCTTCGGGACAGCTGTGCAAACATGGGGTTTGTGGACAGTGCCCATTGTGAATGCGGGGATCCACTACAAACTGGAACACATATAACCAGCTGCCCCAAACACCGGCCACGGAATGGTGATCGTGGCCTGCTTGACCTGGACAATGACACACTGGACTGGCTCGCCTCAACGGAGCTGAAGGTCTAAGGACATATGCGAGAAGAAGAAGGTATAACAAATTGGAATCAAGGTGACGGGTTGTATAAAAATTTCTTTCAGATATCATTTTTTTTAACACCTACAATTAATTTCTACACACTGCCAAATTGTATGTCTCCAACAGTTTTAGTCAGGTTGAAGGGGTCATTTTTCAAGATGCACCACAGAGCGCCACAGGAAGTCATTCTTGCCAGTGGCCATTAACCTGTGCAGCTGCTCCCTCAGAGTGTCAGCTGCTCTGAGTCAGTAGACCGGCTTTTAGACTTTATTAACCCACTGCATTTATAATTCATTATTACCTATAGGATGCAATAATTCAACTGCTGCAATATTCTGTGCAATATTTTTCAGTTTATTCTCACAAACACCTCTTGAATGTATATATTTATTCAGCATACAATGCACATCACTGTACATATGTCATATGTTTACTATTATTCTATTAATGTATATATTGTAGTTAAATTTTCACACTTACAGCCTCAGCACCGTGACGATATATATTTTATTTTGGATTTTTAATATCTTAAGTATTAGTGTTAAACTCTGTTGCATAATGCACATTTTCATTGCTATTGTATTTTTTTTGCTTTATATTTACATACTTCTATTTCATAGTCTTACTTCTTTATAATTCCCTATCCTTTACATTGGAGAGACCTCAGGGAATAATAAAGTATATCTGATTCTTATTTATGAACACATACTTATTGATCATCATTTGAAAAGCTTAAAATATCTCTCTTTATTGTCGCAAAAACTTTGACACCACAAATTACTTATCTACGACAACTAGGATTTGTCCCCAGGTTCAAACTTTGACTGTTAAGAAGCAGAAAAATACCTTCTTTAAAGCCTGAATTCTTTCTTAATCTGCAACATGTTAGTCTGAAAGCTTAAACTTGTGTCCTCTCACAAAGTCGCTGATTAAAACCAAACTTTTTGCTCTGTCAGAGAAAACTGATCTGCATTCAATTTACTTACAGCACAGCTACACACACAGAAAACTGAGCCTCCTACCTGCCTGTCAAACACCATCAAACCATAATCCTTCTTGAGACAGTCCTGATCTGGCTGGTGGCTGCTTGCTCTGCTGCCATTCACCTGCTAAGAAGTGGAGCTAGCTGCTAACAGCCACCACTGCAACAAACAAACTCAACAAACCCATTCAGCAGCTCCACCACTCACAGTCAGACACACAGCTGATTATTTACTGCTGAATTACGGCTCACAACTCGCGCCAACAGCTGACGCTGCTCCCGTGTGAGTGTTTTGCTGTCTAGCTGAACATCCTGGTGCTGACTATTTACTGGAGTTTACAGCCTGTCTGCGCTCTGATCTCATAGTGCTCATACAGCATTAAAGAGATAATTGAAAACACAGCTGTTATCTGCTTTCTAGTTCAAAACATGTGTCTAGGTTGTTTATCATCCAGTTCTCTCCTCACTTTGAATGTCCAATAGTCCATCACAAACATTTTCATCTGATTAGATTTCAAGTTTTTCGTATTAAGATGTAATTTTAGCTAGACAACATCTCGTCTTTGTCATGGAAAAAAAGGTTGGTGATGAATAATTTTCATCATAGTTTTCGTTGACGAAATGAACACTGACTCCAAGTGATACCTTTAATTTGATCCGTTGTTAATAAAACAAATATTCATGAGTGTATTGCTCTGATGAAGGCTGTTGATATTGTGTGCAATATCCAGACAAATGAAGACACTACTCAAGTAATATTAAGCTTTCATTAAGTTGGGAGACTCACAAAAGAGAGAAACAGATGAAGCAATAGCCGAGATATTCTGATTTGTAGAGTTATATTCAAGAAATAATGGATCCTACAATTCCCATAATGCAATTTAAAAGCACTTTCATTCCTGTGTGGTAAAAGCTGATGTATTACTCCATGGCCAGAGACCGTAACAGAAGATATCTTTAAAACAAAAAAGTTGTCAAGCCTAATATGAGATGACCCTGCTGACATCATTGGGGTTATTTCCACAGACACAAAAAAGCTCCTCCACAGATATGGAGGACATTATACAACTGTTTTCACAGGCCGAGTAGCGCTCCTTGTGACAAGTAAGCTGCTCTCCATGAATTAAATTAATGGAGTGGCCCTTCAAACGCTCAAAAACTGTGAGCACTGCAAATGTTAATTCCATTCACCTCCATTGTTTTAGGGTGGAAGTAGGAATCACAGAAACAGACATCTCCAAACGTGGACACATAAAACTACAACTACCCTCATGGCTGCATGCTATTAGCAGTAAGTGATAAAATGTGTCCTTTTATCATTTTTGTGAACTTCTCCTTTAAAACTAACTGCAACACTACCCGGTACAGTGTACCAGTCATGTTAATAAAATGGTGAAACTCCAGGGTAATGAAGCTATTTCTGCAAACACGTAGGAGCCTGCACACTTCCTGCACTCCTCTCCCTGCATGATCAAAGATAGCATGAGCACTTACAAGCACAACGCCATGTGCGAGAAGAAGAACTGACTCCAGTTGCAGAAATAACTCATTTGCCGGCGCGCTTTAATTCAAAGCCATCCTTTTTCCAAATGTGCTGTCATAGCTGCAGCGCATGGCAGACTGCGCTGTGTTCTCGCATGCATGGCAATGCTAAGTAAGCGTGTAAGTATTCCAAATGTCAGCCCGGCTCATCGTTGTTATTAATGAGCTTCAGGCGGCAGGAGTGGATCATTTTCCATGGAAATTCAATGCATTTTAAATAGCAGTGGATCAACATTCCAGGCCAGGATTTACATAAGGTAATTGCAGGATGCTGAAAGTACCTTGTTGCTGGCAATGGATTTTTTTCCCCTCCTTACCTTCAGTAATACAATCAAGTCCATTAAGTAGGCAATAAATACAAGGCAAGACTGTATGACAGATAATGGCCCCTCTCCAGAATATCTATTTATTTACCCTTGGACAGTTACAGCTGCTGTTCTCGCAGACACACGTGCCTCCATAGTCTGAGTTAGCGTCCTTTTCTTCCCCACCTGCTAAAGAAGATTTGACAGCCTCACTCCTATGTGGTATTGTTCCCCGCTGTGATTGAGTATTGAAACGAGCTGGCTGTTAGCAAAGGAGGGCGTGTGGGAGAATTGAGATGAGGCCCCGTGTTACACCTCTCTGAGGTCTACCTGCAGCAGCTGCTATGGGGGTCTGGGGAAATTAACTGTAGATAGAGAGAGAGAACACAAAGACAATAGTGCCATGCTGGATGTATGCAGAGGTGGAGGGGGACTTCAATCAACTCAACACTCCTACTGTTGCTAAGAAAAAAACCAACACATTTTCATCTCTGGCGTTGTCAACTGGTGGTTATAACATCTTCCTCCAGGCTGGAATATTAAACACACTGTCTGCCTTTTTCATGAAGTGCAGCACCATGGGCTTTAGGTGGTAGTTAGCCTCTGTAGGTCTGTGACACGGCCTGCTCAGCAGCTCATTAGAGAAATGGGCTGAGCTGGCTGAGTGCCCCTCCTTCCTCTGCACGCTCTTCCCCCAGAGACCCTGGGATTATGTGTTGGTGGCGTGTATGGGTTTTTGGGGCCGTTAAGTGATGATTACACTCAGAAAGTGCTCTGTGTATTTCTTTTGATTAAGACTGATGGAGGGACGAGGTGCAGCCAACGGAGGAGGCACAGGAGTCCTGTTTGGAAATAAGAGCAGCAGTGAAGTGATCCTGCAGCCTGGATGGAGATGTGAGGTTGAGGTTGGCCGTGATAAGAACTGACAGTGAGACAAGGAGAACTAGGTGCTCTGATTAATGTGAAAAGGGGGGGTGGCTGTCTGTTTTTTTCCTCTCTGTCTCATTAACACTGTTGGCTCTAGAATCTGTTAGCTAACAGCACATGTATTCCCCCGGTGCAGCCTTTCTCCACTGAGGCTGTAATTAGGACATTTCTTCCGCAGCCTTTTCAACACAGCTGTCTGATTGGAGGAAAGGCCCCGCGTAATTACAGAGGCCCTGGGCCCCCGACGCGGCCGGGGGGGACCCTAAACAAATCACAAACAAGAATTTAATTAAAGGATCAACAGCCTCACACGTGGACGTCTGCGTCTGATCAGACAGTTCTCGATCAGGAGCGTTTCTGATCTGAAGTCAAGTAGAAGTTTTCTCTCGCTCACCGCAGGTAGACCTTTCAGAGGGAGGGCCCCGACTACTTTGCCAGCTCTCTCATAAGCTCATTGGATTTGCTCCTGTGCCAACGTCTTACTTAATTAGCCTGCACATTTTTACGGGCATAAATCGCTTTTACATCACTGCCAACGGAGCGCACCGCAAAGTGGGTCGATCATATATTATGTTGATCCTCCTTGGCGCAGTTAAAGCCATACATTACATTTGAATTTGTCGAAGAGCTGAGAGCCCCTGGCATAATTCTTCTTTGTTGTGCTGTCAGCGCTAATCTCTCCCCAGGGGTCTCGGCATCAGCTCCCTCTCCCTCTCTCTCCCGCTCTCTCCCTTGACGCTGCCCCCAGATCGGATGAGTAAAGGGACGCAGGGATTGAGGCGAGCCAGGAGGGCACCCACACATCTCTCCATCACCCCACCGCCCCTCCCGACGCGTAAACCTGCCTCCCACCTCCCCCTCACTCCTTCGTCAGAGAGCTAAAGGCATCGACTCGGAGCGTTTGTGATTCTGCACTCACAGACTGACGATTTGGGAAAGTTTAAAGCTGCACTAATCTTTATGTGGTGCAGGTTTTTTTTATAAACAGACAAAAGATCTGCACACTGTGTAAAAAGCCCCGAGCAATTTTAATTGTGCAGCATTTTGATCTAACAGAGATCTTCGCCAGACACACTCAAGTCTATTGAAATCCATGATTTGACAAGATCTCTGTTGGATCGAAACACAGTTAGAGCTACAGTTGGTAACTTTTACAAAAATAACTTTTTGTCGTGTTTGCTGAAACTGTCACTACATCTACACAGACGTACATGGATAGATCAGATTCAGGTTCCTCCTCCTACTCAGTTTTTTTCAAATGCATTTGCTAGAATCTACCATGGCTCACAGAAAACAACCAATCAGAGCTTAGGACTCTCTAAGCAGCTCTCAATCAATGCATAACCTTTTACCTGGCTGGTGGACGGAGCTTAGTTTTCAGCACAACTGTTTCCAAAATGGCAGTTGGGTCACAAACTTTCTTATTTCACAGCTGCGTTAGAGACTCCTCGGCTCTGATTGGTTGTTTTCCTTCACGTGCCAATAGAGGCGCTGTGAGGCAAAAGAGAAGGCAAAGAAACTGGATTGAAACTGTGTAACTATGGTGACGGTATCAGCAATTATGGTACAAAAGTTATTTTTTATAAAAGTTACCTACCCTTCCATTTTTTCTCCAGTAAGGTACAATATGTAACTGTAATATTTCACTATAAATTACATTATTTTCCCCTCACAGGCTTTTACTGTGATTTTACCAAATTTTATTGTGAAATTCATGCAGGTAAATCCATATATTACTGCTAAATCACAGTAATACATGGAGTTTAACTGTGAGATAATACAGTACTTCCATGGGAGCATATTGCTAATCAAATTCACAACATAAACATAACATAAACTGGGAAATTACAGTTAAATTTAGTAATTTACAGGAACTTACTGTCATATCAGTAATGTAATGTGCTTTAACTGTGAGGTTACAGTTAAATATAGTAATTTTACAGGAGCACACTGCTGAATCACAGTAATATGCAGGCACAGCTACTGTGACATCACAGTATTCAGCTGTCATGTCACAGTAATTTACTGTGAAAAATGAAGAGTAATTTACTGTGAAAGTGATGCAACGAGTGGCCAGTAATTTAATGTTAATGTACAGTCAAATATTTTACAGTGTACATCTATAAAAGTGCTGGGAGCTTTTAATAAAGCACACAGATCTTTTGTCTATTGCCTGAGATTGTGATCCAGCACCTGTGAAAGTTTTGGGATGTGTGTACCCTACACCCTGGGCTGTTTTTCCTATAAACAATGGATTAGCTGACCACCTGTCATGTGGAAGGTGTTGCCCATAGTGACGAGACCACATAGAATTATCACGCAGACCCACAGTCCTCCTCAGCTCTGCAGAGCCTTTTAGTGCCTTTTTCCAGCAGCAGGTCTGAAAACACTGTACACTACCTGCTCAGTACTAAACAGCAGATGTTGAAGGTAAGCAAGCATTTACTCAAGTACTGGACTAATTTTGAAGATCTTGTACTTTGAATATGTACATGTATCCCATATATTTATACGTCTTATCCTCCACATTTCAAAGAGAAATATTTAAATGTTTTTGCCAACCACTTATTTTGCAGATGAACATTTTTACAACAGAACATGTGATGAGTTTAAAGAATATGATGTATGGTTTTAGATTACACTACTCAACAGTTTATAAAATAGTAAAGAGGAACTTCATCTTGATCAGTTACAACATCAAATTGCTGCTTACAAATTAAGGCGTCAATAATGATGCTTATGAAGCATAAGTTCAATCAGGAAGATTCTCTTTTTGCTCCATTCATTCACAATTCCCCCTCTCTATCTTATTTCTCTCTGTGTTTCTTCTAATCAGCTGAGTCTGGGTGATGGCTCTTCCAGTTAAACTAATTGAATTTTGCCACAGGAGTCCCTGCACGGTCACAATGGCTATTAACAGTTCTCATACTTTTGAGCACATGCAAATAAATATTATTTTATTCAGAATGAATCTTTCCTGATTGAAATAATAATCCAGTGACGTAACACCAAAGGGGTTCATTGTGCATTATGAGTAGGTTTCAGTTTTGATGCTTTAGGAACGTGATACCTGTGTATTATAGCTGAAGTACTCTCACTAGTTGTAGCAGAGTGTTTTTACCTTGAGGTATTAGTATTTTTATTTGAGTGAATCTGAGTACTTCTTCCTCCACTTAACAGCAGACAAAATGATCAACTAGCTCAGCAACCTTTACCATCAAAAGAACCATATTTTAATAATTTAATTTATCATCAATACATGTTTGTGCCTTATAGTGACGGCAACACAGCCTATTTAATCTACATTAGCCTGTAAACATTCCTAATAGATCTAAATGTGCATTCATTGATATGTTTTACAAGCAAGTAGCTACACTGCAGTGGCTATTTGGTACTTAAACTTTGCAACATAAGTGGTGAACGCAAACAAATTGGAGGAGACCAAAAACAGAGCCAAAACAAAGTGAATATAGTACCGACATTCATCAGGTGAACACAAACACCTCTCCAAATGAATTATTATGTTACTCTGTGTCTGCTGAGTTTGTAATTAGGCACCTGTTTGCTAACATGTTCCCCATATCAACTTTATCAGGTGATAGTATGTCAGTGTTGTGTTTACAACCTGTGCAGCCCCCCGAGTAGTCTGAAAATCAATTAATGCAAGTTAACAACTGCTACAAAAGACCATTAGGCACTCTGGGCTGAGACGGCTACATGTACATAAAGTGTTCATAACGTCTGCTGCGTCCAAGTGAAGATTTAGTGTCGCAGATTCACATCACAAATGTACCTTAATGTGTTGTACTAACAGGAACTGAAACAAGATGTACTCTGATGCGACTGTGGAAAGATGCTGCTGATGTAGAATCTGGGCAGCACACCGAGACAAAGCAAGATTTAATACTGCGTTTAATACTTCTGTTTTGTTCTCCAAGATGTTCCTGGAGCTGTCATCGCTTCCAGCGTTTTATGTGTTTTTTCCAACTGTGAGTACTTTACCTTTATTTCCTTTGTGCATTGCATTGTGGAAAAACAGTCCATCAACAGCACCTTATAACACAGAGCAGGTTCAGTCTGCATGCCGACATATCTGAGCGTAGCTGAGGTGTGCCTTGGGGTTCACAGAAGTCGACATCTGTTGACACTTGGAGACAATTCTCACATCTGATATTGTGTTTTTAATTTGAATTGATCCTATTTCATGGCATTTATCCTTGTTTTATTGTAAATGTTTATCATTATTTTCTCTCACAGAAGGCATCTGCATGTTACGCATGGATCCTGATATAGAAATTTAATGTACTTTTATTGTTTTCATTACTTTATTTAGTCACTTTTCTTGGTAAAGAGACTCAGTTCTGTTGCATTTTTATAAATCTTGACATTTTACTTGATTTGTTTCAGATGACACATTTGTAAACTCTAACTGAACCTCCCAGTGGTGCTGAAATTTGTTTTAATTTTACTCTGCCGTGAGTGTCGTCTGCACCGCACTCCCGACTCTGTCATCTTGCTCCCTGCCGTGTCCCTCCTCTCCCACTAGGGTGTAGTGAAGAACACGGATTCACCCTCTTCCCCGCGACCCAGATGCGTACCTGCTCCAGGCTGCGCTGTTTATTCTCCTTGGATTAACTTCCCCAAACGTCCACCCTCCTCCTCCTCCTCATCTTCCTCCTCCTCTCCCACCTCCACACAGTGAAGGGAAAACAACTAGAGACACTTGGCTCCTCAGCACATGGCAAATCTGCTCTGACTGAGCTTGTAAACACACACACACACACACACACACACACACACACAGAGTCACAAAATCAAGCTTTTGCCACTGTTCCTCTCCGGTCCCCTCTGCATTAGCATGGAAGTCATCCATATTGATGCTAGGTGATTCATGTGCTGCCAGCCTCTTTGTTTTATCTTTTTTTCTTCTTGCCTCCTCGCCCTCTTTACCCAGGCAAAGCTTTCTGGGGATCAGGGGGTGATTAAGGCGAGGAGAGATGGAGGAGTGGTCGACCGTAGACCCCAGGGTGGTGGGGGTGGAGGCGGGCAGGTTTGTAGCCCCGGTCCCCCCGGTGATGAGGTGGAGCCTAATTGATTTGTCAATGTGGAGCCATCTGGCACAGAAAGATGGGGCTCCAACCTGTTCTCCTTCCTGAGGTGGGGAGCGGGGGGCATCAGGAGAGCTGGGTTGGATTACACACATGACACACACACATGCTCCTTGGGGTTTTATGATATCTCTTTCTCTTATTTTCCCCTCACCTTCGTTGAGGACGAAGTGTGTCCTCCTCTGCTTCTTCTTCTTCTTCTGGATCATTTATCCAGTTGCACCCACAACGCCCCCCCCAGCACACACCCAGTGAGTGATGTCATGGACAGAAGGCATGACAGAGCCCAGAGGGCGGACCCCCAGCCATAAAGGAAGCACACACACATAACCCTCACACGGGGGGCCAGTGGGGATCAAAAGGTCAGGCATGCTGATGGACGCCGGCGCAGAAACGAAGCCTCCGGTGTCTTAATGAAAAGAGCTTGAGGAAATGGGGACAGACAGAGACAGAAGGAGAGAATGGATGCTGCCCGCACTGATTAGGATCCCTCCTCATCATCTCACTTTATTCCCTCCCCCCCTTCTTCACTTCATTTCCCTCTATCACCCGTCCTCTGACTGGGAGCCTCATTTCTAGGGTCATTTTAAAGGTTATGATAAGAAAAGCAAATGAAGTGTGTCTGTGTGGTCGATACTCTGAGTAATGACGGGAATTAGCTTCCATTTCTGTCATTTCGGTGTATTTTAAACACAAAAATCACTGTCACGATCTCCGCTCTCATTGATACTGAGAGAGCGTATCTCCACTGATGTGTGGAAACCTCATAATTCACATTTTGGCACTTTTCGCTTCGTTTTAAGGAACAGGGGCTGAGATGAGACACTTTGGCATCCCCCGGGCGAGATGGTGATGTCTCCAAGTGAGATTTGTACATATATTTCAGGATGTGGTGCATCACTGTAAATCTTCAGATTATTTCTAAAATATACACTTTCAAAAATACAACAGGCTCAAGTTGCCCAAGGTGAGGGGGAAGTGGAGCTGAAGCACAAACTGCTTTGAACACCGACTGACATGCTGCTGCACAACAGGCACTGAAATGTTAGGAACACCTTCGCCTGATGTACAAGACACAGTTTCATAATGTGATTTTTTTAAAAGGCCTCCTGATGCACCGCTCTGTCAGATGAGCTACTTCTCTCTTTTCTGAAACTGGTGGTTCTTTAAAGCTGCACTCATAAATATTTTTACATAATTATTATTATTATTTTAAATGATTATTATTATAAAGTAATTGCGTACTTGCAAAAAAAAAAATGTCTGTGTCACTGCAGTTACACCACCAAAACGCAAATAGGCGGCGGGGGGTGTCTGTGAAGTGCTGTAAAGTTTAGTTGATTAAAAACACATTAAACACACATTAAACATGGCTTAATAGAGACAGTTTCAAACACAAGTACACAAATCAGCTTCACTATAACTCGCAGCATTCACAGACAAACACTTGTCTTTATCTGGACACATTTTCCCCACAAATACAACATGCTAATGTTATTAGCACAAGCCTATGGCATTTTACTTTGTATAAATTAGCCTAGCAGCTAGCAGACTTTTCCTCTACTCATAAAACCAGGGACAACAGCAACATTTAACAAAGGTAATGTTACAAAATTGGGCTCCATTACAGCTCACAAGGTTCACTGACAAAACAACTGTCTTATACTAAACACGTTTTTCTACACAAATATAAGACGCTAACGTTATTAGCACAAGCCTATGGCATTTTATATTGTATAAATCAACCTAGCAGCTAGCAGACTTTTCCTCTACTCATGTAAAACCAGGGACAACAGCAACATTTAACAAAGGTAACGTTACAAAATTCAGCTCCATTACAACTCACAAGGTTCACTGACAAAACAACTGTCTTATACTAAACACGTTTCCAAACAAATATAACATGCTAATGTTACTAGCACAAGCCAATGGCCTTTTACATTGTATAAATTACCCTAGCAGCTAGCGAACTTTTCCTCTTGTATAAAACCAGTGATAACTGGAACATTTAACAAAGGTAACGTTACAAAATTTGGCTCCATTTCAACTCACAAGGTTCACTGACAAAACAACTGTCTTATACTAAAGACGATTTCCAAACAAATGCAACATGCTAATGTTACTAGCTCAAGCCTATGGCATTTAACATTGCATAAATTAGCCTAGCAACAAGCAGAAATTTTCTGCTTTATAGGTCTGTGCAGATATTCATTGATAACAGTTACATCACTGCAGCCTGTCTACAAAAATCTAAACTTTTTAATATAGAGCAGGGTCAGTTTGTAGTTTTATTCATTTTGTACGAATTTATATGTTTTCTTTAACACCGCAAAAACAAAAAGTGATGACTATATACATTAAATAAATACTAATGTTTCCGAGGAGGAAGTGAGTATACTGTCTTGTATACGCCAGTGGCTTTTGGTGGGTGGGTTTACCCCGTATACCTGCGTATACCCTCGTAGTGGTGAATAGTGGTGGAATGTAACGAAGAAATAAAACTTTGTTACAGCACTTAAAAATGTTTTGGGGAGTAACTGTAGTTTATGTGATTTTTATACTTCTGTCAACTTCCACTTTAACTCCGATACAGTTCCCTTGAGCATCTCTGTTACTAATAGGGAAGGAGGGTGAGACAAAAGGAGGAAAAAGGGAGTAAGGAGAGGTGCATCCTCCCCTTGAAGAAATAGAAGAAATAGGAAGGAAAGTAAAAGTGTCATCATTTCAATTGTATTTAATATCTTAATACTTTAATAATTATCTTTGAAGTGAATTTGGTACCAAAAGTAAAATCCTTCTCTTACAATAACACAAGTAATAATAATAATCCAATAATATAATACAGAATAGTATAACAGTCATAGGGGCAGTTTTGAATTAAGTACTTTTACCTTTAATACGTACATTTTCCTGATTACACTTGCATACTTTTACTTAAGTAACCTTTTAATACAGGACTTTAACTTGTAACAGAGTGTTTGTACAGAGGTGTTAGTACTTTCACCAGAATACTTCCCCTACCAGTAGCAATGAACCCACACAGAAGCATTACCCAACCACTCTGCAGTTCCCCTCAGTGCTACGGAGAGTTTTAACACTTTAGCTCATTGTTTTGTGGCCCACGACTTTACTGTTTCTCTCACAGCTTTTATTGTTCCTGTTTCCAGCAGCGAACAGCTGTTTTCAGGTGAGACACTACAGGTGAATAGAGTAAGATTTTAAAATAATAGATATCATCATGAAACTTCCTCAGATGATTACTTACAGTAGTATGAAAAAAAATGTATTACAAGTTTTTTTAAATTTTAATGTTTGATTATGCAAATTAGGCATTATCTCATTAGATATGTACTAATTTGCATATATTTTAGGAAGATAAATCTGAACATCTGATAAAGCCAGGTGCAAAATTCTTTTTTCATTTTGTTTACATATAAGATGAAAAAAAACTAACAAAGAGATTTAAGGATATCTGCTTTTATTACCTAGAAAATCAAAATATACTGTCCATAGCCTTTAAAAAAAATCGATTTTCGCCCTATTTTTGGGAATAAGATGTCACATATAAATCAGGCTAGGAATGATTTATTAACAAATCCCTCTGTAAATATCTTCAGAATATAGCTAGGTGTATAAATGGAAAGTTTGGTGTCCATAGGTGCTACAGAGGCTGAGATGTTCGACTTGGAGTATGACAAAAAACTCACTTTAAGAAAACGGCATTCAAAGATTTACATTGGGGAATTTAATACATTTCTATTGGAAACAATTGTTCACAAACAGAATAAATGTTCAGGCCCTTAGTAATAATAATATAATATATTTCAAGCTCATGAAAACTGATCATTTAATAACATAACAGGCACATAAGACCTACAACTGTAGTAACCCAGCTAATAAACATATTGGGGAGAAACTTGCTGCTGCAAGTCGACAAACTGTAATAAAATAAATGATAAATGTTATCTTTATAGCAGTTTGAAAGAACACATATTCAAGGAGTAAACTAGCCCAAAAATCTCAAAATTGACGCATGAAAAATCGATGTTTTTGCCTGCCATGTCTCACTTTCAGCCAGCAAGCCTAAATGAATCCATTCTACCAGCACCAAACGGCAGATGACCAATGTAAGTGATGAGCTAATGAGCTATTTCTCTTCCTCATGTCTAAGTCAGTGTGGTATCCTCTTGACACTACCTGTTACTTAGATAATATACTGACCTTCCTTGATTATAAATGTCATCGTCATTATCAAAGTCATTTCCATATTTTATTTCAGACAGATTTCATCTTGGTAGCTGATTTTCACTTTGGAAAAAAAAAAAGAATCTTCCTAAGATTTACCTCATCTGATGAGATTACTTCTGCTTTGAAGAAATATTTGTAAATCATAAACTGTAAAATCTGTTGTCTTCAGTTCATTTTAGTCTGTATTAAATCAGGCCTGTGTTCCAGTGGCCCTGAAGTGCTTAAACTAGTAATATACTGTAGTCATATATTTTTAATAACCTCTCTCTTGTTTGTATGCTCCACTGCAGTCTGCTGCTCAAAGTAAATATTGGATGTTTGGGCACACAGAGCAACATTTTTGGCTTCATAACAGGTGGACACAAACAACCTCACAACACAGACTGAGACAATCTGATTGATAACGCTGTAAAACTGGTCCACGTTATTTATTTATTTTATTTTCATTTTAAAGGGATAGTGCACTCAAAAATGAAAATTCAGCCATTATCTACTCACCCATATGCCGAGGGAGGCTCAGGTGAAGTTTAAGAGTCTTCAAATCCCTTGTGGAGATCCAAGGGGAGAGGAGGTAGCAACACAACTCCACCTAATGGAGGCTGACAGCGCCCCAGATTCAAACATCCAAAAACACATAATTGAAACCACAAAATATCTCCATACTGCTCGTCCGTAGTGATCCAAGTGTCCTGAAGCCCTGACTCTAAAACTTCACCTGAGCCTCCCTCGGCATATGGGTGAGTAGATAATGGCTGAATTTTCATTTTTGGGTGCACTATCCCTTTAAGTCACATGTCAGGAATAGAAGCGTTGCATGTTTTGCCTGCAGAGTGGTCTTAATGTGACCGATGGAGTTAGCATCTGTCTGAGATCATTCGCAGGATAAAATTTAAATTGTGGAATAACGGCGAAATAGTCAAGTCAATCAAAAGTAATGATTACCACTACGATAAACCATAATCATAAAAATAATCAGCACCATCAGAGGAGTGAGTCGGTCCAGATCTTATGTTGTTTTTAAATAACATCATCCAGCAATTCAGTGCAGAGTAACAGCTTTAATTCTGTGTTTGTTTTCACTCCAGTGCAAAAACCATGGCACTCTTAACCCCTCATACCCCGTGTTCACTGTTTGAGTATAGTAAAGGATGTGCAACTGATTTCCCACAGGCTAAAATCACCTCTCTCTCTGTGGTTTGTCTTTTGTGTGAGAAAATTCTACCACGTTCTAGTGAGACCAGGAAAACACTTCAAAAAGCCTTTTAAAAATGCATCATCATCAAACAACAAACCCACTGTGCCTCTTTGATTCTGACATTTTCTGTTGGAAGGTATTCACCCAGAAGTGATGATACGAAATTATCACAAACAAGACTCCCTTTCTTAGTTACGGTCTCTAATTAGCAAACAGAGACTCCTTTCATTATTTGCACTTTTTACACCGTTATGTAAAAAGCTCTGGAGCTGCTGTCTTAGACACAACAGCCGGAGCTGTGAGGCCCCGCTGTTAGCAGAGGGGACGGAGACCATAACTGTTGATAATCGCTGGATTCGAAACAACAGGTGCTGTCCAAGCCTCTCGGCCCGACTCGCCGGAGGAGAGGCAGGAAAACCAAATATTTGAGGGGGGATATGTGTGCGAGGAGGAGGAGGAGTGAATGGACAATGGCTGTGAGGGAGAAAGCTGTGTAAGTACAGAGAGGTAAATGGAGGACAGAAGCTCAGGTACTGGTGAAGAAAAGAGGTTGTGCAGTGGTGACCATCCCCTCTTTTAACCTCTGCTCACATGAAACATGCACACACATGGACATCTCCCCGCGGAGTCAGACAAAGGCCAAGGTTAAAGGGCATCTCTACCGAGGCATGTACACCTGGGGAGGAACCAAAGGTCGAGCACAGTGGGGTGGGCGTACTGGACACATTCCTAATAGGAGCCATGGATGACGAGGAGGGAGGGGCGGAGAGAAAACGTCTCAGTGACCTGAACGTGAGAGGGCCGAGAGCTCAGCTGTCGGGGTGCTGAGTGACTCACGGCCCTCACATCTGGATGTTTGCTCCATGACTTTACTCCTCTTTCATTGGTCAGTGCAACACTGCTATCCTCAGGAGCAGGGCTGGAGCAACCATAGAAAAACAGAGGTCACACGCCCAAGTGCCCCCCCCCCCCAAGAGCATTTTATAGAGACCTGAAAATCTTTTTGAAACACTGATGATCAACAAGACAGAGGTAAAAACACAGACTGTATTTCAGGGCTGGAGATCCTGTAAGACAAACACATGATCAGAAACACTAAGCAGGTGTTTGTGGTGCAGAGCTGGGTTCATTCCACAAACATTTGTGTGATCATCAAGCTTTGGCAAATGTAGCCTGGCCTGCCTACAGTGTCTACAAGAGTCTATCAAGAGCTGATAGTACTGCTAGCAGCTCTGTTGGTTTATACTTGCTGCCGATAGACCCTTTGAGGACCGACATCACAATGACGTATTTTTATTCGCTGGACTCTCCACCACAGGGCTGTAGGCTACATAGCAGTCTTAAAATGTTGTCTAGGAATAGAAGAAGTCATGGCTTGAAACCAGCTGCCACTGCCCATCAACAAAAATGAAAACAGCTATGGTTAAATGCGATAAGACGAAAGGACTGGACGGAGGCCATCATCAAAAATGCTCGCGAGTGCGGCACGTTATCCAGAGCACCACACTCTCGGAGCAGCAGAGCACCGAGCAGAGTGACTGTGTGATTAACTTAACCGCTTGTTTATTCGTGTAGAAATATAACGCTCCGTATCTTCCACCAACAGGGCTCTCATTTTAGTGTAGAGCGTCACACTGAATTTACCAATGCACTATGTCAGGTCACTCACTCTCCGGGACCTAGGGTGGCTATACGTCTGGATTTAGGCCGGACAGTCCGGAATTTAAATGCCCAAGCTGGACGCTTATTTGTCCTCCTTTTTGAGTTGCACTTGAACGTAACGCAGCATATCGTCCAGTGCTGTAAGACTTTCGGTCTAACAAAAGGTTGGCAAAAAAAAATGATTGGCTGAAAGCGGTGTCAGTCGACTATCTGATCTATCATTGGTTGAAAATGTAAACAAGCCTCCATGTGCTAGCTGTGTCATATCATCACATTAACGGAATGTTAACATGCCAGAAAGACAGACCTCATTCAATGCCGAATGGTCAAAAGAGCACACATTTGTCAGCAAAAGTAGCAAAGACGGCTTGCATGCGTATTGTACGCTTTGTCGTTTTGATGTGGACGTTGGTACACAAGGAAAGGGGGCCATTGAACGGCATGCTAGCACGGAGAAACATAAAAGCAACAGACGAGCTGCAGGTACCTCTTCCCTAGTGATGGCCAAATGAAGCCTCATGAAGCATTTTCTTTATTTCCTGAGCCCACTAGATGGTGCTTTTTGTTCAACAAAAGGTTGAAAGTTTCATTGAATTGCCATTCTTTGAGCCTCTCTCTTTATTTACGGCTTCATTTGGCCGTCACTGCTCTTCCCTAAAGTTTTTTTTTCTTTTTTCGAGAAGCTACATCGCCTCAAGATGACAAGATATGCGCTGCAGAGCTTTGTAAAGTCTATCATGCAGTCAAGCATCACCAGCCACACGATATATCATAGATCAGATTGTCTTGTGATGAATAGAGTATCTCAGAATCACTGTATCATGATAATGGACAAAACTGTATTGTAGTGGGGAGTACACTAGAGTCCTGTGTTGAGATTTTTCTTGCTTCTCTAGTGTCCTCCTTTTTGGTGTTGTGGAAATGGCCACCCTACCGGCACCGCCAGTGTTACTTGAATAAGTAAACACTGACCAACGGGACCAGACTGGCCGACCCGTATGCTCTCACTCAGTGGATGGATGATGTCACAGGAAGCCAATCTTACAAAGGAGGACCACACTTGTTTGTTTTGCTATGGAAGCTAACGTTAGCTAATGTGCTAAAAAGTTACCAGTGACCAGGCGGAGGAGAATCTCGTTTGGTTACAGCAGAGAGGACGTTTGTCTCGTGTGTTTCCGCAGTCATCGCTGAGTGAACGACACAAAGGCAGTGAGATACAGTCCTTGTAGCACACGGGCCCCGTAAGGACAAAAAGGTGAAGATTTAAGGGAGTGTAAAGAGATGTCGCGCCTTTTTATGGGCTTATCCACTGACCTCCAGCAGCCAATCAGGTGGCAGCTTTGGAGGCACACTTGAAGGTCCAGGCTTCTCTGAGGAGGACAGGACAATGGGATTACACACACGCACACACACACAGCGGAGACACAGGGGAGAGGAGAAATGGATATTTGTGTGTGTGTGTGTGTGTGTGTGTGTGTGTTCATGCATGCTTTCCTGTATGTGTGGGAGGACCAAAGCATACAAGAGTGGGTAGTTGGGTGGAGGTGTGTTACTTATAACATAGTGCAGTGTGTGTGTGTGTGTGTGTGTGTGTGTGTGTGTTTGTGTGCAGGCAGGTGGGTGGTAGCTTTTCAAAGAGCAGACCATTTAATTGAATTCTGTGCAGCTCCTTGTTATTCTAGTCATGACTGAGAGCTGCTCCATGTTGTCCCAGCAGTGTGGGAGGGCCGGCCGTACCTGCAAACACTGGCTGGTTTGCACTCCGTGTGTGTGTGTGTGTGTGTGTGTGTGTGTGTGTGTGTGTGTGTGTAGAGGCAGGGGTTGTGAGGTGATTGTGGTTGCGCTGGTGTTTTTCTAGCGCAATTCGAGTCCCGATGTGGTAACGAGGAGGGGAAGTGGTGAAAGTCAGCCCTGAACCTCACCCTGAAAAGAAAGCACGAAACTGCCAGAACATTAATACTAAATATGTGTGTGTGTGTGTGTGTGTGTGTGTTTACGGTGAGAGAGAGTGAAAGTGAGAGATTTGAGAGTGGGTGCATGTAAAGCTATCAGCTCATTGTCATTACGACAAAGCAGCCCAAAGTGCACAAAAGAGGACAAACTAACACAGTCACTAACACACAGTCACTCCGGCAATAGAGACGATACGCTGTCTAATAAAATGAATAGAGTCTCTAAGCAATTACAAGCTTAAACGATGATGCATAAATTTCATTTATAGATAGATTTCACCAGGGCTTATCTCGGAGAAACACTGTAATAGGATTCAGCTGGAAGGCAAGAGAAGAAAGATGTGTGGACAGAGGTGTGTGTGTGTGAGTGAGAAGTGAAGCTTTATTAGTGATTGAGGTGATTGGTAAAAGGTGACCAGGATCCAGGATAATGACTCCCTGTGAAACAAGGACACCTAAAACCTCAGTGGATCTCGACGTGGTTAACGATTGGTTTCATATTACTGTAGCTGAAGGGTAATTCTCCAGGGAGATGTTTATGGTACGAGCTAAATACAGCACAATGACAATCCAATCAACCCTTTGCTACACAAATACACATAAGGATGTTCTCACTGACCTCCTCGGTTGTTGACCCTGGAGTCCTTTGACCACTGCGATTGGACGCACGCTTGTGTTTTGTGTATGTGGAGCAGGTTGTTTCTTAAAATCAAAGGCAACAGGACGACACAGTACAAAAAGTCGCTACTCCAAAGTGGCTCTAATATCCTTAAAGTGGGTGTAATTTTATTTCAATGTCCTAAATCATGCTGGATGGGTAATATATATATTCCTTCATGCCTTTCATAATGAGCAACTCATGGGGTTGATATGTTTTTTTCTTTCCATCTTATCTTATGCATCCATACATTATGTTAATCATAACATCAACGAGAATTAATTCTCCCATTGTACGTTTCAGCAAACCACAGATTTGTTACATTTGGATGTTATTATAAAGCGGATACGTTGAAACTTGTGGTGTTATGTTTAGGCACAAAAAACACTTGGTTTTGGTAAGGAAGAGATCATCTTTTGGCTTATAATACCTGCTTTTAGTGGCACTATTCTGGCAGAAAATGCAGTGATGTCCCGGTAAAAAAGAAGAGTACTATCCCTGATGGAAACACAGTGTCAGTTAGCTAAAATGCACCCTCGTTGGATGGCTAAAATGCTGCTGGAAACACAGTAATGACTTGCTAAAAAACAAACTGGTTTGTTATTTGTTGGTTTGAACAGTGGTCTGCAGCTTGGCAGGAAAAAATTTTTTTTGGGCTTAAAATCCTCACTGTTGGTGTCACAGTTCAGGCTGGAAATGCAGTGAAATCTTGGTGAAAAATAACTGCTATTCATGGCACTATCCTGATGTAAAACGCAGTGAGAGTTTGCTAAAAACCACCCTCGTTTGTTGGCTTACAAGCTGCAGGAAACACAGTGATGACAGTGGTCTGCAGCTTGGCAGGGAAAAAAAAAATTACTTTTTGGCTTAAAATCCTTTGCTTTTGTTGGCTCAATCTGAGGCCTGAAATTCAGCAATGTCTCCAAAAATAAGCCCATTTTGTGGCACAATCCCTGATGTGAACAAAGTGACCATTTGCTAAAAAACCCCACCCACATTCATTGTCAAAAAGCCGCTGGAAACACAGCAATGACTTGCTGAAAAAAAGGTTTTGTATTGGTTGGTTTTGAACAGTTGTCTGCAGCTCGGCAGGAAAAGATCATTTTTTTGGTTTAAAACACCTGCTTTTGGTGGTCCTATTCTGGCTGGAAATGCAGCGATATCTTGCAGAAAAACAATAGCTCTTTGTTGCGCTATCCTCAGAGGAAATACAGTGAAGGGTTGCTAAAAAAAAAAAAAAGTTTGTAAGCTAAAAAGCTGCTGGAAAAATGTCACAATGTCTTGGAAAAAAAACAATCACTTTTTGTGGCACTATCCCGTGAGAACACAGCGTCAGTTTGCTAAAAAGCAACCTCATCTGCTGGCTAAAAAGCCGCTGGAAACACAGTGATGACTTTCTTAAAAAGTGACTGGTTTTGTATTGGTTGGTTTTTAACAGTGGTCTGCAGCTTGGCAGGAAAAGATCTTTTTTTTCAGGCTGGAAATGCAGCAATATCTTGGTAAAAAATAACAGCTTTTTGTGGCACTATCCCGTGAAAACACAGCGTCAGTGTGCTAAAAAGCACCCTCATCTGCTGGCTAAAAAGCTGCTGGAAACACAGTGATGACTTTCCTAAAAAGCAACTGGTTTTGTATTGGTTGGTTTTGAACAGTGGTCTGCAGCTTGGCAGGAAATATCTTTATTTTTTGGTTTAAAATACCTGCTTTTGATGGCACTATTCCAGCAGGAAATGCAGTGATGACTTTTCAGAGCACTATCCTTGGTGGAAACACAGTGTCAGTTTGCTAAAAAGCATCCTTGTTTGTTGGCTAAAAAGCTGCTAGAAACACAGCGATGACTTGCTGAAAAACAGCTGGTTTCATTTTTGGTTGGTTTTGAACAGCAGTCTGCAGCTTGGCAAGAAAATATCTTTTTTTTCAGGCTGGAAATGCAGCAATATCTTGGTAAAAAACAATAGCTTTTTGTGGCACTATCCCTGCTGGGAACACAGTGACAGGTTGCTAAGAAACAAGCATGTTTGTTGTCTAAAAAGCCACTGGAGACACAGCAATGACTAGCTAAAAACAACCCGTTTGATGTTGATACTACGTCACTTTGGAAACGTTGATATGATGCGCAAGAAATGTGCAGATGTAAAATATCTGCTGTCATTTTCCTCTGCCGACTGAGCTGCATGTTTGGTTTTATGTAATATCATGCTTTGTTTTGCTGTTTAATTATGCTTAATTAAGTCAAGAAACGTATGAGGAAGTTTTGATTTTAAATTGAACGTGTAATTGTTGCTTCGACAAGACTTCTGTAAAGAGCAGCAGTATATTTATAAAATCTTCCTGTGTGTCTCACGGGTTATAAACTGTGGGTAAATAAATAGATTTTCAGATACGTGTGAGCCTTTGCTGACCAGCAGGTTAAATATGGAGCAGCTCTGAAATAGCAATTCGTCACATGAAGTGACAGATTAACCCGCCCCTTTACACATATGCACACAGTTACACAGCTACACACACACACACATAATGTCTGTGTGTTCGTTCTGCTATTTAGTGGTTGAGTAAATGAACATGATATTTAAGTGACTGCTATTTCCTGAGAGCAGGCTTTTCTTTCCTCCTCCTCCTCCCAGCTTTTCTCTAAATTTCCCCGGGGAGCTTCAGCCCCCTGGGTTTGGCTCGGTGTCAGAGTCCCGGCAGCCATGATACTTCATCAGGCTTTTGCACCATTATTGGCAAGAGCACTCCATATCCTCTTAGCAGTTATAGCTTTTCAATTTTCCTTTGAAATGCTGAGCCCAGCAGAACATATGGCAATATCTTGGCTTTAAGTCGCGGATTGGACTGAAAGCCTGTAAAACGGCCCCGCATCCTGAACATGCAGCCACAGGCTACACAATCTTTGACCTTTGTGGAGTTTCAGAGTGGTGCCTCTGCGTTGCTGTGACCACTGTTAAAGACATTTATAATAGGCACAATTACAAGATGCTGTTTGAATGCTTTGACACAGTAATGTTATGGTGTGAGCTGTCCTATAAAGCATTATTCCACCACCAACCCCCTCTTGCAAGTGTCTCTGGGGACCCCTTCAACATGATGACAGAGTCAAACCTTTTCTGTCACACCGTCTTCCCCCAACACACACACACACAAACACGCTCTGCTGCAAGCTCAGGTAGTTACACACTGCTCCCACTCCATCCACAGACAAAGAGGCTGTGGCAGGTTGAATCCCATCCCACTCACAACTGCTTTCCCTTCTTAAAAAGACGTTTCTGAAAATGCCCCCGAAAACCTTCCTTTGGATCGGAGGCAGAGTGAGTCAATGCTTCTGGGAAGACACAACCCATCAGAGAGAAGGAGGCAGCGAACGATCAAATATGGTCACCGGCTATTGTATCATTTTCAACTCCTCAACAGACTATGGATTTTTAGTCCATTCCATTACTAATTAATGCTGGTGGAGGGGCCGGGGGTGAGAGGGGGGCAGGAGGAGGGTCGACCCTCCTGGAAACCTAATCCGGATCAATAGGGTTGACCTTGGGCTGGGCTGCTAACAGGCAGGCTGGACTGAAAGGGGTGTTGTGACTGATAACTGAGGGTTATGTGCAGGTCCTTTATTCATAGAAATAAATATGATTTTGTTAACTTTAAAAGAGAAGCCTGATATTTTGAGATGTGCAGCAGCCTGTCTGCTCACCAGGACTAAACATCGAGAACACGTTACTCTGGTTTTAAAGGCTCGTCATCGGCTTCCCGATCATTTTAAAATGTTGTTTTTAGTTTTTACATCTCTTAACAGACTGGCTCCTGACTATTTATCTGATACGTTGGTCAAACACATTCCCTGCTGATACCTAAGATCCTCCACCTTTGGTTTATTAAATGTCTCCCAGAGTATGATCAAAACATATGGTGATGCTGCGTTCAATGTCATTGGCCATCGTCTCTAGCAGCCTCAAACGAAATCTTAAAACCGATCTTTTTAGACTTCCATTTTTGTAGCTTTTATTTAATTAATTGTCATCAAACCTAATTCGTATGTTTTTTATGTATGTGTGTGATCGAATCTTATCTAATCTATCTTCTTTAGGGTGTGTATTTTCTCATTTTATTATGTAAAGCACTTTGAGTTGCACTTGCTGTATGAACCGTGCCGTACAAATAGATCAATAATTATCAGTCAGTAAATCAGTAAAGTGACACCACTCTCTTGTTTGTATGCAAAATACAAAGCTGCAGCCAGCAGATTTTTTTAAATTCTTTTTATTTTTTTGGTTTGTTTTTTCATCCAAAACATTTAAAGGGAATAATGAGACTATAAAACTGTCAGTATTGTTTTCTTATTGCTGCATACACAAATTCAAGTGTACTTATTAGCAAGAAGTAAAAAAAAATAATAATAAAATTGCAATTTTTGTATCTTTAACTGTTTTCTGTTAAACTACAGTCATTTTATAATCGTTCTGATCATTTCTCGCATTCATGTGAGGTAACACAAAATAATTATTGCATGTCTTTTATGTTTTTAGGAGTATAAGTCCTTCCCTCTTAATAGGAAATGTGTTGATCAAATTAAAAAACAAACAAAAATGTTTGGTTAAAATTTGGGGGGTGAAAGAGTAGCAATCCATTCTACAATAAAATTATATGATTACTGTACATAAACTATAAAACCACAAATTAACTATAAAAAAAATATTTGACTGAAATAAATACTTGGTTATTTATATAGTATTTTTATCATATACAGATTTGTGCTGATGATTGTTGGGTAATATGTATGTTGATGTTGTCCAATGTGAAGTCGTAGCTAGTTTATATGTTTTTAGTTTTGCACTAGTGCCCGTGGAGATAACTTGCACTAGGGCCTGTCCTAACTACTATACACCACTGTGTTACACTGATGCATAAAGATTGTACTGTCCCTTTAAGTGACATCACCCAGAGGAAATGACATCAGCCAAAGTTTGAAGAAGATGGATGCTGGTGAGTTTGATTTTGTTTTGGGATATTTTTTGGCACATTTTTCCTTCATAACCCACTCTGTCAACCATAACCAGCTCAGTGGCCTAGTGGTTGAGTGTCAGCCCTGAGACTGGGAGGTTGTAGGTTTGATTCCCGGCTGGGTCATACCAAAGACTATAAAAATGGGACCCATTGCCTCCCTGCTTGGCACTCAGCATCAGGCGTTGGAATTAGATTAGTTAGATCACCACATGATTCCCAAGCGCAACGCCGCTGCTGCTTACCGGGTCAAATGCGGAGAACAAATTTATCAGTGGAACTTGAACTTGAACTTTACAACATATCCACCCTGCCAGGCAAAAAACTTTGGAGAACAGTTTTTTAAATTAAATTTTAAAAAATGTGTTCATAGTGAACATGATTTTTTAATTTAGCTGCACGGTAAGTGTGGCATTAGGTTTAACAGAGAGAAATTTGAGCGTATTATCTTAACGCCCTGTCACAAGCTGATATCTGGATATAATGGATTTTAAAAAATGTGTGTGAGGAATGTGTGAAATATCTCATGTTTTATATGAGCTGTGTGTGAAGAAATATTCCTTTAGTTCATCAGAAAGTCACAAAGACATCTTAGTTGGATGCCACAGGAACAGTTGTTAAGTGTGTTTTTGGAGTTGGTGAAGACGGCTGAATGTTTCCCTTTTCCTTTTTACTTTGTTGAGTGTTCCCTTAACGCAGTGGTTCCCAACTGGTCCAGATTTCTCCTCAGTCATTAGTTCAAGGTCCACACAGTTTGATGCATTTGGCTTCATATTTGTGTTTGGCCATGTTGTCGAGCTAGTTTGCTGTCAGGAAACGACACTTCAAAACAGAAGCTCTGTGCTGAAAATTCACTGTACTGACGAATTCACTTGCGGTCCACTCTGAATGGACCTGCGACCCACTTTTGGACCGTGACCCACCAGCTGGGAACCACTGCCTCAACTTAAATACTGCAGCTCAAGCAACACCTTCATATTGTGTGACTGTGAAATAACAGCATCATCACAAACCCAGCAGCTTGTAATTGATGTATTTTATTGTGAGATGGGGAGTCATAAAAAAATGAACAAAAAAAAAAGGTAACAAACAAAAAACAATCACTATAAAAAAAAGATGAGGGTGTTAAAGGGGGAGGGGCATATAAAAGTGGGCGAGGTCTTGACACTGACATATAAAGTAACAAATTGGCACAAATAAAAACATAAGAACAAACGTCAATATTATTTTGGCTTGGCAAAAAGGACAGTTTGTGTGGTTAAGGATAATCCTTCAATAAAACAGCACACACTCATGCTATTAGACATACGATTAGTTTTCAAAAGTTCAGTAGCTTCATATTAGAGAGGGGAAAGAAAACTAACATGAGAATGGATGCACAGAGGTCACAGGTTCCAATTTTCAGGCTTGCAGGGTGCGAGTTTTTTTTTTCCCCCTGAGGGGAAAACATCATTTTTATTTGTTCGAAAAACATACTTCAGTATGCTGGAGTCTCATTTTCCAGGCTTGTAGTTATTTGCCTTTGAATCTTTTTTTTTCCATACTAAAATATATTATCGTATTAATACAAACTACAGTATTGTACACTACATAGTGTAATAAATAACCATAAAGAAATATAAAAAATAAGACACATAAATATAAAAGTTCTCTATGACTAAACAGACATACCCATCTCCTTGGCGGTGGGGATAATACTGCCATTGCTGAAAACATACAGTACACACACTGAAACAGAACATAAAACAACATAAGAGACAAAAAAATAATACTGACAGGTAAAAACATGGTTGAATTTAACTCCTGGGATTCATATTTGCCTACATTTTGTTACCTGAAGAGACATCTGAGCGTTACATGGTGTGTTAAACAAGTGCACTGAATAAGCTTTGAGAAGGCAGGACACAGGTAACAGTTAGAAATCATACTTCGTTATCATCTGTTTGAGCACATGTGCATTGTGACTCTTTTAACTGCTCAGATAAGAACTAAAAGCAACTTCTCTAAAATCTAAGCCTACATGAATACGTGGTAGACTGAGCTCTACTCTCTCAGGTGTGGTGGCGAGCCAAAGTCAACAGTATTCCGGCGCGTTGGTTGATCTGGGACCCGGCAATACCTGATCGTAGCTGCTAAGCTTCAACAGCAATATTCAATGGCACTTTTGATATGCATGTTCCTCTTTTTTTAGCTTGATTTTTTTTTGCATATGGCTCGATGCTGGGGGGGGCAGGCATAGGGAGGGCCAGTTTTCTACATGCCCTTTCTGCTCGCTCTGAACTTTTGCAATAGTTTGACATTTTGGAAAATACACTTACTTGCTTTCTAGTCAACATGATCTCACAGAAATGCGTGAAATCACCACAACCTCTGAACACTGCATTACGGGTGGTGGTAGATAATGTATTAAATAACGTCATGGCACGGTTGTGTTTAGCCATCCCAAAACGATCCATGTTTTTGTTTTAAATAACTCTGTTTGTTATATACGGGACGTAAGGACAATGTAAAATGTGTAGTCATGTATCATAATGTGACATAACAACCTAAAGGATGTTAGTAAGTTAAATGAAGTTGAAATTTACTTTTAGTTTCACATGAAACTCCAACGCTGGTCTCCTGGATGAAAGTCCAGTGTTTGTTTGACACTTCCACCACCACGTGGACTTTCTCCCTGATATGCTACCTATGGGGTCTTAACATTAGCTCCTTCCCATTGCGTGTTGTCGTTGAACCAGGGACTTTGAGCGTCCACCATGACAAAGGAAACCTAAGTGCCGACACGTATTTCATGCCACCACCACAAAATTCCTGCATTCAGAGGTCGTGATCATTTAACATATTTTTGTGACACCAGCGATCGGCTATCACTGCTGTATCTGTCCGGTAAATATAAAGCTTCAGGCTGGAGATGATTAGCCTAGTGTAGCATAAATATTAGACACAGAGGAAAACAGCTAGCCTGGCTCTGTGTGGAAGTCACAAATAGTCCGGCATACATTACTGCCACCTGCTGGACTGGAGTGTGGAGCAGTAGGTAAGCAGGAAATAACTGCTAGCATTAGCAGCTTTAGATTTAGATTTAGCTAGCTGTTTCCCTCCAGGGATGCTGCTCAGCCTTGCTTCAAATTTTTTTCCAGTGGCCACTTGCGGTACTGCAGCCAACAAATCCAATGCAAAAAGCTTTTTTCTCCATAGACCACCAATATAAAAGAGACGTCTGTAAAACTGTTGACGGGAACCTTGAACTGCAAACTTTGTCTATCATGAATTTTTGATAAATGGAGGATTTATTTTGTTAAACTTCCCTCGAGACGATAAAGGTGGTTTAAAAATCTAATAATTCCTCCTTGGTTTACCCCTGTTTTGTTCCTCATGCTAACATAAGATAATCTAAGATAACCTAGTTTAGCTTAGCTGTATATTTAGTGGACAGATTTGTAGCGTCAATACTCTCACCAAGAAAAGAACCAAGCATATTTTCTAAAATGTCAAACTGTTACTCTGAAACACTGATTAGTAAAAGAAACTTGACAACAATAAGTTCAAAAGTCTAAAAGGAAGTAACTGACTGAAAAGACCCGTCCACTCTCCTTTGTTTTTCTTCTTAAGGCTCATAATCCAATCGAAAAGAAACGTAATGCTAACATCTGCTAGCGTGATGGCGTGGTATATCTAGTGCGGTAATACTGAAGGGTAGACAACACAACTCAACTGCTCAATCCAAAGGTAAACCAAGCCACTTGTAGTGCACAGGATTTTTCTTATTTTCCTTCCAACTTAATAAAATACTGACTTTTTTTGTTCATTGGCAATAAAAAGGTATAGAAATATCTCCCAACTGTACAGCTTTTTAAAGGTTAAAATATGAGTGATAAAATTAGTAACACTGATAAAAAGAAATGACCCAAGGTGTTTTAGTAATAAAACATTATCTAAAACGTGTCGGCTCTAGCTTCCAAAGTCTGTATAATGCATTTCCTTCGTTTGTTAAAATTTGTGTTCGTCTTCATCTTTTTCTTTACAAATTGATTTTTCTAACAGTGAGAAATCGTTCTCCTGCGGAAAAGTCACTAGTATTTTTTCAGGCACACCTGGATTTCTACACAGTAGTGAACTGAAACAAACTGTCAGAGTGACCAGACATCATCTCCTGCGTTCTTCCTCTGCGCGGGGAGAGGAGGAATCTGATTGTGTCTCATGGAGGAGTCTGATTCCTCTCTCAGTCAGTATCTCCTTCCTCCTGCGGCGTCTGGTTCTGCTCCCCAGAAACCGTGTTCCTGTCTGTTTCGCCTCCGCTCTCCTCTGTGACCTCCCCGTCTACTTTCCCATCTTCCGTCACCCCTTCGTCTGCATCCATTGCTTCTTCTTCCCCCATCTTGACTTCCTCCTCTTCCTGAATGCTCCCGAGCACCTCCTCCTGCCTTGTGTCAGCCTCCGCGTCTACCTCCATCTCTGTCTTCTCCTCCTCTCCTCCTACCTCCACCAATACTCTCTCTATCTCCTTGTCATTCCTCTCTTCCTCCTCCTGCTCCTCCTCCTCATCCCCTCCTTCGTCCCCTATCTGCACCACCTGGATGTCATCCATGTCCACCACACCGTCCTCCTCCTCCTCTTCTTCGCTCTCCTCGTCCTCTCTGGTGCTGCTCCCTCGCTCGTCCAAGTCCAGCTGGGAGTTGGCCAGAAGCTGCTGCACTCGGCTCAGGGCCTCCATCTCGGCCTGTGCCTCGCTGTCCTCCTCGGGGCTCTCCCGGCCTCCGCCTTGGCTCTGCGTCTCCTTCTTGCAGTAGGAATAGCGATGGTTCATGTGCTGGGAGTAGGAGCCTGAGTGCGAGAAGCGCTTGCCGCACTTATCGCACTGGTACGGCTTCTCCCCCGAGTGCAGACGCATGTGTTCGATCAAGTGGTGTTTGTGTTTGAAGGCCTTGCTGCAGATGCCACACTCGTGAGGCCGCTTCCCTGCGGAGAGAGAGAAAATAAATACGAATCAACATTGCTGTTTAAGAAAAATTGAAATGCTGTTGAGTAAAACGGCGCAGACATGGGAGGAAAACAACAAACACTTGCACAACAGTGCAAACGCAGTGAATCCCCCCACATTGTTGCGTGAAAGGTTGAGAGGCCCGTAACAGTATCTATCATCAATGTATCCAAGGAGAACATTTCAAAACAATACAACAAAATCACAACAATTGTGCTCGCAAACCTTCAAGGAAACTTTATCCAGGCAGGGAGCAGCTAGTTTCACCTAGGATGAGGTCATTTGGAGCCGAAAACTGTGGTTGGACGCCAGGTATCAGAGTAATAAAGCAAAAAAATAAAACTAAAACGCCTCTGAGAGCGCTGACCTGTACTTGGCCACAGAATCATCATCTTAGCGCAATCCAAATCACTACCAGAGCTCGCCTCTTGCAACATTTGGTGCTTCACATGAGAAGCTGGCAGTGCAGGGGTGGGGAGTTGGCGGAAAGAAATTCTCAGACCTCTTCTGTGCATGTTGAGTAATACCTGCTGGAATGGAGGTGTCCACCCTGCTTTACGCTGTAGCTCAAAATCCCCCTTCACTCGCATTCTGACTCATCTTTCCCTAGACCCGTCAGTGAGTGGTGGTGAGACAAGTTCCGGTTCTGCGCCTTTTTTTTTTTTACTCAGAGCCCATCTGTGATTTTTGGCTGTGTTCGGGTGTAGGCCTGGGAAACACATGGGAGGTTGTATCTACCTGTGTGTTCGTATTTGTGTCTCAGCAGCGAGCTGCTCTTCTGGAAGATCTTGTCGCACAGGTCGCAGGCGTACATGCCGCTGTCCGTCTTCTTCATCTTCTTCCTCGGCGGGCCCGAGTCAGAGTCGTTCTGCTCCTCCACGGTGGACACACCCTCTGAGCCCGTGTCCTGCTTCTCCTCCTGGAGAATATGAAATCACACATGGTTGAAATTCAAAATGTTTGACAATGAGTGACTCAGAAAAGTACCACTGCTGCTGAACAACTTGTGTGAGTGCTTTGCAGGAAATAATGTCGTGTCATATCCCGCTCATAGCTGTTGTGAAAGCAAAATCACGCACAACTCTAAGGTTATGTGTGAGCAATCTTTTCCTTGGCCTGGAACATAATGATGCTGTTCACTTATGAGCACACCTACAGTGTTCTCTTGTCCCTGTGGTGGTAAAACTCATCTACTGATGCAGTGGAGGAGGATGTGGGGCAATCTTAAGGAGAAGATATATACACAGAGCCCTTTTTTAACAAGGCAGGTCTATGCCAATCCACTTAACACAAAAGTATAATACAACAACAATAAATCAATGAGGCAGGCAGAGGTGTGCCGTTTAAACAGATTCCAGCAGATCAATAGGGGCTCTGCAGTAAAGTGCAGCCTCACGTCCTCTGGGTGACAGCCCAGGAAGATCACTCATACACCCACAGAGATCTACATCCATCATTACGGGCCCATTAGGTGTCTGCACAATGAAGAACTATTAAGGGCTATCATTTTTACAACGAGCTGAATTCTGACATTTCTATATATGACTTATTGATTACATTTTGGATGGATTCACACTATCTATCATGTTCCGCTGGTTTTGAACAATAAGAAGTAATGATCTGGACTCAAGGGTTTGACTGATCGCTCTAAAAAGAGAAAAGCCAAGTTGATTCCAACCCACTTGCTCCTCAAAATGGCCTCCGGATTAGACTCTGAATTCTTTCCTGCACTGTCAGTAAATCCATTGTTTCAGAGTTTCAGAGTCAAACCTGTTTGCTGTGGCTGACCTGATGAGGTCAACACTCCAGCAACACTAGTAGAGAGAACAGTTTTATGGTCGGACCTGTGCCAAAGAAACTAGAGGAACAAAAACTAACTCTAAAATGTTGATGGTAATAAAACCTTGAACATTTAAAAATAACTTCCTCCCTTACAGCTATTGCTTTAGACGGGGGCAGCAGCAAAAAGTATTTTAGCCACCTAAAAAAAGTCCAATCTGAAATAATCAATACCAGTTTACGTGTACAATATATTTGGAATATTTTCACTGCATTATCTTGCCATGACACAGTGATTTCCAATGGGGAAATTAAGCCGTTACGTTGTTCTCTTCAAAGCCAGACTCCATTGAGAAAAACAGTAATTTAACATCAACTGAATGCAGGAGCTGCTGGTCTACTGCTGCCTCGATCGTTTGTGTTACTGTGTGACTGCATTTTCAAAGGATTGACGCAGTGGTGCACCAGCATCTCCCGTGTTTAGCGAGCTAAAATGACTGCTTTTTGCACAGAGTCTGGTGGCTTTGACGAGAGCACAGATGGGGCACCGATGCTGTTAACGACTTCCCCGTTGGAAAGGGCTGTCCGCAGCAAGGAGACTTTTTTAGGTGGCTAAAATGCGGCCTCCGTCCACAGCAGTACATTGATTAGCTTCTGTGGCAGTACTCCTGCCTGCTTCTCTAAACTGGGGGCGTACAAACTGCCATCTACTGTATGTAATACACTGACTGAAAAGGTAGAGGTGTTAGTAGGAGGCTTTTGTTACCTTTGGAAAGAGCCTGGTCAGCTGTTTCCCCCTGTTCCAGTCTTTGTGCTAAGCTAAGCTAAATGGCTGCTGGCTGTAGCTTGATATTTAGCATACAGATATGAGAGTAGCATCAATACTCAAATATTTCCCAACATGCTAAACTATACTTTTAATAAACAGAGTAAAGCTCAACTGTGGGACATAAATAACTGCACACCTTCACTCCGTTGAGGTGGATGGTTTCCTGTGTCTCGGTCCCTGCAGGGCTGTTTGCTGTAGTGGTATAGGTGTAAGCCAGCTGGGGGATCAGGATAGTCTGTTTGTTGTTAGTGGCTAGTGCCCTTAGGCATTGCATTGTGGTCACAATGTCGAGGGGTTTGGCACTTGGCTGGCTGGGGTACAGTGCGATGGGGCTGGCGCCCATGGCTGAGAGTGGCGACGCCTCTTTCTTTGTGCAAGTTAAGTTTAGGGGTTCATCCACATTGGTAGAGCCAGAGGGAGGGGAGGGGTAAACGCAGGCTTTTGTCACCTCTCTCTCTGCTTCCTCTCTGGCGGGCTTTGGCAGCGACAGGTCTAGGGGTCCCTCAGTGCTCTGGGGAGGCTGGGCTGGGACGGGACCGCCAGCTGTCAGGTTTAGTGGTGAGGGAGAGGCCGGCGAGCTGTGAGTGCCGTTGACCTCAGCTGGGGTGGCTTCTGTAGGGCTGTCCTGGGTCACAGAAGGGCTCATGATGGCCGTGTCCTTCCCAGGGACCAGAGACACCACACTGTTAGCTTCACAGGTGTCCTCTTCCTCTGAGGGAGGTGTTGGGGCACCCAGTGATATCTGACCCTCCTGCATTTTGTCAAACCACTTCTTAACCACATGGATCGGCAGGCTGACTGAGTCAGAGATCTTGGCCAGCTCGTCCTTGGTGGGCTCTGCATTTAAGGCAAAGTAGGCCTTGAGCAGGGACAAAAGGTTCTTGGGCTGGTTACAGAGTCCTCCCTCTGACAGCAAGGCAGCAACAGCAGACTCAGACTTATCCAGGCCTGCTCCGTTCAGCCTGAGACCATCCTTCTTGCAGTGCTTGAGGGCATGGAGTGCTTCCAGCCCACCGGGACAGTTATCACACAGGAGACAAGTTTTAGTGGTCTTTTCCTCTTTTTCTTTAGTCTCATTGGGCCTGGTGCCTCTGATGGTGAGATCTTCTGGGAGTTTCTGGGACTTGAAGGTGTCAGTGGTGGTCTGACCTGGTGAGGCCGGCTCAGGCTCTTTCTTCAGGTTATGAGCTGTGAGCTGGCCCTGGTTGGGGTCCAAACTATAGTTTATAATGATTTTTGCATTTCCATCCTGACCCACAATAGGCAGACTGATGGCTGAGATGAGTTGCTGCTGTGCGGGATGGAGCATTCCAGTGGTTAACCCCGAGTTCACCTGCCCCTGGCCTTTGGCATTGCTTTCCAGCACTTGGCGGATAACGTTACCGTCCACCGCCACTTTGAGAGCATTCTGCAGGTCTGCCAGGTTGATGCTGATGGGCGACACCAGCCCCACAGTGGGCAGGACCACGGCCTGCACTGTGCCCTGCAGAGGAGCTGCAGCGCCTCCGTTGAAAACCCCGCCGTTCATGGCGGCCATAGCTGGGGATGTTATCACCGTGGGCTTGTAATCGTAGTCCACGGGCTCAGTTTTGATCTGATTGAGCGGCAGCTGCTCCTGCAGGGGCTTGCTGTGCTCCAGCTTCTCCCTAATCTGGGTGTGGAGGACTGAGGGAGGCGTGGGCAGCACAGGTGATGGACCCTGGGTCTGGGTTTTGGCGTTCCCCAAGCGCGGTCGGCCGTTTACTGAGATGACGCTGATGCACTTCTTACTGCTGATGTGGGAGCTGTATGAGCCTGAGTGGGAGAAGCGCTTCTTGCAGTTGGAGCACTCATAGGGTTTCTCTCCTGAATAAAACCACAATGTGTATAGCAGAGAGAGAAAGGAAGAGAGGCAGGGGGGGAGAGAAACAGATTTCCATTAGTGAATGAAGCTAAATGAGCAAGCTAGGCTATGAGCAGTACGGTAGGAAAAAGCTCTAATGCATTTCAATGATGCTTAAACGCTGATGTAATGGCACCATTGGGAAATGCCCTTCTCTAATTGCTGTCCCATAATGCCAAAAGAAACACAATTATGGCACATTAAGGAAGAGCACACAATAGACTGAAACACAATGACGGATATCTAAACACAGGGAATTGGCAAAAACATAAATAAAACATAAATATTGGTTCAATGGACAGACACTGAAACATCTGTGGCCAGCAGAGAATCACGGCATACAGTAGGCCAGCTCACGTGCACACACACCCATACACACACACACAGAATGCTACCATGGTGACGGGGGGGTTGTCCACTCACCGCTGTGGATGCGTAGGTGCTCCTTCAGATGGTGCTTGTATTTAAATGCTTTGCCACATTCAGTGCACTTGAATTTACGATTGCCTCCGGATTGTGCGATGTGTCTCTGTCAGACGTGGGGAGGGGGGGGGAGAGAGAGGGGGGACGTTCAGTGAGGCACACAATGAAAACACAACCTTTGAACTGCTGCTAATTCATGTCACAATGTCATTAATCAATCGAGGGCAAAAGTTCATGTTTATTTATCGTGTTTGGAAGCGAGCCGCCGAAGAAACGGGACTCAGAATGAGAGTTTGCATAATTCAGAATCACTTTGTCAGTGCGTAATTACTTCAGAGCTACAGAAGTAGAGTGACACTGAAAGTGATCACGAGCAATCCAACTGCACTGATTATTTGTGTAGACTGATATATTTTACATATTTAATATTAAATTGAAGCAGAGAATATCTGTCATACAAAAAATATGAATATATAAAATGACTGGTTTGCGTCAGTGCTGCAACATTACTACCAGAGTAAGTAGTATGCTCTTAAAACAGGAATCAAGGAAAAAATAAAACCAAAATATCTCCCCTGCATTTTCACTCGCAGCCTTAAACATTACGAACAGAAACACTAAATCAAACAGGACGTTATAGGAGTTCGTCGGCCACTTTTTACCTGATCCCGTCCGCCTTTGTGGACTGTCATATGCCTCTCCAGCTGGGCACGGTATGCGAAGCTGTAGCTGCACTCGGGGCAGTTGAAGCTCTCTTCAGTCTTCTCGTGCCGGTACTTGATGTGCTCCTTCAGGGAGCTGTAACGCTTGTAGCCACGCGCGCAGTACGGGCAGGTGAGCAGCTGAGAGAAGGAATCAGGAGTTCCTGGGTGGGGGGAAAGAAAGCACAAGAGGAGAGTGTTTTAATGACATATGTGAGAGTGAGGAGGTGGAGGTGGAGGAGAGGGGGTTAAAAACACATGGTCGGTAGGGAGGGCTCTTTGATGTTACACAAGGTCTGCCACAGTCACACTCCTCTGCTAGTTCACCAATCACTGAGAGATCCTCCCCCACAGGTAAACAGCCCCCAGGTAACCAAATGGATAAAAGCTGATTAGTGATCCATACTAACGCCTTCCTGCCTTTATAAAAATAGCATGCTGGGTTGCCAGTGCGGGACTGGAGTTTATTTTTGCTTTGTACTGACACAAAGCCCGGCGATTATAGCTTTCACATGCCTGAAACTCAATCATTTGATTGCCTATTGTGCATTTGGAACGTTTCAAAAACACCCACGCATGTAAGAAAAAGTGAGCTCTGTAAACAACCGCCGCCTGCCGAGATCCAACAGAGGGTCTCAGTTGGCCGGCTCCCACACAGGTAAAGCATTACTTCGTTAACAGGTGATGTATTAAGTTCCCCCGCGGGACAGGTGAGGGCCTCGGGATGGGAATGCACACACATTATCGCTCAGGTAGCTGTGAGTCACGGCTCGCACAGACGTGACAAATTTGCTCAGGTGTTGCTGTTTCTCTTCCTCCCCTCTCTCTCCGGCGCTCCCCTCCTCCCTCGCTTTTTTCCCCCCCTCTGAGGCAGCAGGTAAAAGCCAAAAGCCCGGGAGCAATAAAGGCCCCCGTGTGCTGCACTTAACAAATAGTGGTGTGTGTAATGATGTCGGAGAGTGGCGTTAATGGGGTGGAGTTAACACCTAAGGTGAGACAGGGAGCAGGTAGATCCATCCCCAGGGGGCGAGTAATTACTGGGTAGGTGCAGTAATAGTGTGAGAGCTCAGCGACTGGGAGCTCTCGAGTGGAAATAGCAGTGTGTGTTTTAGTGTGTGTGTGTGTGGCACACTACACCTTGCTTGTGTGCACTACTAATAGAGATATGAATGACATTTAAAGCAATCAATGCACAAAGGACATTATGTATTTCAGGAGAGGGATGTGTACACAGAAATGATCTTGTTAAGAGTGTTTTTATGTGTAACATGAAGGGACTGGCTGTGTGGTGTACCATTCTCGTCATGGACGCCAGCGTCAGGTGTGCCCTGGCGTTGAGGCTCGTCCTCCGGGGCCTCTGGGTAGATGACAGCCGTGTCTCCTTGCTGGAGCATCTCCTCCACCAGGGCGTCTGTGCTCACATCATCCTCAGCGTCTGACACACAATCCTCCTTCACTGTGAGGAGACAAACACACACTGATTAAAGTCATGCCTGCAGAAAGGTATTATCGATTACCCCGTTCTCTCAAGACGTACATGTTCTTCTGTCTGCGTTGGCTGCACATATGAAACCTTAACCTTTTGTATATGAAATGTGATAATCCAATAATGTCACGGTGAGTGTCATTGTAGCTGAACCGGATCCTACAGTCCGAGCCCTTGATCATGACATGTTCACCAGCCTGGAATGAGGCATGCGGCGCCAGAGGGAAAAAAACAAACATCCTGAATGCTGCTGTTCACAATAGGATGCGAAAACTAATTAGCATCAAAGGCCACAGGCTACTGTATGAGCATCAAGCTCTTTGTAAGAACTGAATGGCAACCCTCTATTTACAATGTTAGGTAAGGTACTTGTTGAGACTGGGACTGATAATTGGGTGATGAATCTTGTCCTGATGTATTGCGGCGTGTAGATATCACACAGGAACGGATGCATGTACACACACACACACACACACACACACACACCATGCTCGGCTCTCTGGAGAGGCTTGGCCTTCAGACTGTGCTTAATATCCCAGCAAATGAGAGTCTGCATGTGGGAGCTGCACACGTTCTTCCTCCACATCACATGAGCCCGTCTAGCTAGTCTAACGAGCACTAATTACCACGCTGCGGCTTATAGGAAGTGTAACCTGAGGATGGAGTTTAGGTGCACGAAAGCTTCCTTCCCTCTTCCCATCTCTGCTCTCCCAGAGCTTCCTGAAGTGGATACCGGAACCAAGTATAGTGTGTCGGCGATTAAACCGAGCATTATTCCTCTATGGATATGTTAGTGTGCCTATGTGTATCATTACAGGGAATAATTACCAGGGTGAGCTATCAGCTAAAAGCAAAGTTAGACTACTGTGGATGCTGCACTGGTGTTTACTGGGCAGATGTTTTACCGACTGATTTAAGCACTTCTCTAGCTTAGAGGAGATTTGAGGATTGTGCTTTGTGAATTGTGTGTGTGCTGAAGGACGGGGCCAGCTGTGTTCTCCTCGGAGATGGGAACAGGTGTAGCGCTTCATGACTCACCGACGCACAGTGAATACCAGTACTCTTACTCTGGCTTCCTCTGGTGCACCTTAACAAAGCCGTGAAACAATGCGAGCGCAGTCATTTGTTGCTAGGGTTATTAAAGACCATTCGCAGAAACCTCCCGCCCCGTTAAAACCCCCAGAGGTAGCAGATAACACAGAGAAACAGACCGTGTGTTGGTGAACATGTGTGTGTATGTAAAGCAGACGCCAACAGCAGGTGCTGAGAAAGTGGAATTGTGAGATTCTCATCATAAAGTGGAGGGTCAGGAAGACTTTAGGGGCTGCTAACCCCCACATATCACACGGCGTGTCTCCCATGACCAACAACACCCCCTCACATGTTTGCTGCATTTCTTCATCTTAAATAAATAGTTCATCATTCTGGGAAATACTCCCACCATTGTTTTTAATGAACTGTCTTATATTTGTCATTGTCCTGTGGGCTGTTGAGAAGACAGGTCACATCCACACTCATTTTAAAACTACATTTTAAAACACTGCACTGGTTTGTTGCTTAGTTACAGAAAATACTACAAAGATGGTGAAAAGCAAGACCAGACATGTCTTTGCTTGGACCGACAACAAGACGGAACTGTTATTGGCAGTCACATAAGTACAAGGTGGTCAAGGAGGTGGAAAACAGACTGGGAGTCATAAGAAAGCAAATATGGTGACATATCAGAGCGTACCAGAAGCAGCATCCATCACTGGAGGAATCTAAAATCTGAAAGAAGTACCCAGAAATGGGACCAAATCATTGTTTTGCAAGTCCCAAGTCCTAAACTTTAATTTTCGAGTCCTCAACAAGTCATAATGTGCTCTTCCTGAAATATAATGCCATGCTAACAACAGGGTAACAATATATTACATTTACAGTAATCATGATTTGATGAATCACGAATCAAGTTAGCTTAGCATTCGCTCGTAGCTAAGTATGCTAATTACCCTCGATTTACTGTTTTACGTGCAACCTCAAATGTTGAACGAAGCTGGAAGTTGTTGCGTCTTAATCCGTAATTTTTTAGCTGCACATTTTAGATGCTGCAATCCGTGTTTTGTCGACACCCGCGTAGTTTTTGAACGCAAACAAAATGATCCTTGGTCTCATTTTTCGGCGCCGTTACTTGCTCACCCTTTTTCCCCTTTAAGGGCGGTGGCCTTGTGGGTAACCTGTGAGTGTGTGACATGTGCTTCATTGTGTGTGTGGAGGGCAGCAGCTCTCTCGGGGCGTCATGGTGAAGACGCTTGCAGCAAATTGTGATGAAAGCAGCAGAGTTAAGTGTCGAGATGAGCTCAGGGTTTCTCTTAAATCTCATGAGACGGCCATGTTTGTTGTTCTGTGGTGAAGACTGCAATAAAGCCATTGTTAGTCAACAGGCACCCGAATGCCACGCCATCCTTTCTTCTGCAGAGTGGTCTGGACCGCTAGAAGCTAGCTACCACCTAATGACAGGCCAAGCTAAAGTTATGCTTAATAAGCCAGCGTGATCCCAACTATGGCTCGGAGCTGGTAGCTGTCACTTAGAGATGGTTCTCTCCTGCAACTTGATTGGATGCTGTCGGATTGGTTCAGGCAAAATAGAAATGGAGGATTAAGTGTTGATTTGCTGGTAATGAACAGTGTTTATGTTAGCTGATTCAGGAAACATAGCACATCTGGGCTTGTGGAAGGGTTTCAAGTATTTTTTAGTCAAAAATCTTCGAGATCAGGTGAAGTCCGAGTTGTTGATGTTCAAGTCTAAGTTGAACTGCAACTCTTTTTTGAATTTGTAAATTCAAGCCTATAGTAATCAAACTTGTGACTTCAGTCTGACTCGAGTCCGAGTCACGTAACTCAAGTCCACACCCCTGGGAGCACCCACAAAACATGGGTAAAATCCCAAAATCCCGCTTTAATGTTTTGGCTCGGTTCGTTGTGACTGATAAGATCCAATCAGGAAGTGAACGTGGGTGTCTGTGTCATCACTTCCAAACGTCTGTGTTTCCACACTCCAAACAAAAACACAACCCAGCAGTTTTCAAACCAAGACTGGGTGAGTAGAGTTTGAAAGGTCTCCATTTTAGGGGTTCCAAAATGCTGCAGTAGTGCAGATGCTCGGCATAAACATAGCAAGACATATTAGTGTGGCTGTGGCCAAACAGTGTTGCATGTGTGAAAGTGCTGATCTGACTGTGTTTAGCTCCCTTTCACTGCTCAAAGGCAGCATCCAAACACCCCAACACACCTCTAGGCTACTAAATGTTGAGCCTATGTGTGAAGTAGAGTCCCAGTCGGGGGTTTGTGCTGCAAAGGTATGACAAGCGGTTGTTTTCACTCCTTGTGTGTGTGTGTGTGTGTGTGTGTGTGTCTGCTCTTTGTTAAGTACAGAGCGAGGCCAGAAGGGTTCACAGCCTGGCTGAGGCGGCTCCGTGTTATCAGGCTGCTCCCCTGACATGAAACATCACACAGGCCATTTATGTGCTGACGCAGGGATGTGAATGCACCACTGCACACGTGGAAAATCAGTTCAAAAACCCCAGAACGACGGCCCCGTGAGGTTGTAGCAGGACATTGTGCTGCAGCTCTGATGTAAAAAAAATCGTTCTTCTTTATTTGTTTTACAGTGTAACCTAGCTATAGAACGTTTTCGAACAAAATCACCAGACCACCCACTCTGTCCTCCTCTCTTTCCCTCACTCCGTTCTCATCCTCCTCTGCCTACATCTCTGCAACATGATACAGCCGTATCCCATGATGCATTTCCTGCCCTGGCCAACCTTTGCCCCCACCGCTTCCTGTAGATGTGCATCCAGACCCGTTTGTAGATTCTATCTCGGATGGGAGAGACATATCAGTGATAAGGATTCGCACAAACAGCTCAAATATTCTACAATCATTAGTAAAGCTGTTCCACTTTATCTCCCATCAACAGGAGGTAAGACGGAGGATGCATGTGAGGTATTTCCAAATTCAGGATGATTTGCTTATCCTTGGCTTAGCGCTATCAAACATTTGTGCTGTGTGTCTCCACTGGACAATCCTCCCAGCTCTCTGGAGAGTCTCCCTTTCCTGTCCAGAGGGGTGGCTCACTTTCAACATCACGCGGTGACATAAGGCACGCAGGAATGTAGGTGTTCCTGTGTGTCCACGCTGATCCAAACGGATCTGTGACCAATTCTAAGAAACATCAAATATCATCACTGCATGTCAGGCCAACAGTGAGGAAATACTAAGTGTCATTGTGCGTGAGAGCCGTGCAGCTTCACTGCAGCACAGCACAAGTGCACCCAACACACTTCACTAACAACCAGCTCATCTTCCAGCAGCCTTAGACTGTATTTCCATGCAATTAAACCCAGCCTTTCGCTGTCATTAAGTGCCATTGCAGCCTCACAATATCAAAGCTCTCCATGTCCACCCTGCCCATTCTCTGAGATGTAATCATGCTCTACAACTCATGAAATATAAAGGACAAGCCCTCCCAGGTCAACGCTCTCTTTACCTTTTGATCCCCTGGAGTTAGTCAGCCTGTTCTTAGAGGAAAACAGGCAGCAGTTTACTGCACCGACACTGGGCTGCTCCACCACTACATAATCATTTAGGAGTGAATGAGTAATGACAGCGAGCAGGGTGCCCATGATACCATATAATCAAGAGGAATGATTCAGAACAAGAGAAACAGTGAGAGAGAGAACAGGAGTGTAAAAAGGGAAAAGGAGGGGAGGAAAGGAGAGACGGCAACGCAGTGAAAAACCACCTTTTGGTTTTGGAGCGCGGCAGTCTCAGGAGAAGGGGTGTCAAGGTTTTAATTTGAAGCAAACTGGGTGACGCTGAAGAGAAGATTAGTGGGTGGTGGTCACTTTTCAAGGCTGCACCAGAGACTCCTCTGTTCTCAGGAGTGAAAGCAACAGAGGGAGGGATGAAGGGATGAGAGACGAGAGAAGAGTGTTTGTTTAAAGGACTGCGGCTTTCCCCATGTTTCATCAGTCTGATCCAGAGCGACAGCAAAGATGTTGCTTGATGTATGATATGAGGGCTATAGACAGTGAGAGAGCAAGACACAGAGGTGTGTGTGTGTGTGTGTGTGTGTGTGTGCTCATGAGTGAGAGCAAAAGAAAATATGCCTGATCAGGCATAACTGTGGAGCGCAGCCAGCTCACTGAGCTGTTTCAGTGTAACTCATGCTTTTGAAGTGTTTAATGTTCACAAGCCCCGGCCAAAACCAATGACATTATTCTTCCTCCAACTTTCCCTTTATGCAAGGAGGTACAGCTGGAGAGCGGTGATGAAAATGACAGCATAGTCTGGGGAATAGGTGGCTACGCTGTGCACAGGTCTGTGCTTCAAGCGTGTTTATGTGCAACCGAAACCTCGCAACTGAAACTCACCGAGCTGAAACTCCTTGGAGAGGAGTTTCTAAAAATCCCTCCCTAAACTGAAAGTGATAGGTCGCTGGACATTTTCGTGTGTGCTAACTTGACCTCTTGCTAAATCAAAGCCCCCCTCGGTCTCACACATCTCTCACCCGAGAAAAATCCAGCCAAAATGTGCAAAGAGCAACACCCTAAAATAAATATTCTTGTGGCTGAATATCTAATTACATTTCATACGGGGCTGTCACAATGTTGCACATACTGTACTTGGCACAGGCCCGAAACTAACAGCTTCACACACGCACACACACACACACACACACACACACACATTTACATAGATTTATAGGCACATACAGTGTGAGGTCAGGAGAGCAGCGCTGAGGCCTTGGGCCCAGGTTGAAACACCGACATCCTTCAGCACCTGCGATTGTTGTTTTGAAAGGGGGAGGGTGGGGGGTGGGGAGTGATGTCAGCCCTTCCTGTGGCAGTGAGCTGCCTCTGATGTCACTTCCACATGGTTTGAGGTAAAAAGAAGTTCACTGCGGCCCCTCCAATGCCCACCAGTGCCATAAAGCTCTCCGCCGGCTCTTCGCCTGCGAGGCTATTTTCTGTGCTTGAAGGTCTCTCCCTCTGTTGGCATTGTCTTTGTTTAATATCGTGCTTCCTGCCTTAGTTGGAAGCCCAGCACGTGTAGTACCTGTTTCCTTGCACTCCGTGTTTCACAATGAGACAAAGCCTGGTGCTTAACTTTGCACAGACGTCAGCGAGACATTTCTTAACTTAGCCCGCTTCACGTCGGCTGAGGTCAAAATGAGACACCAGCAGTCGAACAATTAATGTCGTAACAGTAAATAAAGAGGCTGCGTGACACAACTGCGTTCATGTGCTGGAGGCATTTGAAGTAACGCTCTTATCCTGAGCAGATAGAAGTAAGGTTCAAAGATATTCTGCCAGCCTAACGATGGCAGGACTGACCATGAAAGTAGACACAACGAAAATATACATCTTAGGAAGTCAATTGTTCTTATACAGAAAAATCAGTCAGTGTAATTTGGATGATGATAGCGAAAAACCTTACTGTGCCATGTCTCAATAAACTGGCACTAACCTAAAGACAATTCTGGCAAACTGTGAATCAAGCGCTGTTATCCCCCACTGGCATCATTTTAAAGATTTTAAAGCAGAAAATAAGATTAAATGAGCACTTGTGCTGAACTTTTCCGCAATGCAGAAAAGTGGAACAGAGCAGGAAATGGTGTGTAGGAAGATGAGAAGTGTGTTTGCATGATTCAGCGTGTGATAATAAGAATAATAATGTGCCCTATGAGTGAACGTGTGGTCTCACCTCCGTCCCAGCAGCGCTCCCTGGGGTGCTCCTCGTCTGGCAGGGTGCTGTCGCAGTCGGCCCCATCCGCCAGGCTGCCTTCCTCCTCCACGATGTGCAGCTTGTCCTCATCGTCTGAGTCTGAGCCGGCCTCCACCACATTATTGTAGTTAGTCACTGCGCAAGGAGACACGGAGGATAGAGGTTAGACTGACTGCTCAGATTATGTCTATTTTTTTAATTAGTCTTTAAAGGAGAGGGAGCCGGTTACACACATTTAGTCTTTTTATCCTTGATAAAGATAATAGGAGGCGTACTGTATGTGCTTCTTGATTATGAGCACTCAATGTTAAAGGCCGTGAGTCAGAGAGGTTAAGTATATGTACTATGTCATTTAAATGTCAGAACTATTAAAGGGAATGGTCGAAGGAGGAGGGGGTAACGAGCTGGAAACGCCAATTAAACAGACCACAGCCTAACTTCCATAGATGAAATGAAACTTTAAATGATCCCCATGGGGAAGGTGGGTTGTTAAAGCAGCTTGGGCACTAACAACAGAGTGAATGGAGGGTTGTTAAAAATACTGCGACTGATGATTTGGATGTCTCGATGTGGTAAAAATAGGGATGTCAGGTTTGGTTTATTTTGCTCTTGATAGGCTGACATCCATTAGCTGGCAACTAACAGGTTAATTTTTGAGAATAAATTGCAAAATGACATGAAATACAAGAGACCTTTCCTTTTAGTCCAGCGCTCCATTGACTCAGTGAGCTTCAGTGACATATTTCAGAGTGCTATCCATTCAGAGGAGGTGAGATACAAATGTTTTGTGAATTAAATGTGCTGCAATTTATTTTCTGCTGGCTCTGTTGACAGACAGCCTGTGTTAACATACAGGAACGTAATGCTCACTGCCCATCCTCTGGTCTTCAGTGGTTAGCTTTGGTCGCCCTGGTCACCCTGCACTCATTTGCCATTACTGCTGGTAACTATAGACTGTATATAAAAATGGACGACGTGACAGCTCCCCAAAAGTGAAGCCAAAACATCTTGATCGACTGGCAGCAGTATAGGTCCTAAACCCCGCCCCCTTCATGTCCTGATACGTTATTAGTCAGTGATTTGAAAAAGGTTTTGCTTGTTGTTTGCTTTCAGCGACGCTGCTCTTGATTGGCTGGACAGGTGCATGGACGGGAACTTATACTTACTTATATTTCCGCCTAATTTTTGTGGGTAAGTGGAGACGCATCTACAGCCTATGGTAACGCCGTCCTGGTCGGTTGCCTCATTGTGTAAGTGGCCTCATTTTGAGCCGCAAAACCCCTTTAGCCTTGTAACTAATGTGTGTTAGCACCACTGGCCGTGCTGACATTGCTAACAGTGCTAACGTAAGCCAAGTTAACAATGCTAAAGGGGCTTTGCAGCTCAAAATCTAAGTGCTTATTCACCATGGTGACCTTGGGGAGACCATAAGGTGAGCACAGTCAGTACTGACACAGCATGAACTGTGTCTCCACATCCATCTAAAAATGCACAGCTCTGGATCTAGGTTTTACCATGTTGTTACCGACTTCTTCTTCTGTTATGCATTTAATACGCAGAGCACCTTGATCAGTTTGGGTCCAATTGACTGCATACATACGGATTTCAGTCGGACTAGCATGTTTAAGTGTATTTTAAAAGTCTGGATTTAGTTGGACTAACACACATAATAAAACGATTTTCTCTATGTCATGTAAACGTACTGAATGTTTCCACTGCAATGCTGTTTGGTCAAGAAGGTGGTACTAATTGTAACTGCCGAATGAGTGGCACCACCAGCTAGCTCACGTCAGACCCAGGATGTGTGCCGTGCAGTCAACTAAAGAGTAGTAAATTAACCTGTAGACTGACATGCGTTTCACAGTTTTCATTGTCATTCTCAGAAGTAAAAGTATGCAAATGAAATTTTGAGAAAAGGTATGAATCCGCAGTGAAAACAAACGCGAGGAACAACAGGCTCCGTGTTGCAGAGAAAGAGAAAATTCACACTTTGAAACTTGCAGACACACATACAGTACTAGCGTGTGAGATCATTAGATTGCAGGACTGAAGTGGTGTGTGTGCTGTGTGGGAGTCAGTGTGACCTGGTCGGTTGTGTTATGGGCTGAAGGAGCCAGGAGACACAGAGACAGCCAGCCTACAGAGAGGGTTATTACGGGGAGTAAATTTTCCTGACCGACTGTCTGCCTCAGATGTGTGTGAGTGCGCGAGTGTGTGTTCCAGTGTCTTCTTTTCATTTCCACCCAGTTCCTCCATCTCTCAATTCCACCTGTGTTACTTCCACCCACTCTCCTTCCATTTCTCTCTCCTCCTCCCCCCCCTCCATCCCTCTGTTCCACTGAGAGAGCTACAGATCCTCTTGGAGGCCAAATCAATTCTCCAGTGAGAGCAGCCCAGTCAGCAGAGGGCCCGGGCTGCAGCACTGAAACTACCTCTCCAGCTACTTTATCTCACATCATACACACTGCACACAGTGCTTGCACGTACACACACCACCTGCATTCACTCGCTGAATATGCACTGCCAGTACAAAGCACCTCAACATTTTTTTCTCCCTCTCTATCTTCACTCACCCCAACCCCACTCGCCCACCTCTTTCTGAAGTGGCTGCTAATGTTTTTTGTCGAGAGGAGGCGTATCTGGGAGAATCACGATCCTCCGTTTCAATCAATGAGAATTGTTTTGGTGAGGTCTCTCTGCATTGTGCAGGTCATTACAACCCGTTGGTATTCACACAAACTCGGCAGACGTGCAAGGGTTCAGGCTGAGGGGGAGGCGGGAGGAAGGAGTTGTGGGGGAGGAGGGATGGAAGGTGGAGGAGGAGGAGGAGGAGGAGGAGGAGGAGGGAGAAGCACTGTTATTTGGCGAGTCGTTCATGGGGTCAACACCGCTGTGCCACAGCTGCGAAATCCTATCGGGGTTTATCAGGAGAGCTATTTCATTCTCAACCTCTTTCCTCTCTTCACACTGTTCCTCATATCTTTTTTCCTCTTATATGATGTGATCGCCACCATATTGTAGTTTTCAAAAGATAAACTCACTGGTGTTGCACATCCTTTGCAGTCCAGCCGACTGGACAATTGAAGACCTGGGAGCCACAAAGCTGGGATCCCATTCAAATAAACTGACAATTAATTGAATTTATATGGCATTGTGAGACTGTATAAACTGGTCTGTTCTTGTCCCTCTCTCCCCTCTGCCTTGTCTGCTTACCACCACCTCTCTGTCCCTATCCATACCTCTCCTCTCTGTCAGAGACACTCTGCCAGGTGATGTATTGTCCGTTCAGCAGCCCAAACAGGGTGCAACACTTCATTCTGAAACAGAAGGTGCTTTAGGACGAGTCTGAGAGGCTGTTTAGGGCCACAGCCACTCAGGTGTGGAGCTGAGGTCAGCAATTACAAAGGCAACACTCTCCGCCGGCAGTGTCAAGAGAAAATGATCAAATATAAAGCTGTAGAGAGAAAATCAATGTGCTGGTGTGTGCAGACGGGAGGTGGCAACGGCCACCGGGACAATAAAAGTGGGAGCTGCAAAGTACAGCAAAGGGGGTGAGAGAAAGAGTGAAGGATGGCGGGTGGTGCTGGTGGTGTGGGGGGGTTGAACAGAGACGCTCTTCCTGTGCCAAATGGTTGGCGGTGTTGAAACAAAAATGTGTGTTCCAACAGGAGATGTAACACCTAGCGTCAACAAAGGCTGCAGTCCCTTCTGGCTGACCGGCTGAGCGTTTGGACAGCTGGCCTCATTAGCGCTAACATGCTAGCACACAACAGGAGGACGACTCCTACGCAGCTGAGAGAGAAAGCATTGGTAGGTGGAGGAGGTGAAGCGCTTACTTCTGAAAGTTTGCTTTCCTCCATAGGTTGCAGTGTGGTGAACACCTGAGAAAATAATAGCCTGTAACCATGGCTTTGGCTTTAAGGCAGTCCGTAACCCCTGACCAGAGATCACACCTTTACAATACCCTCCCACACACAGATGGTCTCTGGATCTGGGTAATAGGACGCAATCAACTGAAGCCCCATAGCTTCACTATAACAAGCCTTGATTACAACTATCGTCACTACAAAAAATCATCTTACCTGTAGTGCTGTTTATCAACCCAGATTGTTTTGGTGTGAGTTGTTGGAGATATCAGCCGTAGAGGTGTCTGACTTCTCTCCAGTATAATGGAACTAGATGGCACTCAGCTTGTGGTGCCAAAAAGTGCCAATAACATACAATTGAAAAGTTAAGCCTAGTTCACATTACATGATTTTCACCCGGATTTTACGTCACAGAGACTATGGTAATCTTTTGACTGTTCATACCTGTCAACATGTGTTTCTGTCAGCGGGAGTCTTGCCAACAGCGTTACGACCACAAGATTTCTCCACCGAGCCCTCGTCCACAGAGCCCCAGATAACGCTGAGACGTCACCGAACTACGTTTCCTAACTTGGAGACGACACATCGTAAAGGCATGGATATTCTTCCCAGTGCTGAATCAGATCTGTCTCCAGGGCCTGGGTCCAAACACAACGCGCTCCCCGTGAAGAAGAAGCGACTGGACCTGACAACCCTACGTCCTCCTGCGTGCTGACGTGGGACGTATCCCGCCTCTCATTGGCTGATGCTTTTTGTCAGTCGTGTCAGACTTCTCCAGTTTTCTAGCACGCCAGATATCCAGTCCCAGTCGCAGACGACGGGCGACTTGCTCATAGGCTTGTTTGCACATGAGGACTCGTCGTGGCAGACTACCTGCCGACTCACCTCTGACCCAAGGTGGCTTTTCTGCGACGTCAAAATCATGGTGAAAATTGTGTAATGTGAACTAGGCCGATATCTCCAACACTCTGCAACTCACACCAAAACAATTAAGGTTGATAAACAGCACTACAGGTAAGAGGAAAAATATGTATTTTTGATATTGGAGTGAACAGTCCCTTTAAGCCTTTACCTAAGAAGACCTACTGTATCCTGGTTCCAACTGTTACTGATGGTAGCAGACTAGGTCTCAGTATGTTATTTACTCTTCACCTACACGTCTTTTCAACATGCTACACACACAGGCTGTAGCTGCACTACCCCGCTAACACCTCACTAAATGACTGAAGCCAAAGCTACTTGAATTTCTCCACCTTCACCATCAGTCGTCACCCTCTTTCCCCCTTGCAAAGTTCCCAGAGTCTATTGAAAGACAGTGCCAGACAGTTCATGTCAGCCACACTTAAATATGCCTGCTGGAGAGAGGGCTGTGTTGTTATGACACCTGCCAGGCTGTATCAATTACTGGCAAAGGAATGGGTGACTGGGTGGGTTACTCCCAAAACAGTCCCAGTGTTACCCCGTTGGAGGGGATCACCTTAGCAGGCATATCTTCACTGATCTGTCAGCACACAACATCAAGCGGTATGTGTCCCTTGACGCGGGTTCATTTTGTAGATTCTGTCCTGTAATTATGTAAACTCGCTGGTGCTTATTTCAGGCTCACGCTATTTGATGCCGGCCCGATTGATGAGTAAGAGACATTAGGAACTCAAAATCACTGTGGAGTCGTGTGTGTACGACAGCAGATGGCTTGGTTTGTGCTCTCATACACTGAGGAGTGCCAGATAGGAATGGCAGTATCTCAACCTCTGTGGGAGTGAGCTATCTCTGTGCTTTGAGGCCCTCAAGGTGTGAGTGACTGGCTTAATAACTGAGCTGTACATGAGGACACAGAGAAACATATATAGCCTGTGAACAAACACATTACCGTCTGAAGTGAGCTTTATCTTGATTCATTACCTATAAGGACATCTGTAAACCTATACAGGCTGACAGCACCGTGGCAGAATGTGTAGGAGGTATGTCTGGAATGTCCAACCAAAACACTTTTCCCCGTCTTAAAGAGACAGATCAAAGGGTGTGCTCTTTCCCTGCTGCTAATTTCAGCCGTCTGACTGACACATATTCTGAGGTCTGCTGTTGTTCTGCTTGTGATTAGACATATTGACTCATCACAAGCGGCAGCCACCATTTGTCTGCCCTTCTACCTCTCTTCTGTCTCTATATTTAGCCTTGGTACAGGCTCCCCTCATTGAGGTACGCCACTTATCTCATTCGGTGCTCAGGGCCAGGCAGGCAGCGGTGAAACTACCACAGGCATCCTCAAAGAGTACAGACCCTGTCGTCACAGAGTCTGCCCTTGCGGCTCCGCAATGGCATTTTCTCAGGGAAGCCAACCACTACAAAAAAACCCCAGCTCGAACCAAAGTAAAACAAAGCCGTGCCATTCAAAACCTCAAGTATGCCGTCTCAAGGTGAGGTGCCTCATTCAGCGCTGAGGTAAACGCTGCTGGTTTTGTTAAAACAACAGCCTTCCTCCCACAGAGTCAGGAAGGTCAACTCAAGTGCCTATAACAAAACAAAAGAATTGGGGATTTTTTTTTTCATGGCTGGCTTGTTTGCAGGCTCCTCAAACTTGCTAGGCCAGGGCTATTCAATTACAAATCCAACCGGGCCGGATTTTAAAATCAGAAAATGTCGATGGGCCACATTTTCTGCAAGCGTAGTTGTTGTCAACTTGAGTAATCTTGAAGTTATACTTCCTTCATCTGCACTGCAGCCTCTCTGCTGTTGACTTCACTCTGCTGTGTGTGTGTGTGTGTGTGTGTGTGTGTGTGTGTGCTGTGAGGAGGAGGTCAGCCCTGACACGCAGAGAGCAGGAGAGAGGCTGCGGCACGATCATACATGAAATCAAAACTTTAAAAAGTAACGATAAGAGCTGATTACAGCGGAGCTTGTTATTATTATTATTACAAATTTGGTTAAATTTGCCTCAGGCCGTTTAATACTGGGTCTCAATACCACTCCCTGCCCAGGCCACTCAGAGGTTGCTTCTGGGCCACATGTGGTCCGCGGGCCGCTAATTCAATAGGCCTGTGCTTGGCCCTTGAAGTCAGGCAAAAGCTGTTTGATTCACGTAGTTAAGAGACAGAGCTGTGGACACATTGCAGTGTCCCTTCCCACAGTCAGTTAGCTGAAGAGGGCACTAGGGGTCCCAAGAGACTGTTTCCTAGCAGCTAATGCCAAGTCTCTGCACCACAAGAGTCTGCCAACCGTACCAGAGGAGGCCAGTCACATCTAGACACATCCTGGACAGTTTCTCCATAGATACACAACACAACATTCAGCACCCAAAAACTCCCCAAACAGCATCACATGACTCTTACTCATTGTTCTAAGTTAGGCTGGGCAAAAAGCAGAAGCACTAGTATGGGCGTGAGGTAAAAATAGCACTAAGAAGTCCTGAGAATTAGTCACCTTTAGATGCAGAGTGGACACTTTAGATGCAGCCTGCCGTACTACAAGAGATGTAAAATGTTCCAGGGTTCAACATAAACAATGGCTTGAAGGCCTGTAGCCACAAAAAGTTACTGTGTGGCCACCAAATATTCCCTATAGGTGCCCCCCCTGTGGTCAACAAGTTTTATCAGATCTCCTTTGAGAATGAAACCTCATGTCTCAGTGAGTTTACCTGCCTACATAAAGGTTAAATCAACAAAGTCATCATTCTGTGAGCCTTTGTGAAAGCAACCTTACAGTTCCACATCCTGATTTATTTGCGCCTTTTAGTTAAACGTTCAACAAAAACAGTGAACAGTGATTTGTCACTAGCTAGTTACTGATATCTACTACTAATACTGAAGTACTACTTCAATTACTACTAAGTCTACTCAAACTGCAAACAAAAAAGACAGACCGTTAAAAAACAAAATTACAATACACATTGCTAAATATAAAAAAAAATGTTTGTCCTGTCATCTGACACACTGCCGACCTTCAACATTGAAATGTTGTTTCAACATTGAAACAACATTGAAACAATATTAAATTCTGATGGTTGTAAAAAGGTTAACAGAATTCTCATAAATCAATGTTGAAACTTCAGAACGATCTGTTTCAATGTTGAAACAATTTTTAAATCAATGTTTTAACTATAAGAAACGACACTGCCAAATCGGCGTTGATTCATCAAAACGTATTGGCACCCTTTTTACTCTCTGCCAAATAAATATGTTTCAGTGTGACACATGTTTTCTAAACTTAAGTCATGTTGTGCATTTGTGCCACATTATGGTGTTGGTTAGCCCAATGTTTAAATACTATAGAAAAACATTTAATTAAAATGAGAACCAGAAAACATAAACATTTAAAAGAATATTTTCACATGAATGTCTTTTTTAAATAAAACATTTTTAAGCAATTAATCAGAATGTCTAATTACATTTGCCCTTGGCCTGTCAAAATAATATTAATTAACTTACAATATGAATGTTTTTTTTTAACCTTTCAAAATAGAGTTAGAGTTACAACTCATCATTTTAGAAATGTTTTGCACGTGTGTCAACTGACCCAGCTCACATTTGACCCAATTTTGTGTTCAGATTTTATTAGCCAGCTACCATCGCTCGTTACGGACTTTCAAATCTTGTATCAAAATGTAACCGATTCCTTTGTCTATAAACTATCTCTTACACTATTTTATAACATGTTTAGTCCATAAACCACTAAAACTGAGATGTTAGTCTCACCAAAAAAGTGGGTGACTTTCTGTTTTATGAGTGCAGGTACAGAAAACAAACATTTTTTGTCTCTGTGACCTTCAAAGGATCACAAAATAGCTGTGTGCCAACCAACCCCGGTCTCCCCTACTTTGGAGACCATATTCAGAGGCTTCATTGACCTGTAGGCTTAAAATATTAGTGTGTATCCCTGTGCTCCATTGATAGATTCAGGTATTCAGCTGGGCAAATAACAACACACAGCTAATGCAGACAACTGGTTAAGATTATTCCATCAAAGCACTTAAACAACCTGTGGAGCAGAGCTCTTCATAGGAATCGTTTCAGAGGTGAGCTCGGAGACAATGGGCTCTTGTCTTCCTAATGATGCTGATCAAGGTTTTAGCACGTGAGTTAATGGGCCTCCGCGGGTCACTCATCTCCCATCTGATGAGCACTTTCCATGATAACACTAATGCTAATGGAGCCTATTGTTCTCTTAATCTGCATGATGACACTTCGAAGTGTAAAGGAAGTCAGCGGTTGTTAATGAGTGTTAGGAAAAGCAAAAGAGACTTAACTGCACCTCGGAGATTGTGGAATGCTTTTCAAACAAGAAAATGACTAAACCTTGTCTATTATGTGCTATGCTTATTAGGCCACATGATTTTATTACTCAGGGTTAGTCCTAATAGTGCTGCTGTACCTCAGTGACACCTAGATAATAGACTGCATTTCTACTGAGGGGAAGTCACAGGCTGTTCTGGGCAGGCGATGGTATTTCTCTCCGGGGCTAATGAGCATGGTGATGAGCCACACACATTCTGTAACACTGGGCGTCCTCGGAGAGTTGTTGCATCTGGCTCCTCTCAGCTCTTCTAAATAAGGCCGGTGGGCTGTTAGGAACCCGAGGGTGTGATCACACCACACGCACACAATCCACAGCAATGCCCCGGCCACCAAGTTTACACTTGTCTCCCAACTCGTGTTTATATTGGAGGTGAGACAGCCCCATCAACGGTAATAACAGTGGTACACCTAAGTGAGAGTGAAGAGTGTGTGTGCGTGTGTGTTCTGCATGTTAAGCCGCTGAAGGCATGCTTGGCATGTCGAGGGCTTTCAGTCATTATGGGTGGTCACATGACCTTGTCTGAATATCCATCACAGAAGGCCCTGATGAACTTTTTGAAGATTAACACATTCATTTGATTCAAAAAAGTCCTGGCTACGAAACGTCTGTGCACACACCTAAACACTACAATGCTACCCACTTACAGTATCTCTGCACCATCCCTCCCTCCCTTCATCCACAAGTGAAGAGGCCTGCTCCAGTTCTCTAACACTCAGCAGGTCTGTGGTGAGAGAATGCCCACCCAGTCAACCAGTCCAGCTTCACACAGTACGAGCAGGTGACTGAGAAAGCGGCGACGTAGAAGGTGCGTAAGAAGCGGGTGAGCAGGGGGAGGAAAGAAAGAGAGGTAAAGAGAGGAAACACCTGCTGTAGATTCTGGTAAGCCCAGAGAACATGCAGTCATGCTTCCGTCTGCTCTCTTTAATCTCTCTACTCTTTTATTAAATACAGTTGATCCGTCACTCTTTTCTCCAAATTATCTCAGTGAATGCTATCACCTATTGGGCCTATACACCAAGTAATAACACACTATGTTCCCTGAGCTCTTGATATTATTCGCACATGACTGCACTGGAAATGACCCCGAACACAGAAACAACACCAAAACAGCAACACAAATATTTATCCCACACAGGAAAGCGTCAGCACACACCTGGCAAACAGTTGTTTCCCTTCTGTTGCGGCTGTTTCACGTTAAGTGCAAAGCCTCTGTAATACCAGGCAGGCAACCAAACACAAACCTGGCTAATGTTGCATTAGCCTCCGTCAAACCTCATTGGAGTGTCGCGAGCAACATGAAATGTCCCTGTCACCTCTGCTGTCAGGCTCCATTCAGGCTGCAGTTACAGACTGATAGGTTGTGAAAGGTGCGCAGTGGTATAATGGTCTTCCTCCCCTTTGATTTTGCCAGTTTGTGTCTCAGGCTGACATTTTGAGTGGAGGCTCTGTGAGGATATTATTAGAGCGACTGCCTAAAGGTATTCAGCCCATTTAAATGTAGTCAGTTACATCAGTAGCATCAAACTTCATTACATAGCTCGTTTCCTTTTTCTCTGACCACTTCAGCGCTAATGACAGCAACACAACTGGGCCGGCAGATACTGTCTGAGCCCACATGTGTTAAAATCATCCACCGCCGCATTAAGGCTGGACAATAGGCAGATGTAGTCAGAGGTGTGATAATCATTTGTCAAGTGGCAAGCCAAACTGTTGAGCCTGTTATGTGTTGTCAGACAACAGAATCCAATTTCACAGCTTGATCCAACTCTGTCATAGATACACACGGGTCAGCCGGCTGAGAGCAGCCGAGCTATGGCTAACACGCTGCAAATGCTACCAGTCTTTGCCTACAGTTTCTTACTGTACAGGATCATGCTTTCACTTAAAATAACACGCAGGGGCATAAATACTACTCATCTGTACATACTCTATAAACAGACATAGGTACAACAAACATCTAATACATCCATTAACTATATAATTACAGTATATTACATATTTTAGTTTCCACTCTGTGGCATTGTGGCCTAACCAGTGGCAGAACTTCCTAGGCAACCGCCTAGCTATCCACCCACTCAAAACTCACAAACATGCCGCCATGACACGTCACCGTTTTGTATAAAAGGTACAATTGCGGGATGGGGGGACAGAGTGGTCTTGCCTTTAATCCGGCATTGGAGGTAGCAACAGAGCTGGAACACCGTCTGTATAAAAGAGACAGCTGGCAGGACGGGATAATGGGTGGTAAGGGTTTGATACTTTGACAACCTGTTATGCATGAGACCTACCCTAGCTGATAGCAGTGAGCAGCTAACTCCAAGAAGAAGAACAGCAGCTGAAAATGTCCACAAGTTGAGAAAACAATAAGGTCCAGGAGCTCCTTACCTTTCAAGCAAAGGTAATAACATCTTTGTTTCTGTTTATAACATGCTATCGACGCATATGTTATATGTCACACTAGAGGCTGATGCTGTTGCGTTACATGTCACGCTTATTTTGATTCCAAGATGCCGGCATATGATCTAAAATCACACATCGGAGTGGCACGATGCTGCTGTTGTTTGGTTCTGTGCAAAAATGCAAAGGTGGTGTAAAGAAGGGACTTTGTGGTGGCTCTACAGCGCAATGTTTGTGTAAAAACAGCTACATACTAGAGCGCGGACGGGCCACATTTTCTTCACCAAACCCTACCCGAGTCCGAGACAGTTATAATCAAGCCCTTCCCGACTCTGACAGACAGCAGCGCAGCAACGCACAGCACACACTAACTCAACTGGAGTGGAGCCTGTGTTGCGTTCAGGTGTTGTCACGTAAATAACAAATTCCAGCACTTGAATAGGCCGTAGCACAACACAATAGCATGTCAAGTGGGCCGAACCCAAGCAAAGTATCTGATTTGTTATCACACTCTGCTACACACACACACACACACACACGCTTTTTTCCCATTCAAAAAAATCTATGGGAAAAATGACCCACCGATATAGGTCAGTCTGTTGTCGGTGTACCAACTTTAGTTAGCTGAGTTATTTATTTGTGTTGCTGTCTCATTAGCTATGCTTCTAATAAACACAATAAATATAAGAGTTAATAATATATCTGGGGGGAGGTGGGGGCTAGTCTAGGCTGCTGAATGAGCTGGGTCCGGCACTGGGCCTAACAGCTGAGCTGGGCCACATTGAGGTGTTTAAATATATGCAATGAGCAATAACCGTGTTATCCAACCTGCTTGTGTAGCGCAGGTCTATATTAGGTTAGTGTAGCACAGGGCTGTTGCATTTTAGGAGCAGGTGACTGGACATTCCTGCCTGTATTAGGCTTGACAGTTGACTGTGGGGGAGTACAGAGCAGGGAGAATTACACCAGCCTATGAAGAGGGAGGGAGCTACAAATAATTCTCCGACTGGAACATCTCATTAAATCTCGCTTACCTGTAAGTATACCTTACTGCGCAGATTCATCACTGGCATTGGTGAATTCATCCTCAGTTCATTAAGGAGACTGAACATCGCCGTCATCAACACTGTCACATATTTACACTCGTCAGTTCTTCACTCTAGTTGGGACCGTGTTTGTTATGTAGATTAATACAAAGATTGCCAGTCAGCAGCGTGAGACGTGCACATACCAATACAAAAGAGGGCAGAAAAGGTAAACGGAGGGGAACGATGGCAAGGTGGGAGGAGAGGAACTGCTAATGGCTTAAAAAGACAAAGCTGGCCTGTCACATACGATGCTCATCTGAACTGATGGCTGCCCCAGGGAGGGAGTGTCACAAACTGTCAGAGAGACTGAGAGAAAGAAAGACGGAGGGAACGCAGAGGAGAGATGGAGGCTGGGGAAAGGAGACATAAAAGGTTGAAACGAGGGTGGCTGCTGAAAGAGGAAAATCAAGTGAATAATAAAATGAAGGTAGGAGACAACAAGGAGGCGAGCGAGAGGAATAAAAAGACAGAAACTAAAAGAGTGAGGGACAATATTAGTGTTGGCGTGTGCGCATTCTCTGGTTGCCTGCGCCTCAGTAAAGGTCAATCGTTGACACTGTGGCTCTGCCTGACAGATGTCTCAGTGAGGGGACAGGCCGTGGGGCAACAAGCCCTGCACACACACACATACACACACACGCTTGCACACACATTCACAGACAGGTGGAAGTGCAGAAATAACCCAGAAGTGCCTTTTTGTTTATCGGCTACGTCTAATTTTACAACCGCTCCCCATTTATAGCAATCAGCAGGTCAACACACCTCAGTGAAGCCGTGGCCCGAGATCCATGTTGACAACCTACTGTGGCTTCACTAATTCTGACACTAACACGCAAAAGTGCAGCGAGAGCTCTTCCTTTTTGTAGAAAAACCTCCTCTTTGTGGCATTTTGACAACAGCTGACCACTCTCTCATTTCTCCAGAATGTCAGCTCTGTCACAAGACACCCGAGGCCAAACGTCCTGGACAACCCCTGACACACACACACACACACACACACACACACACACACACACACACACACACACTCACGCACAACGCATAATCAAACACACTGCCCAGGGCTATTGCTCAGTTGTCACAGTGGTTTCTTGTTATTCATGTGAAGCAGGCAGAGAAAGGGGTTAACGCTGTAAACTTACATCCACAAAAGCTCTTTTGTCACCTCAGCCCCCCCCCCCTCCCTTACATCCTTTCCTGTCTCCCCAGGCAAAGTGGCTTTCCCCCGTGTGATCAGGAAGGGTTAGCCCCTTCTCCCCACAACACCAGCCTCCAGGGCGGCTACAGCCGAAGAGCAGTCAATCAGTACTGTTCACACCATTACCTTGCTGGTAGATGACCATGAGGGTGGAGTGCAGGCGACCTGTCGGATGGACAGGGACAAAAATTTGTCTTGCTAAACCAGGCGAGACACAAAGGGTACGTGTGTGTATACATGTTGCAAGACCTCACTTAAAGTGTGTATAAGGGTGTCAGATTAGTCCACTGTGCCCCTCTCCCAGCTCAACACCTCCTCCCTTCACTACTTGCAATGACTAACACGTAAACTATGATTTGTTGAACAGGGGCGGACAGATGAAAAATCACAGGCCGAGCAAGCGGCGCTGTTGTTAATGCACCTTCTCAATGCGGTGCTGATTGGTGAAATGGCTGAGGCAGCAGGTAAACGCGGGCCGTCGTGTATTGATGTATTGATGGGCCCTCTTTTGTCCATTACACCCAGAGGTGCTGGGATGGTGCGTGGGCGTGTGTCTGGTTGCCACCGGCCCGGGAGACCATTAGTTCGCTGTGTCAGAATTCGAAGGGGAGTATCGACAGTCCAGCTGGGGCAATCGATAGGCGCAGATCTCTCACTCCCCTCTGCCATCTATGGTAATGGGCCTACAGTGAGTCAAACACTGCTGCTGTGGGACTCTTGTGTACTCTGTTATATCACCTCGCTTAGTGTATCCCAGCACTGTAAACAAGAGAAAAATGAACTGTTGCTTTTGAGCGTGGAAGGGGAACACAAGTGAGTCAGCCAGACTCCGATGCCGAATTGATTGATTGTGTGAAAACAGTGTGGACAAATACGACTGCTAACCAAACACTGCTGCTACTTTCTGACTGCATGCAAGTTACATACATCTGTCTCTTCCTCCATTCAGCTTAGTCATGTTCTTTTCTGCTCCTCCCTGAGGCTGAGAGAAGGAGGCCAGACCAGGGTTTCTTGTATGCGACAGCCAACAGGGTGGGACCTCGATTACCCAAGCACGCTGCAATCATTGGACTGGACTCGCGGGACTATCCCATGTGATGTCAGCCATACTGTGAAGTCATTCAGCAGGGAACAGCCAGATGTTTTCTGGGATAAAGCCTCGTCTCTTTTTCAAGTATCCCCAAGTAGAAACACTTCAAAATGCGTATCTGATAACAGCTTTGTCCCAGGGGCAAAACCTTCCGGTGGACAAGTGACTTGTGCTTGTAACCACATTTTTTTTAATGTATTATATTACATAACACTACTCCATGTGGGGAAATATCCTTTCTGGTCATCTTCCTCCAGGAAGGACCAAGCGTTTAACTCTGGCGCTGAAAAATAAAGCAGACGCGGAAGTAACAAAAGCTGCAGTTCCTCTAATGGCCACTTGAGGCTGGTTTCAAATGCGAGTCACCTATAACTCACCTATTTAAATGCTATTTAGGATTAAAGTTATGCACAATTAAGGGCGTGGCTGCTTTATGTGATGTTGTGTGAGAAGCATCCCCACAGTTATGAGTGAATCCACCCCTCGCACCTCCACAGTTTCAACCTCTAGTCCAAAATGGTCACTTCTGGCTCCAAAAACCAAGATGGTGACGGTCAATCAGAATGCCAAAACACCAGACTCCAGTTGGTGACGTCCCAGTGGCTACATCCGTTATTTTTATACATATGGGTTGGACTCTACAAGAGCTAAAACAGTTTGGGAAAAAACAGCATAGATAGAAGAGGAGCTTGCTCTTTGTCTCTCTGACACTACGGTGGCTGAACTGGGTCAAACAGAGCTGTGTTTTACCCCTGTGTGCTCCCTGTGGATCAGGGGGAATTCCACTGGGCCGTGCGTGACCCTGAACACTGGCCTTCCTGTTCGACTGTGGTGATGTGCTGCGTAGCCGGGAGGAAGAGGAAAGAAAGACAGATCTGTCCAAGGACTAGCTCTTCTTGTCACACCACCAACATGAGTGTGACTTGTGTTGATGGTTGTGCTGGAGTTGACTGTATATGTGTGTGTGTGTGTGTGTGTGTGTGTGTGTGTGTGCAGCTGTTGTCAGACAGATCAGTGATAACACTCTGGCTTTTAATAAACTCAGCAGGAGTGTGTATGCGTTAGTGTCTTGATGTGTGCGCGCAGCTCGCTGAAAGGTCCTGGGCGTGTGATTGATGGGAGCTTTAGCACAGTAAACACATGCACGAACACATTTACACACACATACAGCGGCGGTGGGTGGAGAGAGGGGTGGTCATATGCAGCAATGCTCAGCTAACATTATTCATCCTGTGTTCATCTGTGTGAGTCGAGGCCGCCGCTCCCCATATTGATGAGCCGGGCAGTGTGTGTTAGTCAATTTATTTACATGGCTACACACACACACACACGCGCGCAGAGAATGGAGGCAATTTGGAGCATTTTGCTTGTTTGTCTTTTGTCTTCTCTCTTATTTCATCTCTTATATCCTGGACTTCTTATACTTGTTATTTGGCTGATGGGGTGATTCAGAGAAAAGAAGGCTGGGAGAGGGCGGCTGAGAGGGAGAGAATGGAGGGAGAGAGCAGGCAGGGAGGAGGAGAGGTTATTTTGGAGTCTCTGAACTGTAATCACCACCTACAGCTGCTTCCTCCCAGGTGCTCCAACTGGACATCAACAGAGAGAGGGCGGGAGGGAGAAAGTAGAGAAGGAAGAACACAGAGAGGAGCCGGCTCTCCAGAGGAACAAGAAACACTCATGTAGTGGAGGTACTGCTGTATGTCTTGTTTATAATTAGCCCACATTTCCATTTATCACTACATAACTAACCTTAACTGCATTCTAATATCTCTATTTTCCATGGTGGAGCGATTGCAGTGTGTTTCCACAGATCTCCCGCTGAGCCCCCGCAGGCAAGGGGAAGTTTTATCTTAGGAGCAGGAGGAAGTTGAAGGGGCTATCACAGAGCTGACACAACACTTCCAGTACCTGCCAGAGGAGACAGGATGGTGACTACTTTCAGAGGAAGCTGGTCTGGCTGTGAATTATGCCAGACAGAGGGTGACTCGCACAAGAACAGCCGATGAGATACAGGTGACACCAAATCACCAGACGCTTCTTGTCTGTGTGATCACCTGGTCTACACGTTGATTCTCATCACACTGATTTGGCCAAATATGAGTGAATACAATTAGTTGATGTCATATAAAGATGGAGGTGTCTCCATTTACCACCACTGTGCATAACTGAAGCTAAAATATCCCAGATACAGCCGCTGCCATATTGCTTTGGTGACGTTATTCAGAGCCAGAGTCTGCACAGTAGTGATCTCTGTGGTATTAAGTTTCCCGCCCATACACCTGTCCGACCAATCCTCTAAATGCCAGGTCACCGATTGGCTTAAACAGTTGTCAATCATGTTGTTAAACCCTTACTTTGTAGTATTAAATAACCAATTAAAACCAAACTTGATGAACACTTGAGGTTTTAGTTTGGCCCACGTTGCATCTGCTAACATGAAGGGGGCGGTCTTTATGACCTATACTGCAGCCAGCCGCCACGGACAATCAAGATGTTTTGGCTTCACTTCTGGGGAGCTGTCATGACATCCATCTTTAGGGTTGATGTATGTAAATATCAACATGTCAACAGTTAACTGTCAGTCAGATAACAACCGCTATATTTTGCTATTCTTGCTAGTGGCACTCCTCATTAGGCGATTACCGCTAGTTACGCCACTCCGACCCAACACCAGTGCTGTGTAAACATTGTGCCCATGCTCTAGTGGCCCCTCTGAGCCAACATTTGAATGTTGGGCCCATGTGTGTAGAAAATGGGCTGAAAAATCGACCCTATATGTGACTGTCCACAGGTCCCACAATAGGTTTACTCAAGTGGGCCCCAGATAAGACGCCCATTTTGGGCCCATACCCACTTGGCACCCAGGTAGCCCTAGCATACCCCATGTAGGGTAAAACCACCCATGTGGGCAACTGGCATGGGACCGATATGGAACCCTTGGACAATCCCATATACGGCCCATTTTTCAGCCCATTTACTACCCACATGGGCCCCACATACAAATGTTGGCTGGGCCCTATGGTCGTCCTGGTAGGTAAGCAGCTCAACTTTGAGCCACAAACCCATTTTAGCATTGTTAACTACATGTATGTTACCACTGTCAGCTCTGTTAGCACAGTTAGCAGTGTCAGCATGGCTAGTGGTGCTAACATAGCTAACAACGCTAAAGGGGTTTTGCGGCTCAAAATGAAGCCACTTACCCACCAGGGTGATATGGGGAGAGACTGGAGTGTGGCTGCCATGATCCCACAGCAATGTCATCACACCCCACAAATGGGGCCAACTAGTTCTCAACCCAAGTGTAATGTGGCCAAGGCTAATGCTAGCTAACCAGTGGAGACTGGAGGGATATTTCTGCATGTTTACACGGCTAGCCAACAGAAAATAAAATAAAAGGAAAGACATTAACATCACAAAACACTGACTTTTCGCCAGCTTTAAACTGAGAGTGCTTTGAAATGAACCAAAGGAAAAGCCTCTTGTGTTTCAAGGCAAACATTCCTGGTTAGCTGCCGGTTAATGGGAGTTGTCAAAAGTAAAGGTAATTGAAACTGACATCCCTAAACTTAGCTACAGTATAGTTAATTCCACGGTGCGGTAATGCCATGGAGGTGCGTGTCCACGTTAATCTGATAACCTAACTCCATTAACTCATTAGCTGGCTCACTTCATCCCAAGACCACATAATGAACTGATGAGGCCTGACTTCTACAGTGGCCGCCTTATTGTCCAACTGAGATGGCTTCAACATCCAGGACATAACCTTAGGTTTTATTCTGATTAGTGGAACTAACATCATAACATCAGATCTGCATGTCCAATTTATATTTTTTCAAGAAATGGGACTTATAAAGCACCATGAAGGCACACAGGGTGTGACCCACAGCGTAAGGACACTCACAAACACAGGTCCAAGTACATGAAAGCATAAAAAGTCACCAATGTTCCACAGTGCCTCACCTATGATGCATGCAAAATCTTCCACTGTGAGGCACAAACACAATCAATCATTCACCCAACACCCACTCACAGTTATAGGTGTTGCTGTGTGAAGCCTCAGAGGCCAGAAAATACATCATACACATGCGCTACGGCAAAACCTTCCACACTCGCGCACCGAGCGTCTTGTGCTCAAATAAAACCCCTCCGTATGGAAGGGTGCGGGTGCGTCCCTGTAAGTCATCCATGGCAGCCTCCCATTATTGTCCAATAAAAGCAGTTGGCGCCATGTGAGCCGTACATGTCACCGCCAACAGCCCCGCTGTCTGCTGCGTTTCCAGCCTGCACACAGTAACAAGGTGATCCAGCGACACATTTGGATTAATAACATCACTATGGTGAATACACAAAGCTCCAGCACTAGATTACAGTGAGGGGTAAAGAGAGGTGGGGGATGGACGAACACCTGAAAGACAAATGAAATCAACAATGTATTCTCATGTATAATGTATCGGAGGCAGCCTGCCATAGTGTTTAACTCTGCATCACCAGCACAAGACAAAACAAACAGCACAGGAAACAGTGGAAATGTTACGAAACCAGGATTTTAAGCCTAAATGAGTCATTACAATAGATTTATTTGAAGTGCGACAAAATTTTATTGTAACTATCCACTAAAAAAAGAACACAAAAACTCCCCAAACTGAAATGCCTTCACACACAAACCCTCAACCATCAACCCATTCATGCATAAATAAAAAAACAGCGGCAATCATGCAAACAGTAGCGCTGAAAAACCACCAAAGGTTAATCGCACAACGTTGTCATCCTGTTAAAACTAGCGCTGCGAGCCTGGTCAAACAAACCTGGCTGATAAGCGCGGCGGTGGCATCAAAGCCTTACAGATTATAGATTACCATCAAATCAGGCCGTGCACTGCTGCGATGGACAGGCACCTGCTACTTTACTGTAATGCCCCTTATCCACAGGGCTGGTGATTAGGGCAGGAAATGTGTGTGTGTGTGTGTGGACCTCTATACACAATAGGTTTTCATTAATGAGAGAGGTCTCTTTGAAACAATGGGATGGCGGGTGATATGTGAAAAAGCCAGACCTGTTTTTTTAAGCTCCCTGATGTTTGCGTGGCCGTGTGTGTGTGTGCGTGTGTGCCAACATGTCCCTGCAGATGCCAGCTTTTTTTTTTTTTTTTTTTTTACACACACACATCTAAGGGGTTAATATACATCTGCCCTGTGGTTATCTATTGCATATATTTGTATTTGTGCAGCTATGTATACCATGTAGCCCGAGTGTCATCCTAACCCACTATAATTAGTTTCTGGAGTATTTTTTTTGATATACAGTGTAACAGTGGCACGGCGCCAGGCTCGAGCCTCCCACAACATACTGTGACAGTAGTGCAGTTTGCTGCCTCTCTGCCCCCGTCACTCTCAGTGTGAGGATTAAAGGAAAATCCTGACCTCCTCATCCACCTCTCTTTAATGCCTCCGCTCATTTTAAACGGCTCCTCCAAAACTAACTGGCTGGATTACTGCACAGGTGCTCGCCCAGTCCCCCCGCCCACCTCTGCTCAGGTTTTGTGCACACAAGTAAAAATGCATACACATGCAAAGATGCACTAAGACATTAAATCATCTTTCTCTTTCTTTAAGTGGTCCCCCCCCCCCTCACCCCCCCACAGGACTCCGACCAATTGTACCATTAACTGACTGAGATGCAGTGACTCCAGTCCAGTGAGGGTTAAGAGAGAAAGAGACTGTGAGGATGACAGTCCATATGATATGCTGATATTCAATTTACCTGCTGCGCACAACACACACCCCTCCCTACACCCTCAAAATTCCACCAGCGGGGCAGAAACGCTCACTCCTGTCTGTCTCCCTGCCGGAGTCGCTGGCGTAGCACTTTTCTCCATTTTCATCGCCATTCTTAACCTTTATCTCGCTCCTCTCCTCCCATCGTCTGCTGGCCTCCTCTCTTTATCTCCCTTTTTTTTTTTCAAACGGGCTCCTCACAGGGAAACAAGGTTGTAAAGGTGGGAGATGCTGATATTGTTTGGCCTGTGTGTGTGTGTGTGTGTGTGTGTGTGTGTGTGCTCTACATGAAGGACTATATAAGAGAGCCAAGGGGTTATAGCGTAAGGAAGGTTTTGGCACACCGCCAGCTAAATGGCACTGCTGGAGGCATTTATGTGCACATGTGTACTCTGAGAGTGTGCGCTGTATTGTTTTTGTGCCTCTGCGCCTGTTTCACAGTATAAATATTTCAAAAATGATTGCGAGCTTCCTCAAATGAGGATTTCAAGGTTTTTGCCACGTTTTCATGCCTCTTTGAAAAGTAGCTTGAGACCAAATTTAATAAACGAGAAAACAATTATCTGAACACGGATCTGAACTGAATACAGAGAGGGCTGGATTCTCATCGGTCTACTGAGAGACATTTTTAATACTCACAGAGCCCAAAAAAATCAATTGCAGTTTTGAAGACATCAGAAAAAGGCGACTCAAGACTCCTGTACACCTGTGTTGTATTTGTGTCTTCCTGCAGCCTCACCATACGCTCTGTCTTGTAACAAACTGGACTCACAGGTATCAGAAGAGCCCCGACATGCATACTTCATCCACCCCCACCCATTAGTTATGTACGGTGGACTAGGTAGATACACTCACTCTGCGGCCGTTTGTCTTTCTAATGGAGGGGGGGACAGCAGCGACTACAGGCAGAGAACAACTCTCATGCTCCTTTAATGGGAATGAATAAAGGATGAGTCGAGGCTCAGACACCAGGTTAAGACGCTGTTTAGCACCTCTGGCCCGGCGCCCAGTATTGGAGGCAGGGAGGAAGAGAGGGAGGGAGACAGAGACGGTAGCAGGAGGACAAAGAGTAGAAGACATCAGGTAGAATACCGGGATGCACCGATGAGCTGGTGACTTGCACAATAGATATATTGTAGGCTTAAGCGTAACATGGTGTGAGAAGAGGACATCGTGACTCAGGCTTGAGTCAGACTTGAGTCACACATTTAATGACTTTAGATTCAACTTAATAAAACAAAAGAAAACTTGACTTGGACCTAAATGCCAGTGACTTGTGACATCACTTAGACTTGAAAATACCTTCACCCAAGGCTTGATGTTTTTATGTGTGTTGTTTACAGTGTGCCACAAATCCATTCATTTCCCTTCATTTCCGGAATCAGCACTAACGTTAATGCTTTTTATTCCCAGGAAGTCGACACTTACTTCCTCACATTTGCTTTGTTTGAGCCAATCCAACAGCATCCAATCACATTGCAGGAGGCAACCATGAAGAACTTAAGTTACGTTACACAGCACTAGTATCTTTAGACTTATGATACCAAAGATAGTTCTAGTAAGTGTACAAAAACTATATGGTGTTCAACCACTGGCGTAATGGGGCAGTTACACACACACACACACACAAACAGATTTTTAGGCATATATATATATATATATATATATATATATATATATATTGCCACTTTAATATATCCGCTATGCAGATGTGCCCAGCTTGTCTGTCTTGAGAGTTTGCCACCTAAACTAGCTGCTTTAAATCGTATCGTCTTGTTACATGATTAAACAGACTTGATTTTGGACACACATCAACATACATGTTACCCAGCAATCATCACTACATACCTGTATATGACAAGAACTACAAAAGAAAATGGGAAATTATTGCTTTAACTTGTTTTTTTTTTATAATTAAATTATAGTTTTCTCATAGATATTATTTTACAAACACAGAAACCATGATGGAGACAGGTTTGCTTTTTTGAGGGCGTGTATAGAAAATCACACCATGTTTGATTTGAGTTCTTCTTTGAACACAGGTGTATTTCCAGGTGGCAATCGGGCCCCCCAGTGCAACCACACTGCCTGCGCTGTCTATATTTACGGCCCTGTGTTCAACAAAAAATAAACTGCAGTATGCAAAACATGTGGGTCTAAAATTGCAGATGGAGACGCAGCTTTCAACGTTTACTGACATGAAAGTGCACATAGTCAAGGCTAATATTAACATAGGCAGCTAATGCTAAGCTTATCTTAGCTTAAGAGCAAAGTAAATTTTAAAAAGCATTAATGATTCTTGTAAATTTTCCATATCATCACTCTGTTGTTAAAATGGCATTACATGTAGTGAAGAGCGCATTATGACTTGTTCAGGTCTTGAAACTCAAAGTTTAGGACTTGAGACTTACTCGTAACTTGCAAAACAATAACTTGGTCCCAGCTCTGATATAAAGCATTCAGAAGTTGTGCAGGCATTTTTTTCCACAGTAAACTCTGGCTAAGTAAGAAGTAGAGAATGCAGAGAAAGCTTGTTGTTGACACTGAGTCTGGTTCCATACGCCTCCACAGACCTCATCTCTTTGATCCACCTTTGGAGAAAATGAAAGGCATTGAGGGAGAGGAAAAAAGCAACACAGGGAAGAACAGGGACCTGAGAACGGTGCATTTAACTGGTGGTTTTGGTGAGAAGGTAGGAAAGGAGTGGAGGTAGTGGGACACTGTGCCATGGCAGCGCAACTTACTCAGCTATGTCAGCAGTCATCCATCGGCAGCCATTGTTGGCTGAGAGAGCAGGACGGGCTGTGGGACGGTGATGGCTAAACCTGCCAGTCTGCTACCTCAAACAGAGTCGTAATGGCTAACACCTGCCCCGGGTTACAGCAACTAGAAAGACCTCGTGGCAGCAGCTGGCAGCACCTGTGCTCAACAGTCAGATCACCACATCAAAACAAGCCTGAAGGATTAGACTATACTGGGAGTGGAGTCGAAGGGCGCCTGAAGAAGCCACAGACAGAGAGACGCTTTTCTTTCCTGCACTGGGATCAGTGGAAAGATTGTTGGCGCTGTGAGGGCCAAACCGTCTCAGAAATGTGAAAAGTAAATCATCTTTAGCACGGTGCCATCAGTGTAAACAGCTTTTCAAGAGCCAATCACGACAACACCTGACAGTCTACAATGCAGCACTGAACATGGAGATAGGTGCAGTGCCAGTACAAAAGTAGTTACTGTTCACATGACAGAAAGTAGTGACAAAGTGTTCAGTCCTGTTCGCTGATAATGACCCCGATGGTGCGCTTTTTTCACACAAAATGGGGACCAGCGGGAAGCAGCCTCCCGCACTTTCAAGCTTTCAGAGTATCTGAGGAGCTGTGGGTGATGTCTGTGGCCATGTGACATGGTGTGAGTGCATCTTATTTTAGAGTGAGAGGTTGAGATAAGGTGTTAAAAGGAGGGGAGGGAGAGGAATGCTGAGCTGTCCTTGTAAGCCTCGATGCACAGTGGATGTTGTCTCCCCTCCCAGGTTCAATTCTTTGATTACAGCCTCTGCCTGCTAATGGTCAAAGAAAATCTCCTTTATTGCATCTGTCCTGATTCAGACCATTTACTCCGAGATACATTCCTCTTCAGACCGCTAAAGATCTCCCCTGTAATAGTCCTTTTCTTTGACTGATCCTGAACTCTTTCTCTCTCCTCCCTCGCTGTCTTCCTCCCTGTCTCTCTTTCTCACCGTGTCCCACAGCAGTTTATTTAGCTGCCATGTTTACATTCCTGTTCAGTCAGCCTCTCCCAGGGGAGGATGGCTGGATCTGAGCACTGTGGTTGACTCTCTTTCTCTCTCATGGCTCATGTCAGTTACATGACGGTTACTACAGATACTTGCGGCCGACTCATACGAGCGTACAGTCGAGACTTTACGAGGAACGTGAAGACACAGAGATGGACCCAGGTTTGAAGGAAGTGCAAGAGACTTGTTGCTCGGAGATGGCGAAGAGAAACACTCAGTAGATGCTTTTCAAAAACAATCAAACCTTAATGTCTGTCTCTGAGCTGTCCTGCATGGTGACTGTGGGGGCGGGGCCGAGGGGACTCTAATTGGATGGAGCTATAGGACGTCCTGAGCGCTCAGGTCCCTGGCACTTCGCTGGCCTCATCATTAGACTGACTGGCTCCTGTGGCCTCCGGCAGAGTGCTGTCTGCACGCCCTAATGACCGCTGACTCACTCAGCACGCAGCAGCGCCGCCACATTAGTCCAGCCCGGAATAGACCCAAATAAAGAGAGATGAGAGGGGAGTTGAGATGCTCGGCGCCCCTACAGTCTTGTAAGACATCACTTTAGGCCATATATGATATTGTTTTCAGTTCTCACCTGTTAGTGTCTTCAGTGTCAGTCTAATTGCATCTAATTTAGTATAATTTAAATGATTTCAGAATAAACTCAGCCACCTCATTGTTGGTTACCTCACAAGATTCTGCCTGTAGAATTTTTATAAGTGATGTTTCACCATTGGCATCAACAAAAATGCCTCTGGACGCATTTGCATAGCACCACAAGCAGTCAGAGCAACAAAACAGGGTGTAGCGCTGATCGAAAGACAAATATAAACAGATTACAGCGTGCAGAAATGAGCTGCGATGGTGTTACAGTTTAGTGTTACAGTTTTTGCCGTGAGAATTTGAAAATAGTGCTAGTTTCCAAAAAGCCTCAACAGCGCTCCTCTTCACTGAACTAGGTTTATGCTACCTGTAGCGCACCTGGCGCAAAGGTGCATGAAAAAATGACATCATCCCGTATTTTGTGTAAAGCGTGAAAGCTGCAAGGTGTCAGTCCTTGTCTTGAACACACCCCATATTTGATAAATGATTGCGATTGTCACGGCCCAGCCCGAGTCAGGTGGAAATCTGTTTGAGGCTTGGACCAGATGCATCTGCCAGAGCAAATTATTCTTATTCTCATTGTAGGGCAGGTGTCTCTCTCCTGACTCACCTATAAACTCACTAGCTGCTGAATTAACTATGAAGTAAGAGCTTCTCCGGATAACTTTCTGCACTTTAACGTCAACGTAGGACAACTGATCGACGACAATAGTGGCATCTCACATCTTATAATCATAACTCTCATTACCTGCACACAAGTTGCAGTAAGTTAACGTTAAATCATGTAGATGCAAAATAATTAACAGAGAAAACAAGACAATCTACTGCACACGTCCTCACGAAAATAGATCTCATCTTACATTATTCTCATTCTTATCTCCAGTAATTGTTACCACAGTAACGACTGCTCTTCCTGGGGTCATGGATTCGTCTTGTTCCCACGCTAAGTGATGCTAAAAACTACTGTTGAATACAGGAAACAACATCTAAGTGTCCATGTCGATAAACCTGTAACCACTCCGGCTGATCTCTGTCATATATTTGTTTTAAAGGCCATGGTGCTACGATGTAGGCGAACACTGCTCAGAGCTGTTTTCACGACAATCACCAAGTAATGAAGTAATGATTTAAAAAACAATAACTTTCAAACACTGAGCGTGATCTATGGACTGAGCTCATTCCCAGTATGAATATGTGTTGATTTTTCAGTGACAAATATTCCAGTCGAGTATTGACTAGAGAGTTGCTTACCTAGTTGATAGGACTCTGGATCGGCTGCACTAAATCATCTACAGTGTGCATTAACTCTGATGGGTTTGGACATAATTCAGTCTACCCATGATGCAGTGGGGTGGTTGTGGAGGTGGTCGGTTTAAGCGGAGAAGCAGGCAAACTTTTAGCTGTCTGTATGACTTCACAATCAGCAATAATGAATCAGCTCATGATGTAATAGATGGATAAAAGTACTGATACTGTACAGTAACTATGGAGCTACAAATAACAGCCTGTTAGCTTAGCTTAGCTTAGCATACAGACGAGATACAGTGATCTCAGCTCAGTCTGAAGGTAGCAAAATCCGCCCACCAGCACCTCTACAGCTCACTAATGAACAATTATAAGTTAATGACCTGACGCAGTGACTTCCTGGAGTCCTGCACATAAACCCTCTTAACACCACAAATTATTGTTTTCACACTCCAGGTTTTGTACCGACTGAACAAACACGAGCTTCAGACATGCTGCTGCACAGATCCTGTTACCTCTGCATGTAGCTTACAGGCTTTACTCGAACACCAGCTCCTAGTCGTAGCTTAGTATTTACCAAACAGACATGAGAGTGGTGTTGATCCTCTCATCTGACTATCAGCAATAAAGCCAATAAGAGTATTTCCCAAGATGTCTAACTCCTCCTGTAAGTGCCGGAGCCAAAATGAGTTGCTGAACTCACTAAATGAAACAGTGTGTGAAACAATATAGAGCCTGGCTCAGCAGATAGCTATGGGTTAACCAGGCTGTAAAACCCACATGATGGCAGGACAGAGGACTGCTCTGTGTTCGAGTGACCGCGGGGGGTGGGAGGAAGCGAGCGAGAGGGAGGGATGGAGACAGGGAGAGGTTTGTTTTGTTGTCCTTCTAATAAGAAGACAGCAGTAGATCTCCTCCAGCGACACAGCTTTCCCGATCTAACAAGTGTTCGATTCATACTGGAGGTGGGGAAATTGCGTTTGGACGGACGGGACGGTCCTGCTGGAAAAAATAAAATAGGCAGTTGTTAATAAAGAGGAAAGATTTTTCCGGATGTTTACCTGTGTGTGAATGTGTAAGACAGAGAGAGGGGGAAAGAGAGCACACATCTGCTAGGGATTTGGGACGGGGCGATTTCACCTTCTGTCAGGAGACAGGAAGAAATAGAGGGGGGGAGTATGAAAGAGACATGGCCTGTCTAAGATACACCAACTGAGTGCAGTATCAGCCAAAAATACTCCTCCTAACAAGTCAATACTGCGTATCGATTACTTCTGCACAGGGCTTATGCAACATCACCACCTCAGTGTACAATTATGGTGAAATCACTGTGTGCACGCAGGGGTTTGCACAGCAACCTGCTCGCCCCTGTAGAGACAGAAAAGTAAACTCTTCATGTGTGCCACAGGGTCCTTAAATCAAACCGCACAATGTGAACTAATGGCCTGGAAACACTGAGAGAACTGTGCTGTCATGGACCCATATATAGAGGCAGGCAGGGAGGGAGTACAAAGGAGGCAGGAGGAGACGGAGGGACACGGGTGTGTTAAATGTTTGCAGGGTTCTGAGAAGGCCTCAACTGTGGAAATGACTCAGTGATGAAGAATATTTTGCATTCATAAATCTAGAGGAGACGCAGAGCGACGTGGAGCCGAGGTGTCCAGTTAAGGAGGACGGAAGCAAAGTGTTGGGGAGACACTTGATGCGATCACCTATACACATCTCTGTCCATCCCTCCTCCCTCCTCACCTGCTACTCCTTTCCCTCCTGCTCTTAGTCCAGCATCACCTCCTCCCTCTCCTGAAACCCAACGCATCACCATTTCCATCGGGACTCTGATGTGAGCTCGGAGACGGCCGCGCTTAATCGATAGTGCCAGGTTGCCAAGACAACCTTGATTTCCTGTCGCCGCTTTTGCCGAGCGCCGGTGATTGCGCCGGGTGTCCATTGCACCTGCCGCCCTCTCCTCCTCCTCCTCCTCCTCTTCCACTGTCTCATCAAGCACTCCTCATCCCTCGCCTCCCTCCCTCCTTCCCTCCGCACACCATATAGGCACCATAGACAAAAGAGGAAGACAGATATACAAAGGCAAAACGGATTAGACCCAAGAGGTTGGCTTTGAACAATCAAAACACACTATTGTGTGTGAGGCCACATGTGCACACACACACACACACAAACACACACACGCATACACATGCATGCAAACACACTTAACACACATGCCCTGTCATCCTTAACAAAAGAGAGCTGTGACGGTTATCATATCTACCTTGGAGGGTGATGTCATTGCACCTGGGGAGCGTTTACTATCAGCCCCCCTCACACACACACACACACACACACACTCCCCCCGCCTCTCTCTGCTACAGGAGGGGTTGGCACCTCCTGTTTTTTTTTTTTTTTTCATTAATGGAGAGCTCATTAATCGTGGCTGATAACGAGGACGTGGGACAGGGACATGATTAAGGGGCTCTCTCTCCTTTAGCTGGGCGCCCTTGGGGATAAACAGCCCAGGGTGTGTGTGTGTGTGTGTGCGTGTTTCTGTGTGGGCCGCATGTTAAAACAGGTAAAGGACACACACCGAGTGCTATCTCGAGGACATCTGTGGGATAGGATACTACACATGTTTTTACTTTTTAGTGATTATAGCCACAGTCAGTTCAGTCACTTGGAGCCCGCTGAGCGTCTCGCTGTCTTTACCTGTGTCTGTGGCATTAATCCATCTCCCCTTAAAGATCTAAGTTTGTCTGGATGAGGATTCCCCTAAGGCTGCAGTTTAATGCTGAGGGAGATGGATCGGGGTTTCTGAGAGAAGAAGCTGGGACTTAAAACAAATCCTTAGCTTCCCAGCACAGAGTCCCCGTCATAACTGGGAACAGCGAGCATAGAAGGAGAGACGTGTTGTGACAGAAGTACAGAATATTAATATTCTCTGATTACTGTTTTAATCAAAGTCTGTGCCTCTAAAGGGGCCTTATTTTTGCGCATTATCTAGTAATTTGTCAATTCAATAGGCAGTCACATTAGTTACTAGAGTGAACAATATGTATGCCAGACTGGGACTAATTTCTCAGTGTCGCACACGCTGCAGACTATGAAATTGTTGATTGTAAGTTAAGGGAGTCATATGATTTTCACTTTGCTAGTTTGTGTGTTTGTGTGTGTTTCCTGTTTTATTTGGGTCTTAATTGATCTGTTTCAGACTCCCGTGTCACTTGATGAGAGTTGGTGGTCTCCTCAACAGCAAAGGGACGTACAGGCACAAAAGGGCAAATTGTAAGAAACCATGTGTTGCGACCTGAAGGGCTGAAAATGAAGCTAATGTGGAAGTGACAAACTGCACTTCTTCTAATGGCCAAGAGCAAATCAATCCCCATGGAGCACCATGTTAAAATGCCCAGCAGCAGAAATAAACATGTTTACAGCCTGGTACAAAAATGGTTTGGGGTCTCTATAGCTAACTCCCCCTGCTCATCATCATCATTCTGCTCATGTGGGGTTGAATTTTCATGTAACTAACCTGTTTAAAGATCATTAAGAGTTAAAGTTACACATAATTAAGTGGCACGGCTGCTTTGAGTGACAGGTGGGTGCCATCTGTTGAGAAGTAGCTCCTGCAGCGACAGCGATACTTAAGGTGCTTGCACATGACCAGCGTTAAAAATCTCGATGCCCCCTGTGCCATTGTTCTCCTATGGAAGCTGGCGTTAATGCTGACATGGGGGTACTTTTCGACTTCGGCGTCGCGTTGTGGGCTTCACCAGTGTTTTGACACGGCGTCGAAAGTTCAGTTTTGTTGAACTTTGACACCGTTTGATGCTGACCTTTCTGTGTAGCACCAATATAGCCTCGCGTCACCAGGCTCTTCACGTACAGTGAAGAGCCTGGTTTACATTCACTCTGAATTTTGTCTGGATTCTGGTTCCGGTCTAGAGAGCGGGACCGGAATTCACCAAATTCACCAAAGTAAAACTTCAAATTCTGGTGCACCATCGATTTACAATAAAAGAAAAAGGTTAACTTAATGGCTTGGGGCTTTTCTTGTGAATTATATTCTTTAAATTAAAAAGTTTCACCGCATTTTTATTAGCTTGGTGCTTTTATTTTGACGGAAAGGCGAATCCATCGAATTCCGGATCCTGTCTCTCTCGCCCTGGTTCCGGTTCCTTACCAAAATGGCCACTAAATGGCCCCAGACTAGCGTCAATATAGTAGAACGCAGGTGGGGGGCGGAGATGGGGCGCAGAAAAATCAGCTAGATGGCGAGCAGTGTGGCGTCGGCAAATCGGCAATCATGTGTAAGCGCCTTCAGGTCGGTGGTTGAGCCAAAATCTCAAGGCACACCTGTATTTACATCTAGCCTCTATAACGTGTGTTATCACTCTCATCATGACATAAATGTTTGTTTTTATTACTTATATCAAATAACTATTGACAACCAACTATTACTCATGAAATATTTATTAACAAAATGATTCAAGACTTAATTTTAAACGTTTTAAAATTACATCAAAGCGCCAATAACACATGCATTTAAATGAGAAATAATGTCAGATAATGTGATGTGTCACTCACTCAAACACGCTCCTCGTGAAGATTTTATAAAATCACATTACATATTTTAGGTTGAGTTTGCAGTTGAATATTGCAACATTAATGTGTGGTTATCACAAATTCCCGCGGCACACCATTTGAGATCCACTGGGTACGGTAATGTAACCATAGCACAGCCATAACTGTCATTATTCAGTGTTTTCAGTGTGTTCATAAACGTTAATTGCAACATTTTGTTTGCTTAAAAAAGTCTGGATGTGCTTAACGACCCTCCAAGGAGTCACATATTTCATTTTTCCTATGAGTACATTTTGTTTTAATGGTTTTAAGTTTGTTTTTCCACAAGTAAAAATTAGCATTAGCATTATCACAGTTTACCATAGCTGTAAATGCACTGTGCTAATGAAGCTAGCAGCTAGCCTTTGAGTTATCTCACCTCTCTCTCTCTCTCTCTCTCTCTCTCTCTCTCTCTCTCTCTCTCTCTCTCATCCAATTAGGTCACCTCTGGCTCCAAACATCAAAGATGGTGACGGGCAAACTAGAGTCTACAAAGCAAGTACATAGCTACTTCTGAGTCTGTGTGAGAGACCAGTTTGATGAGTGCCGCAGATACCAGAACAGGTATTTTTCAGATGCACAGCTATCTGCAAAGCTTTGGAAACACACACACACACAAACAGACATTTAT